>NC_056730.1:1078292738-1078525238 GCF_019279795.1 Protopterus annectens | reverse complement strand
GTAAGACAGCTGGACTGCAGCTCCTCCAACTTTACCAAAAAAGAAACTTAAGTTAATCTTCTACTGTTTTATTTATATTTTTCTTCAGCTTCCCAAGCTTTATTTGCAAGTACAAACTGACAGTTACACCACCATACAGTCATAGCTCACATTAGCCAAATAGTCCTTAAGCAAGCCCCCACTAGTCTGACTATGCATGGCAGCATGGAAGAAATTGTCACACAGTTGACAGATGGTGCGATTAGTATGATGGAAAGGCATGCAGTGCACAAATTCAAAGACTAGAGCCTTTCCCAAGTCCTCCTCCTGGTGTGATCTGTACTGTTTGGTTAATGCACTAACCAATCACGGTAGAATCACAGATGCTGGTAGGTGTAAGATTTTGGTAGCATCAAAGGCAGTGGTTGCAACACTTCTTCAGTTAACCTACTTCTCATGTTGGATTATTTGGCACTGCCTTAAATGCTTGGTTATACATGTATAAACACAAGCAGAAGTCTACAAATTAAAGTGGAAAATGACACTGAAAGGGGGGGGGGGGTTGGATGAAGGTATACCTCTCAACCTGGAGTCATTGAAAATCTGGACAAAAGGCCCATGAAAAGTATGTACAAGTGGCCAAAAATCTGGACACTGATTAACATAAAAATTGCATACATAATTATGTGGCTCCACCCACCCCCATGGAATTATGGGATACCAGCATTCAAAGGGCAAAAGGAAATACAGTCACAGACAAAATATCAAATACAACATAAGTTTGAACTTGTATAAAACTGAAATTAACTGCTACAGTATTATTAAATAACACAGCTAAAAAACAAAATTACAAGACATCAACTAATTATCAGCATCCATCTGCCTGTTCAGCACAAAAACATTTTACACAATTATGTTTCCTGTCCGTCAGTGCAATCCAGTCACCAAAAACGCCTGTCTCTCTACAAACCTAGCAAATCAGCTGGGGATTGTCTGTATTCATATAAGGTTGCTAAGGCCTGGATCTATCAGTTGTATATTTATGCGCTGAAGTACATTCTCCATGTGAAGCAGAGCCCTTCCCATATCCTATTCAAGCACAATCTGGACCACTGAATGGGAAATCAGAAATTCACCCCTGCAACATCTATGTCTTTTATGCACTGAGGCAGGCATTAAGTCATGCACGTAATATACACCCTTAAAATAACCTCCAAGGCAAAATAATTTGTGGGATATATTTAGGTTGCATGGCTAGGCTTATAAAGGCTCCAGTGACAGTCATCCTAATTATACACCTAAGATAAGTATGCATGAAGACTGTACAATGCATTTCCCAATAAGCCAGTTGGCAACATAGTCGGCCTTAGGCACAGGCCAACTAGGCAGCCGCCTAGGGCTCCACTCTAGCAGGGGTGCTTTTTCAGTAATCTGGATGGTACAAGTAGACTAGGATAGGGGCACAGGGTGGTGTTAGGGGCACTGTGGAGACCTTTTGCCTGGGGCACCAGATGACCAAAGGCCAGTCCTGGTTGGCAAGGGGAGATGGTGCCCCTTAACCCTATTATGCCTTCTAAAACTAGCCAAGAATAGTTATGATATCCCACCCCTTACAAACGGGATTAACAGACAATGCAGTTATTTGCTGAAATGAATGACGGACTGCTGCAACAAGCACACATCACAAAAAAATATGCATGGAGCATGCACTCAGTATTTTCAAAACAGTTTAGGTGAGAGCAGGTAGTGTAGGATATCGGAGTCTAGTACACATACCTCAACTATCCCTATTTTGACAGATTTTAGCTCTGGCCCTCTTAACTCATTCACTCCAATGGAGCACAGAAGTTTGCGCTGTAACTACCAATGGGCGGAACCTAAACCTTCTCACAGAATCAAATTATGTCCCCACATTTCAAACAAATGTTCATTTCTGTGGATCCACAAAGATTATAAAAGAAGAAAAAATGGCAAACTTTTGTCACAAACTAACAGTAGTAGTATTCTTTAGGTTATAGATCTTAAACCAAATTTTATAAGTCACAGTAGTAAGCACAATAACTGACATCTGTAATATTGTTAAACAACTTACAATATCTCAGCAACCACTCATGTTACACATACTATCAGCAGCATTTTATTCATCTAGCTGAGAGCTTTCATATGAGATTAAGGAGTTCTGTCTGTGTTACTTAGTTGTCGAAAATTTATCTATATAAATTAATACCCATTTTCTTGCACTACACAGAGGTCAAATATTAATGCAGTAGAGTTTGCTATTGTGTAAGCTTGGAGATGAAATATTTTAAAACCTTGTACCCAACATGCTTTTTGAATTATTCATGCAAATAAGAAAAAGCAATATTTGACGCCTAGAGACGTCAGTGGGAGTTAACTGCAGATGCGCCTGGAGACGTCACTCGGATGCAATGAGTTAATCCCTCCTGAAAAACTGTAGACTTTTGCAGAATAGGTTATTGTTCAGCAAGTGTTAATTTATGCTACAGAGTTCCACATTAAGTGCTTCAGATGGAAGTTCATTGATACAGAGCTACTAGCAAGAGAACACTCTACCCCATGAGACTTGCAGGACAACAATTAATTATATTAATTAATTCTATTAAATGCTCAACTTTTCCATCCTTTTTCTCCCTATTTACTGTCTCTGCACTTTTTCTCCCCATTTACTGTCCCTGCTATGAATAAACAATACAGCATTTAAAGTATTTTAAATCAACTGCTTCTCTCCACTAGAACAGTACCTTACTGTAGTGGTGGTTTCACTTTCAAAAACCTTTTGTCCCTCCCTGGTAAAGCTTGCTGCAGCCTCCAATTCACTGATGTCAACACCACCAATGAATACAGGTAGTTTTCTGGCCAATTCCTTCCCCAAACGGACATCTCGACAACCTTCCTAAAAACCTACCCATGCTGTGATATCATAGCTCCCTGGTCCTTCCCCTATCCATTCAGAAAGTAAAGGCTAGAACAAGAAAACAGTACACAAGTCAAGACTTCTGCTGTGGGCTGTCAATCACAGGTGGTAACACCTCAAATTACCCTTAGAACTTTGACAGCTAAGGAACGGACATCTCCGTTGCTTATTTTAAAACTGTCTCGCTATGTTAAACCCATTTAACATAGCGAAAACAGTTAAAAAAAAAAGCAACGGAGATCTTGCTTTCTCCGTTGCTTTTGCCCACCGCTCTGATGTACTGCGCAGGCACGCAGTACATCAGAACTGCCGCGGATGCCAGACATCTGCGGAAGGGCAGTAAACAGGCATTATACTATGCCATTATTTAAGAAAAGTAATAGCTTCTTTTCTTAAATAATGTCATGGTATAATAGCAATAACCCACTTCTGGGTGTGGGTAATGCTGTATTTACCCACGGTTGGCTTTGTTTGGTCCCTCAGGCTTCGCCCTCGGGACCAAACCATGCCAACCGTGGGTAAATCCAGCATTACCCACACCCAGGCATGGGTTATTGCTATAAGAAACCTTTGGGACACATAGGTCAGAGTAGGATGGACAATCGGGTAGGTACCCATTCCTGGGGACACTGTTCAATATGAAATCGAGTAAGGAACTTACACAAGTGTAAAAATCGATGGAAAGTCGTATAGGGCTCTGGAATTTTATGATTGTAACAGTTGTGGTGTTGTTTATATTTTGGGATGCAACTGTCGCCCAGTTTAATGGTACATCGGTCAAACTACTAGGAGGGTTAGGGTTCGGATCTTAGAGCACTTGGGGGACGTTAGGAGAAAGAAAGTTGAAAGCCCAGTGGCTATGCATTTTTTGTCCAAGCACCAGGGTAAGGATGATAGTTTATTTTTTTAGTGTTTTGGCACGACCTAATGGCATGAGATGTAATTTTATAACAGAGTTATCTAGACTTGAGAGTAGACTAATTTTAAAGTTTCACACTTTGCATCCAAAGGGAATGAATATGGAAAATAATTTAATTTTATAGAATATGCACCATTTCCTGCTTTGAAATTTAGAAAGGATGTATGCACGTGTACATATATATGTATTTGAGGTTTGAGTTCTCCTTTTATTTGTGTGTATTGTGCAATGGAAAATGGATATTGCATCAGAATTATTTTCTATGTAACATGTAAGGTTGCTTGATCTAGTAATTAGAATTTGATGCTTATGAAATTATTTAATTCTATAGAATATGGGATATTATTATTTCCCGTTCTGAAATTTAGAAAGGATGTATGTATATGTGTACATATACACATATTTATATGCAATTTAGGTATGCGTTTTTCTTGTGTGTGTGTGTGTGTATATATGCGCATTGGAAAATTAATTGCATCAGAATTATATTCTATACAACATGTAAGGTTGCCTGATTTAGTAATTAGAATTTGTCTATGAAATTATATCTGATATATATGTCACTATTAGAGTGAAATGTGAATTTTGCTATAATAACATATTATATATATATATATATATATATATATATATATATTTTTTTTTTTTTTTATGCAAGGTTGCCTTATGTGTGATAAATTAGAATTTGATGTTCTTGAATTTACATTCTTTGATGTTCTTGAATTTACATTCTGTGTATATGTTTTCATATGAAAACTAATGAAGTGTGATTTGCATTATATATGATGGGTATATGTCCCTTTTAAGAAATATTTAGAACATATTTAAAAATGATCATTTTGGTTTAATTGGCTAATGAATTAATTGGAACACTGACAGATTAATTGATGTAATTATGATTGTGGTGTACGTATTTAAGGACAAGAGTGGTGTTTAGAAATGTTCCATTAGAAGGCAAGAAGCAGAGGTACCAGAACGTTTTGTATGAATAAAATACTTGCCCTTGGAGTGGTGTTCCTGTTTTTGATGGTGGCATCTTATGTTTGAAATTTTTTTGTGAAGGTATCTTTTTCTGAATACAGGTAGTTGGCCAATTCCTTCCCCTAACGGACATCTCAACGACCTTCCTTAAAACCTACCCATGCTGTGATGTCATAGCTCCCTGGTCCTTCCCCTACCCATACAGAAAGTAAAGGCTACAACAAGAAAACAGTATACAAGTCAAGTCTCCTGCTGTGGGCTGTCAATCACAGGTGGTAACAGCTCAAATTACCCTTAGCACTTTGACAGCTAAGTCTAAGCTAGGTGCGGAGGAGGATAGGAGGAGTCAAAGTAGTGCAATTCAGGCATCACAAAACACTGCAGTTTGGCCATTCTAAAAAGAAGCAGCAGCAATAAGCACTTTGCAAGTCTGTTCTGTGGCATTTGCACTGTTTGTGTTTTAAGTAGTCACTGAATGGCATGAAATGCAACTTAAAACTGACTGAAAGACAGCAGTGTAAGCATGTAAAATCAAATGCAGTGACAGGAACGACAAGCACTGCATTATGGGGCAGACTAAGCAATTATAACCTGTAAATAGTGCCAGAGTGGTGTTAAAATATAAGCAACACCAAACCATGATGAAATAAACATGTTTACGTTTGTGGGTGCAGTTCTCCTTTAATACATTATAAAATGGGCTACATCATTCCGTTTGGTTTATCTATCCAGCCTGCAATTAAAATAGGAAGCTAGCTACTGTTAACATTATTCCCATGCATGCACACGTTTAAAAATAAATTGCAACTGAAAAATTAAATACACTGCCTAGCATGGTTTTCTACTCTTAAAATGGCCATGAAGTGCATGAAACATATCTAACACACAAATCATCTCATCTTGCCATCACACAGTCTCCAAATCCTTTGATACTGACCATATAAGCCAGACTGATGGTGGACAATACTTCATAATCTTCTACACAGGAAGGCATTTCACAGCACTTCCATGACATATGCCAATAAATTACCAAGTCTTCTGTTGGAGACAATTAAATACAAGAAATCCAAAGATGCTGCCTTAATCTACATCACTTTAAGTCTATAAAAGCTCTTTTTCCAATGCATATAAACAAACAAGCCAGCTAAACAACAAAACAATACTTCAAATATTGGTATCTACTGCGATAGCCCTGGATTGGCTTTTGTTCTTGGCTAGCCTGTGCGCTGACTGGTCGGACTCTCCTAACAAAATGAACATATCTGGTTGCTGAGAAACAGGAGCGCGTAAGTGGTGTGAAGACGTACAACTCCTAACACAAGCTGTTGTTTCACAGACTGCACTTGCTTTTTGTGTGTGTTTTGGTACTCACATTGAAGACTCAGTTTTTATTTTATTTATTTATTTAATTTTATTTTACATTTGTTGACCGGGCTAGTCTAACTGGATATTCAGTAGAGGCCCAGGGAGAAGAGCTCCAACTAGTGAAAGAACCTGTCTATAGATATACAAAAAATTAGAATACAGGTAAAATTCATACAAAAAATACTAAAAAAACTTTTTTCAAAGTGATCACACATTTACAAGTACGTGGAAACAAAAATGCAAATTACTGGACTTGAATTAGTGCAGTTATTGAGGAGGTTACTAATAAATTGTTGAGTAAGGATAATAACTAACACTATACAGGATAGAACGTAAAATAAGAAAGGAAGAAAAATAGAGGGTGGAGGAGTACTTGTTAGAGTAGTAAGACAAGTTATGATTTTAAGAATAAAGTAGTAGATAGGATTATGATGGAGAGGTAGAGTTGTAGTTGTTAAGTTGGGATTACTACAGAGAAATGTAGGATACGATGAGTCAAGTAATTAGAGCAATGTTGGTCAATTGGGTTTAGTACAAGTACACATCCAGTGCGAATAGAGGAAGGACTTGAGTTTAATTTTAAACTGAGAGATAGAGGGAAGTGAGGAAAGGTTAGAGGGAAGTAGGTTCCAGGTTTTTCCAACTGTGTTAGCAAATAGAGTGTCACCAGCTCTATTGTTTGATTTATTTATTTTTACAAGAACTTTTTGGGAAGATCTTGGGGATTTTAGGTTGTAGTAGGGGTGCATAAGGTTAGAAAGGATGGGTGTCTTGTAGGTTGGTAAAGTATTTTGTGGGCGATGGTCAGTTGGTTAAGTTTGAGCTGCTGCTGTAATTCAAGCCAACCCAGAAGCTATAGATTGATACAGCGGTGCGTTCTGAAGGGTTTGCCTGTGGCAAACCTGGCTATGCTATTGTAGGAGTTTTCTAGTTTTTGAAAGTTGTTCTTTGACAGATTTGTATAAATAGGTGAGGCATAGAGAAGGGTAGAGATTAGATGGGAGTGGGCAATAGTTTTTCTGGTTGTAGGAGTGAGGAAAGGCTTGATCCTATAAAAGAGAACCTATTTTTTTATTAATAGTTTTCAAAGTATTATTGATATATGAGTGTCAAAGGTAAGGTTATTGTCAATGGCGATACCTAGCAGTTTGGTAGTAGGATCTTGGGATATGAGAGTACCATTGTTGGATGTTAGAGTGAAGTCAATAGAGGGAGATTTGCTGGTAGGTGTAAAAAGGAGAAGTTTAGTTTTTTTAGGATTTAATAGAAGACAGCGATTCGAGAACCAAATTTCTACAGAATTAAATACCTCTTGCGTAAGGGAGTGGAGTTTGGATAAGGATGTGGCTGAGAAGATAAGAGTAGAGTCATCAGCGTACTGTATACATGTGGCTTGGGGAGAAACTAGGTGAAGGTCATTGATGAACATAGAAAACAGGAGAGGGCCCAGTATGGATCCCTGAGGGACACCAATATTAACTGGTAGGTGGGTAGAAAGAATGTAGTCCCAGAGCACTGCTTGAGGTCTGTTAAGTAGGACTGGAACCATTTTATGGCCAACGTGCCAAGTGACAGAGATTTAAGAATGTGTAAACGTATGTTGTGATTTACCATGTCAAAAGCCTTAGACAGGTCAATGAAGAGTGCAGAGGAAAGCATGTTAAGGTTCTGCTTTTTGTTGATGGTGTCTGTAAAGGAAAGGAGGGCTGTAGTTGTGCTATGGGAAGGTCTGAAACCGTGTTGGGAGTTTGAAAGTAGGTTATTCAGGAGGAGGTGGTCTAATAATTGCCTATGGATACATCTTTCCATTATCTTAGATAAAGGAGAAAGTATGGCAATAGGACGATAGTTTGAGAGTTCAGTGGAATCGCCGCCTTTATGAAGGGGAATAATATAGGAGACTTTCCAAAGTTTGGGGATGTATCCTTCAGTAATGGTTCTATTGATGAGGATGGATATGGGGTAGGCAACAGATTTAGCAGCTAACTAAGTATTCGGCGGGTAGTTGATCAGCAGAAGGTGTGCATGGTTTTAATTTTTGGATGAGGGTGAGAATAAATGCTGTTGGGACAGGTAGGAAGGAAAATGGAGGGGAGCAATTTTAGCAATGTTGAGGAACAAAATCACATGTACATTACTTTATGGTAACAGACAGATATCAGTATGTTGAAGGGAGACCTGTTTTGAAAGACTCATTTGACCACGATCAGGTTTTGAGTCAGAGAGCTGCGAGCATCTAGAAGAACAGTTAAAAACGGCGAGTTTTATGATTTAAGGAGGCAACAGTTGGAGACTGATGAAGTTTACATTTTAACCATACACTGCAATATTTAGGGAAATGTATATAATTTTAACTAAGTAAAGGTATGCCTAAGCAATGATTTTTAAGTTTGCCTTAACAGGAATTTCTGGCTGAACGCCTGCAACTCTGTATTACGTTACTGAAAAATGTGTTCATTAAACACGTTTTCATCGACCGATATACAGTGAAAACACTAATCTTTGAACAGCCACTTCAGCAAATTTTTCACCCTGGGGAAAAAACACTTGTCCATCGTCAGGGATTTGCCCTTTTCCCCAATGTAGTGTGATCTCGGAGTTGGTATATTTAGTTTGGGGGCATGTGGGGGACACAGCCCCCCACCACTTTGTAGGGTTTAAAAGTTTATTTTAGTTTGGCCAAACGATGGTTTTCCCCCGCAGGAAAAAATTCACTGAAGTGGCCAGAGATTTGAGTTTTCACTGTATATTGGTCAATGAAAACATGTTCGATGAACACGTTTTTCGATAATATAATACAGACCCGTTTTAGGGCCCAGCATGCTGCACACACATGTACAAAGTGCAAACTACAGGACAGAGACCTGTATACCATGACAAAAGTACTCAGATTGGAGCCATTTCAGCGATACAGTTAAAATTATTAAAATTAAAACATTACGTTACAAACGGTGTTCTTGCTTTATAATCCCCCCACCCCCGACACACACAAACCCAGAGGACTTCACAATTTAACTAGCTTTTTCAGCATTATGGTTTATTTTGTTTACTCAAGATTGGCATCCTTGAAAAAGATGGGTCAGAGAAAATGAAAGCAGACTGTTGAAGAAATACATATATTAAATTTCAGACTTGCATTAATCATTTGCAGAGCTCCTTGTGATGAACGTTATCCAGGACCAAGCACTTCCACAGCATAGTCATCTGCAGCCATACACAACTTTTTTCTTAGCTAGACTCAAGTCTCAAAACATGCAGTTAGGCAACTGGAACTAAAACCGGAATATGAAAGGGCCACTCAGGAAATTTGTAGCACCTAATTATTTTGCCCTTAAAACTGGGAAATCCCGAGGAATTCGGTATGGTTGAGAGGTGTGACGCCAGTGCCCTGGCCCAGCAATCAAGGAGCCTCATTCCTCACCACTAACAGCATATATGAGGAAAGGATACCAAATACACACAGTAAAGTGTAATTTCACTTAACAGCACACAAAGATCACAGTCAGTCCAGAGCTGGTCGCTCCTTTGCTCCCCAGGTACTCAATAAGACTCCCCACTGGCACAGCTATAGGGTCCAGATCTCAGCCTAGCTGGGCAAAATAAAATCTCCAGCACCCTCTCTGTCCGACCAGTTTCCCTGGGAAAACATTTGCTGTTCCGTTTGTTCGATATTATCGGTACGATGAAACAGCGTTCGCTATTTACATCGTACAATAATAGGATATAGACATGCTTACACAACACACAGACACTTCTGGGGAAGGCTGGCACACATTCTCCAGCTGTGCCCCTTTTTCCAGACTATACGGTAGTACCACTTGCAACCCCCAGCTAATATTTATCAGCTACTCAAAGGCCCTAAGGGTGTCCAATTATTACTGTGCAATATTATTATCCAATTGGAAAGTATGACAGTCAAAGCTTATTTGGAGTGACTTGGACAGTAAACTCTATAAATATGCAATTTACTCTAGCTTAAATTATCTCTACACAAAACTGCCACAGTTAAAAGATTTTAAAATATTTAATAAATAATTAAAACCACAAGACAATACTTTCTACTACAGAGTGCTAGTCTAAAGAGTTCAGAGATCACACAGAAATACTTAAAATATAATTCAGTAGTACAGTTCTGACATCACAGAAAAACACAGTCTAATCTTTCTAGCTATCTCTAAAAGACACAAGTCTAAGATAACTTGCTTAAGGAAAACAAGCAAGAGTGCTGCGAGTTGGACGATCCAAGACAAAAATGCTCAATCTGCAGTTCTCTCTGTCTAAATTGAAATTGCAGTTCTTTATAAACATTACATCATTCTTTCACTTTCCTGGAGTTCCCAGGCTACACATAACATCTCCCTGTTATCTTGCAGTTGGTCAGGAACAGAGCAATAAAAATACACTTGCAATTTAACTCTTGGTTAAAACAATAGAAAGAATTTCTTCATCTAGACTTTTCAGCACCACTGTCTAATTCAAAGGGTCACCACATGCTTTACTTTGGTCAGTAGAGGGCACTGTTGTCACATTTATTTCCAGTTCCACATGTAACAGTATTTCTTTACATTTAAGACAACAAGCCTGCAGTTTACATTTATTTACAAATGACAGAATTAGCTATAAAATTCTATCTGGCTAGGCTGGTAGCATTCACCCCCCCCTCCCCGGAGAACTCAAGCTGGTTTTTCAAGTGACCCTTGAGAAATGCTGCTTGAGTGGGTTAGGTCTATCTGAGTGTACCTCACCCTATTCTCTGTCTTGAGAGTCCATCTGCATTGGCATTGCTAACCCCACTGTGGTGCTGCACTGACATACCACATGCTTGCAACCCTAGGCACCATTTCAGCAACTTGGAATTTTGCTGGCTGGCTCTGTTTAACCAGGTTAGGCGGTTGTGATCTGTCATAACAGTGAATTTCCTTCCATACAGATAAGGCTGAAGTTTCTGCAATGCCCACAATAAGGTTAGACATTTTTTCTACAGCTGCATAGCATTCCTCCCTGAGTTGGAGCCTACGACAAGAGATAAACCACTGGGTGCTCTTCCCCCTCTGAAGAAATCTGGCTAAGTACAGCCCCCACCCCATGGTCTGAAGCATCCACCTGCATAAATTCTTTGCTGTAATCTGGACTGGCTAACACAGGGGGTCCTCCCAAAGCTTTTTTAAGCTTCTGGAATGCCTGATAACATGCTGGGGTCCACACTACCTTATCTGGCCTGTTCTTCTTTGTCAGGTCCGTGAGGGGAGCAGCTATGGTACTATAACTGGGGATGAACTTTCTGTAGTACCCTGCTGTCCCTAAAAATGCCCTCAACTGCTTTTTAGTAACAGGTGCAGGCCATGCCTGAATGGCTTCCACTTTGGCAGTTTCTGGCCTTATCTTACCACTCCCCACTATGTCCTAGGTAGGAGACCTCTGCCATACCCACCGGATATTTGCTCAGCTTAATGATCAACCCTGCCTTCTGTAGTCTGCCCAGCACCTCCCTGACATGCTGAAGGTGCTCTGGCCAGGAATGGCTGTAGATGGCAATATTATCTAGGTAAGCAAGGGCAAACCCTCCTGCTCCTACTAGGATATGATCTACCAGCCTCTGGAAAGTCGCTGGGGCATTCTTCATCCCAAAGGGCATCTTTGTGAACTCATACAAGCCAAAAGGAGTCAAAAGGCTGACTTCTCTCTAGCAGGAGTCAAGGGCACCTGTCAGTAACCCTTAGTAAGATCAATGGTTTTAAGATACTTAGCACCATCCAGCTGCTCTAGGGCCTCATCTGTCCTAGGCATGGGGTAAGCATCCGACTCCGTGCGACTATTTAATTCCCTGTAGTCCACACAGAACCTGGTGCCACCATCCTTCTTTGGCACCAGCACCACTGGGGAGGCCCAGGGACTGCTGGACTCTTGAATCACCCCTAGTTCTAACATCTCCTGTACTTCCTCCACAGAGTCTGACTCTCTCAGGCACTCTAGAAGGGGCCTGCCTAATAGGCCTGGGGTCTTGTATCTACCTGGTGCTGCACCAGGTGGGGGCACACTGGTTTCCCAGGGAACATGTCCTCAAATTCCTGCAACACGGCTCTGATTTCTTGAACCTGGGTAGGAGATAGCTGCTGGGACATTGATACCCCTTCCACGGAGATGTCAGCCCAAGCCTCACTGAGATGATCAGTCCCCAGATCTCCCTCAGACTCCTCCTGCAATCCACTGAAAGGTTTCATCATGTTAACATGGTACAATTTGTGCCCCTGCCGTCTGCCTAGCAGTTCCACCATGTAGTCCACCATGTAGTTAACATCACTTACCTTTCTTACCACCTTGTAGGGACCCTCCCACGCTGCTTGCAGCTTGTGTCTGACAGGAATGATAGCCATTACCTGATGCCCCACAACATACTCTCTAGCTAGAGCATTCCTGTCATTCCACACCCTTTTCTGTTGTTGGGATTCTGCCAGTTTCTCCTGGGGCAAGCCCATGAGTTCCCTGAGCCTTGTCCTGAGGTTTAGGACATACGCCACAACAGACTCCTTGTGAGACTCACACTCACTTTCCCACTCATCTCAAATTAAATC
This sequence comes from Protopterus annectens, assembly GCF_019279795.1. Taxonomy (NCBI): domain Eukaryota; kingdom Metazoa; phylum Chordata; order Ceratodontiformes; family Protopteridae; genus Protopterus; species Protopterus annectens. The sequence goes on along the minus strand of NC_056730.1, from coordinate 1,078,512,487 downwards.
TAGAGGTCCCCTCACCCTATGCCCATACGGCAACTCAAAGGGTGAAAAACCTGTGGGGAACCTCTCTGCAAGCAAACAGATGGGGCAAATATTTGTCTCACTCCTTCTTAAACTGATCTGCAAATGCCCGTAGCATGGACTTGACTGTAGAATTTAACCTCTCAACAAGACAATTAGTCTGGGGATGGTAGGGGGTGGTCTTCATGTGCTTCTCCCCACAGGACTTCCACAGACAGGCCAGCAGGTCCGACATGAAATCGGCACCTCTGCGAGTTGGTACTTCTTTTGGGAAACCTACCCTGCTGAAAATCTCTAACAAAACATTTGCTACCTTCTCTGCCTCAATGGAGGACAATGCCACTGCCTCAGGGTATCGTGTAACATGATCCACTACCACTAGGATATACTTTTTCCATGTGGAACGTGGGATTCTCAGAGGACCCACAATATCCATAGCTACCCTCTGAAATGGCTCCTCACTCACAGGCAAAGGCATCAAAGGAGCTCTCATCTTGTCTCCTGCCTTGCCTACCTTTTGGCACTGCTCACAGGTCCTGCAGTACCCTGTTACATCTCTGGGAAATTCCAGGCCAATAGAAGTTTTGCATAACGCCTCTTTGTACGTTTTATGCCCATATAACCTGCAAAGGGAATATCACGGGCTATGGCTAGAAAAGTCAGATGGTAGGCTCTAGGCACTACCAACTGCTGTACTCTCTCACCTTCTAGCCCTCCCTCAGGGGTCCACTCTCTCTATAGTTACCCTTTGTATTCCCCCTTTCCTTGAGAATCAGGTGCCTCCCTAGCTACCTGCCTCAAGCCTTGCAATGTAGGGTCTGAGAGCTGAGCCTGTCAACTCTCTCCTTGTAACCCTTCCCAGCTCCCCTTCCACAGGGACGTCTGGCATCCTCCGACAGTGGTGCCTCACTGTCAGCCTGGGTACTAATACTCACCTCTACCTTTGCAGTCACTCTGTCCAAGGGACCATCAGTACCCCCAAGCAGCTGTGGCTCACCTTCAGTCTCACTGCTACAGAGTAGCTCCCTCCCTGAAGTAATCACCTCACAGTCCTGGCTGGAAGTATGCAGTCTGTCTGGGTCTCCCCCAGGCTACCAGACCCACAGGCTTGTCTCCAAGCTCGACTGAGTAACTGCACAAGCACAGGGTACTGCACTATCAAAATCATTCCCTATTAGGACATCTGCAGGTATATCCTCAAATACACCTACTTGCTGGCTTCCTTTTCCACCTTCCCAGTCGAGGTGAGCCCTAGCCAAAAATATTTGGAATGGGATCCCTCCTAAAGCCCTGACTGGAGTAGACTGCCCAGACAAGCAGTACTCCTCTGTAACCATTGCAGGCTTTACAATGGTTATATCAGAGGCTCTTTCTCTCTCTTGGCAATGGCCTCTTTGCCATTCACTACAACAGGACATAGCCTCTGGTGGTAGTTTGGTACCCTTTTTGTTCCCAAGACAACCTACTATTGACATTTTGTCTTTCCCACTTACTGGCTCCCTCCCATTTGGTTCCCCACCCCACCTCTGTGGACACCTGTATACCACAGGACCCCACTGGTTGCATTCAAAACGTTTTAACCCTAGCTCCTGGACGTGTACCTGGACTAGTGGCTTCCCCTGCTACTGGCAGATTCTGTTGTGGCAGTCTGTGCTGCCCACCATGGGTTCCTTTAGACCCATGAGCAGTACTGGGGGTTCCCTTCCTGTGCAGGGCTGCCCTGATTGCCAGGTATAGGTCTCCCTTCTTCCCCAACTCATCTGAAGTAGCACATTGTCTATCAGCTAACCAGATCCTCATGTCCTCAGGCAATGTGCTAAGGGCTTGTTCCCTCACCAAAAGGTCTGCCAGCCCTTCAAAAGTGGTGACCTGACATCCACTCACCCACCTATGGAAATAAGTGCTCAGTTCAGCAACATATTCACACACTCATCTGCCTTGCGTCTATGCTCACAAAACTTTTTTCTATAAGTTTCAGGTGTTAGCTTAAACAGTTCTAAAAGACATTTCTTAACAGCAATATAATCAAAATATGCAACATCAGATATTTTGGACAGAACAGTTACAGCTTTACCATGGAGTAAGGGGGTCAGGAACTGTAACTGGAGCCCTTTGTCAACTTCATACTATTTACATACCCTCAAAACATATGAAACTTATCAAAATGATCCCCCTCTTTAAACTGAGGAAGAAATTTACTGACCTTTTGTGCTTCTGGGGTCCAGTTACTGCTCTGGTGAACAGTCAGCATCTCTTTCTCATGCTGCCTCTGCCTCTCTTGTTCCTCAGCTTGCAGACATAACAGTTTCTCATTCTCCTCAGCCTGCAAACATCACAGTCTCTCATTTGCTTCTAATTCAACACGCCTGCCCTCCAACTCAAGTCTCTTTAGCTCCAGCTGGATTTTTAAATCCACTGCAGAAAGGTTGAGCTGTCCATTCTCCAACGGAATTATATCTCCACTGCCAGTCCGATTGTCCTCCTGGTTGCTGTTTTCTGATGCAGCTGTAACCAAGGCTGCAATCGGGTCTGCCTTAGTCAGGCTTCCATGCACCAGTCCCTTAGCCTGGCACATCTCCACCAGCTGGCTCCTTGTCAGCTTTCCATACTCCTCTGCTGACATGCTGCCTGCTCACCCTGACTAACTAAGCTAACAAAGAAATAAAACAATTGTGATCTGAATTCTAGTATTCACTGCATGGCTGTTTTAGAATACAACACCACCTTCAAAGCTCACTGTACACAAGCTACAGGATTCACTCTACTCACACCACTACAAGCCAATTAGTATTTGTCAACTAATTAATATGTGGATATCCCACCACTGCCAAACACAAATGTGAGGATATCCCAACCAATGTTACCACAAATGTGATGCACGTGCCCTGGCCCAGCAATCAAGGAGCCTCAATCCTCGTCACTAACACCAGAGAGGGTGTCTCATACACGAGGAAAGGATAACAAATACACACAGTAAAGTGCAATTTCCCTTAAGAGCACACACTGATCACAGTCAGTCCGGGGCTAGTCGCTCCCTTGCTCCCCAATAAGACTCCCCACTGGCACAGCTATAGGGTCCAGATCTCAGCCTAGCTGGGCAAGCTAAAATCTCCAGCACCCTCTCTGTCAAACCAGTGCTTCATGTCCCTGCCCAAGTAACTCACACACACACACACACACACACAAGTTTACACAAACTTCTGGGAAAGGCTGGCATAGGTTCTCCAGCTGTGCCCCTTTTTCCAGACTATACAGTAGTACCACTTGCCACCACCCAGCTAATATTTATCAGCTACTCAAAGACCCTTAAAAGGGTGTCCAATTATTACTGTGCAATATTATTATCCAACTGGCAAGTGTGACTAATCAGTCAAAGCTTATTTGGACTGACCTTGACAGTAAACTCTATAAATATGCAATGTGCTCTAGAACTTAAATTACCTCTACACAAAACAGCCACAGTTAAAAGGTTTTAAAATATTTAATAATAAATAATTAAAACCACAAGACAATACTTTCTACTACAGAGAGCTAGTTAAAAAGAGTTCAGAGATCACACAGAAATACTTAAAATAATTCAGTAGTACAGTTCTGACATCACAGAAAAAACACACACTCATTTTCTTTTAGAGATAGCTAGAAGGATTAAAGTCTAAGATAACGAAAACAGGCAGAGTGCAAATGCTCAATAACCTCTGGTTCTCTCTGTTCAAATTGAAATTGCACTTCTTGATAAACATTACATCATTATTTCTCTTTCCTGGAGTTCCCAGGCTACACATTAACTGCATTTACAATCTTAAAATCTCCCTTTTGTTATCTTGCAGCTGGTCAGGAACAGATCAATAAAAATACATTTGCATGTTTAAATCTAGCAATTTAACTCAAAAAAAAAAAAAAAGACTGACAAATCAGAATGGAAAGGCTATACATAAAAAAACAACAATGAGAGGATATTTATGGACTCCCCAAGTATGCACCAAAAATCTAGAAAGGTTCGGATTTGTTTTTTCATTCAAGTATTTACACAGGTAGTTTATACAAGCAGACTTCAGTCAGGTAGAAAATTTAACAAGCTGGTAGATTAAAAGTTCCCTATGTGGTACTTTGTCAGAAATGAAGACACAAAGGCCCTACTGTAGTTAATGCTGTTGGGTGCCTAAAAGTAATTTTTGAAAATAGAAATTAAAAGCTAAATCAACTAACAGAATTACTGAATGTTGCAAAGGCGATGAGAACGGGAGGTGGGTATGATCCTTAAAAAAGGGAAGGAGCAAACTACATAGAAATAAATGGAATCTGTGGACGTAATATATGTAGAATAATGTTCAGCAGGAGGAATGAAATTACAGGGAATGCATGACTTGAGCAATAATAATTAAGAAATAAAACATACAGGCATAAATTACAAGAACAAACAAATGTTGAACAATGTAAAGGTTTATTTACTTTTGTATAAAATGCACACGTCACTGTGTAACATGTGAAGTTAATAAACATGTCAAATATCAAAATGCGAAGAACCTGTGCACTTTCATACTTTAGTAGAAAGGTACAACTTTATTTCAAGTTCATATTTGGAGTAATTGTCAAGACTTTTGGCAGAAGAGTATGCTTCAGATCAAGGTGAATTTTAGACTATTAATCAAGTATTTTATTTTTAATCCTTTAAATATCAAGTATTTATTTTTTAGAAATTCAAGTTAAATTTGAATAATGCATACCCCTTACTACCTCAATGCTTGTAATGCATTGATATCTAACCAAAAGGTAATATGAAAGCATACACAGTCATATGCATACACTGCACCTAAATTCAAAGTTTGCAAAAAAAAAACATGATTACATAATGCTCTGCAGAAATGGTGCTATAGTATTAAATTTCAGTTAAAAAGGTTTTAAGGACATACTTGATTTCTGCATAGACTAAGAAACCAGCTGTTTAACTGCCTTAACTGAATTACACACAGAATTCAGCATAATGTACCAACACATATTAATGTGATGTACATATAACCTTATGAAAAAGAGCATGTATAGTTTATGGTTTTCAAAATTCATTTAACATTGTAAAATATTGTTTAAACTATAAACACAGTATGATGTTCCAAGGGTAATTTTACATAGGACAAGAGACCATCCATAACATAATTACACATTTTTCCACCACCAGGCACAAGACGCAGCAACAGAATTTTATGAATTTGGAAAGGTTATTTCTTTATAGACTATTGTTATTTATGTTATACTGTGATAGGCAACATAATTTATTTAACAAGTTGACACTGAAGCTTTCTAGCTTGATAAAGGTTACCTTGCTCTGATTAATGCAGCTGTAGCACAGTACTTTGTATAGAAGTGCACACTAATGTTAGGGTTATCAAATAATAATTTTGCTATATGGTTAAAGAAGTAACCCACACAGAGTTTTCATGGGTTTTTAAACTCAGAATAAAAGGGTTTAGAAATAGTGTAAAATATGCTTTCATTCTAAAACACAGACATCACAGATGAGATTAAGTGACAGGAAAATAAATGATTTCTGAATTTTACAGATAAGACCGATACAATATACACTGGCAGCACTGCGAGCAAATTTTCATGGTTACTAAACTGCATAAAAAGTGGTTTTGTTGCTTTAAGGGACTGCAGTAAAAGGTACGCATCGTTTTTTTTTTTTTGACACCAAGTCCTTGGATGCACATACAAACATGTTTTCTGTTATCTGTTGCACGTTTACTGAATGAAGAACATTCAGTAACAATGATCATAGTATATTCATATGTCCTGCACCTGCTGACTCAGGAAAAAGAATGACTGGTTTAGATTTTTAGGCACTGGGACTAGAATACCCCAGGTACCTCCACTACCAGCTAAACAAAAGTCATCAGGCTTAGTAATTTTATAAACGTAGGTGCCTCAGACATAATAAGTTCATAGCAGGTTACTAGGCTAGCAGCCCTAGAGCCCTTGCAAGCCTAGCCACATTAATCCAGAGTTGCTTCAATTGGCCTTGGTTACATGGACACAATTCACACCCCCCACCCCGAGTCCATGATAAACACCCAACTACCTCTGTCCATGCGGGACATAGGTGCCACCCCCCCGGGTGAATTTGCAGTCTCCCATCCATTTATCTAGACTACACTTGAAGAGGGTCAGTGAGGAGCTCTGCCTACACGTGAAATGGAAGTTTATTCCAGAGTAGCGGCAATCTCTGGGAGTTCATCTGTCTCTCCAGCATGTTCTGTTAATGTCACAGGCTAAAGATCCCTAGAGCAAGTGATTCTTGTGCCATTTGACTTGCCATGTGAAACATTCCATCAGGGCAGGGTCACAAACTGTCCTGTAGGGCACAGGCACAAGTCACTTCTCACCAGCCTATACTATACAACGTACAGTGACAGGGCTTTCAGTCTATCCATGCAAGTCATGGTTTGGAGGCCCTGTATTTTGTTGGCGAGAAACCTCCGTGGTCTCAAGCTGTTGCAAGCGTCTGGTGAGGTACATGCAGGAGGGACCACTGTACTCTACTAATGATCTGATTGAGGGTCGTGGGTCAAGTACAGTGGAGTTATAACATTCTTAGACCTAAATACAATACTCTCACTTGTAAGATGAGCAACGAAGGTCTTCCTTACCACTGTGAAAACTGGTGGTCGAAGTTCAGACTGCTATCTGTGTTCCCAGATCTCACACCACTGGGTTTGAACTTGGGGGGGGGGGGGGGTGCAATCAATATTGTAATTAGCAGGGAATTCCACTTTACCAAAGGGGACAATATGCTCTTTTGGGTTTAGTTTTAGACAGTGCCTTTGGCACCATTCATGTCTGCGTTAGCCCCTCCTGTAACAGGTTAACATCTTTGCAGATTGAGTAATCATACAGTCCCTCAATCTTTAGCAAACTTGGCAAGCCAAAGGTCGGCCTACCTTTGTCTGGACTTCCAAGAAATAGACTCCAAACAGTAAAGGGTCCAGCACAGATCCTTGTGCTATGCTACTGGTGACAGGTCTAATAACAGAGGTGGAGTCACCCGACGGTATGTGTTCTGTCAGTGAACCAATTGGCTGCTTATCTACTGAAGCAAGGTTTACCCCCCCAGCTGGGAGAGTTTCTCAGTAAAGCAAGGTTTAGCCCCCAGCTGGGAGAGTTTCTCAATGATACCAGAGTGGGGGGTTGTGTCAAAAGCCTTGGCTAGGTCAAGATAGGCAGTATGCACACTTACCTTCATCAAGGGCTTTTCTTGACTCTCAAATAAGTCTACTAGGTTTAATAAGCATGATCTACCCCTAACAAAGCCAAACTGGGTTTGGTCAAGAGTTTGAAGGTAGCCTATGTTCTTGCTGATAAGGTCTATGACGATTCTTTCCATGGCCTTGCAGATGAGGCTGGTTAGAGCGTCTATAGTTTCCCAGGGTCTGTTGATGGCCCCCACTTTGTGCAAGGGAATTACTGTTGCTGTTCTCCACTTTGCTAGAACAAAACCAGTTCATAGGCTATTGTTAGAGAGAACACCAAGTATGTCTGCTAGCTCCTGATTTTACATCGCTTAATAAGCAACCTAGGATGTTATCTGGTCCCACTGAGGCAGTGTTTTTGGACTTTGAGAGCATAGATATAATCTGATCTCTACAGATGCTAAGCAGAGGACTGGTGCTGGATATGTTTTGGGGTATGGCTGGTGGAGACAGGGGGTGAAGTCTGCTCTAAATCTGTCAGCTAGCAGCGATATCCTCCAGTATAGTATGAATGGTGCCAGCTACCATAGTTGGGCATTCCCTTTTAGATTTCCAACATAATTATTGAATGTCTTATTATCCTCAGCCACGGATGTTACTTTAGCTTTGTAATTATCTTTAGAGGACTTTCCAAGACATCTGATTTGCTTGTTCAAACGGTGGATGGAATTCATCCTCTGCCGAGTCAGTTCTTACTTGTTCTTAGACTTGTGTTGCATAACCAGTTTATACAGAAGTGCACTGGCGTGGCTTGTTTTTTCAGGAGGACCTGGTTTTAATCTGGTCAGATACAGCCCAGCCTATGCAGTTGCTCAAGTGTTTATACAGATCCTTTGTGTACAAAGTACAGTTGTGTACACTTACCATAAATGTAGATGTTAGAGTGTATTCACTGTTGCAGTCATTATATTTGGGTAATCTGCTGGCAGGTTGCCCTCAGTCGGCCTGATTAACAAAGTCTTGGGTCCTGCATTGGTTGCTGTTCCTTCTGTATCAGGTCGTCAGGGGTATAAAACATGCAGCCAACGCCATTACATTAGTTTTTCTTGCCCCAGATCCCAGGTGCCCCCCAAATGGGGAGCAAATAAAATTAAAAAACACAAAAAATATGCCTCCAACCAAAAGCAAATACACCAAAAGGGGTTTGAAAGCATAATGAAAGAAAGTAGAGGTATAGCCAGAAAAAAAATAGGGGGCTGGAGGGAGGGTAACCAGGACTGCAACACTGAATACACTCGAACATCTACATTTATGGTAAGTGTACACAACTGTACTATGTTCTTCATGTTTCGCTGTTGCAGTCATTACATTTGGGTAGATTCCCAAAGCTATGGTTGGGTGGAGGGAATTATACAGCATTAGGACCAGCTATAAGGCCCTGCAGGACAGCAGTGGCAAAGCCAGCTCTGGATTTAGAGAAAAGTGGTAAATGGTAATGTTTGGTGAAAGTATGAACTGAGGTCCATGTAGCAGCTTCTAGAATGTCCCTGGTAGGAACACCTCTGAGAAAAGCTGTTGAAGTAGATGCAACCCTGGTGGAATGGGATCTAATCCCCTGGGGGATAGTTTTTCCATGGTGCATATAGTAGAAACAAATACAATGGCTTATCCATTTGGAAATGGTTTGCTTTGAAATAGCCTTTCCCTCTGCCCCTGCAGCAAATGCCACCAGCAGTTGTTCAGATTATGGTGCATATAGTAGAAACAAATACAATGGCTTATCCATTTGGAAATGGTTTGCTTTGAAATAGCCTTTCCCTCTGCCCCTGCAGCAAATGCCACCAGCAGTTGTTCAGATTTTCTTTGAGATTTAGTCCTGTTTAAGTAAAATCTAAGTGGTCTGTGTACATCCAATGAATACAGAATCCACTCCCCCTTGTTCTGTGGATTGGGAAAGAAAGTTGGCAAATGAATGGTCCGATTAAGAGCCACAATGGATACCACCTTAGGCATGAAGGATGGACTGGTCCCGAGAGATACCCTATCCACATGAAAAATGATGAAAGGCTCCACTGCCATAAGAGCCTGTAATTCGGAAATCCTTCTAGCTGAAGTGACTGCTAAAAGGAAAGCTGCTTTCCAAGAGAGAAATTTTAAGTCTGCAGTAGCAGCTGGCTCCAAAGGAGAGAGAGTGAGCTTCTCCAATACAAAATTGAGGTCCCACGCAGGGGTTGGAGTTCTCCTGGGTGGTCTTACGTTTTTTGGACTCTCTGACATGCTGCTTTAGCAGAAGATGAGAGGAGAGGGGAGGTTCTGTGTTGTAATGAGCTGAAATGGCTGAGGCATGGATTTTTATGGAAGAAAAGGACAAGCCCTTGTGAAGCATCTCAGTTAAGTATTGCAAAATCTGAGGAATGTTGGGCACTGCTGTGCTTATCCCTTGAGATAAATGAAAGAGATTCTGTGCCTGGAATCTGTCAGCATAAAAGATTTTCTAGTACTAGGTCTTCTCGCCTCCAAAATGACATCCACCACAGGTTTGCTGAGGGATGCTAAGGGTGAATTTAGGCGATTAGCCACGCTGCAAGATTCAAAGTTTGGAGCAGAGTGTGCAGAATTTGGTTGTTCTGTTGAGACAGTAAGTAAGGTGTGGGGCAGGTGCCACAGGTGAGGAAGGTGTGACACTGCGCAGGAGTGGGTACCAGTACTGGCGAGGCCAGTCTGGAGCAATCAAAATAATTTTTGGTTTGTCCTGTTTGACTTTTAGTAGAACTCTGGAGGGCAGAGGGGGAAAGGCATAGACTGATAGGTTTTTCCAGCTGAAGGATAGAGCATCCACTTTCCAGGCTTTTTTGTAATGAGTTCTTGTCCAAAATTTGTCTAACTGATAGTTCTGGGGTGAGGCAAAAAGATCTATGACTGGGCTCCCCCATTTGCGTGTCAACATGTTGACAATCCGTGGATCCAGTTTCCATTCCTGTGGGTCCATGAGATTTCTGCTTAGCACATCTGCCAGAGTAGTCAGCTTTCCCGGCAGGTATTGAGCTTGTAGCTGTACTCGATAGGTCAAGGCCGTGTTCCACAATGCCATGGCTAGTCTGCAATGGGGGTAGGAGTGTACCCCCCCTGCTTGTTTATGTACCACATAATCGTGGTGTTGTCTGTCTTTATCAGTAATTGTCCTGGATGAAGGTAGTCCTTGAAGGCAGTCCATGCATTCTGTACAGCTAGCACTTATTTTTGATTGATATGAAGGTGCATTTGATTTGGGCTCCATTTGCCCTGAATACACTTCTCTGACAGATAAGTGCCCCATGCATAGTCTGATGCGTCTGTAGTTAGGGTTTGAGCGGCAGGGGGTGGTGTGAATGGCAGTCCCTTGTTTTTGGTGGCAGGCCTCTGCCCACCATAGGAACTCTAGTTGCAGGCAAGGTATGATAGGAATTATTGTTTCCAGGCTGTGACAATGTTGACTCCATAGACTTTTTTTAAATACCACTGAAGTTTCCTCATATGCAGCCTTGCATATGGAATTAGAAGAATGCAGGAGGCCATGAACCCAAAGGCTTGCAGTATTTGCCTTGCAGAAAGCAGGGGTTTTGTGGCCACCTGTTTGAAGCAAGTCGCCAAATGAATTTGCTTCTCTGGCATAAGGAAAGCCATCTGGGCAGTTGTAAAGTTTGCACCCAGGAATATAATTTTTTGAGAGGGTACCAGTTTTGATTTCTTTTTGTTTTTAGTGTACCCTAGACAAGTTAGAAGCCTTTTTACAAACACCAGATGTTTTAGAAGAATGTCCTTGTTTTCTGCCTGAATTAGACAGTCATCCATGTATGGATATATTTTAATATTTCTTTGCCTGCAAAATGCAATTACTGGAGCCAGGCACTTTGCAAAGACCCTGGATGCAGTAGATAAGCCAAAGGGCAGTGCAGAGAACTGGTAATACAAGAGGCCTGCTTTGAAACGGAGGTATCTTCTGCAAGATTCCGATTGGGATATGCAGGTAAGCCTCCTTTAAATCTAGAGTTGCCAACCAGGCATCTTTGCCTAGCATAGGAAGTAACTGGTGAAGACACAGCATCTTGAATTTTGATATGTCCAGAAAGATGTTTAGAGTAGATAAGTCCAGAATTGGATGCCAAGATGTCTTTTCTGGGTACCAGGAAAAGTCTTGAATAGAAACTTTGTCCCTTTCCCTCCTCTGGTACTAGCTGAATAGCCCCCATGCTCATGAGAGAAAGTACTTGTTTCTGGGCCTCTGCCCACTGATTTGGGGGCAAGTCTGGCCATCTGTTTGAAATTGTCAATGTGTGGAAATGAAATCTGTATCCCTGGGATACTATGTTTAGAACCCACTTGTCCTGGGTTATAAGTTGGCAGTTTTTTGCATGAAGAGCCAGTTTTCCCCCCAAAGGGGCTGCTAAAAGGCAAGTGCTTGAGTGTAAAGGGAAGTCATTGAGACTGCTTACCATAGGTAGGCATCTTGTTGTTTCCAGATTTGGAAGAGGGTGCACCCCATTGTTTTGTTCCGAAAGTCCCTTGGGACTGAAACCTGGTGCCTTTGGAATGTCTGGGTTTGACTTGAGTGGCTCGAAGGAACTGAAAATGACCAGTTCTTTGTAGGCCAGTGTCTACTAAATCTTGGAGGTTGTACTTGTAAGAAATCGTTCACAGTTTGCATAGATTTAGCTTTATCTTCCATCTTTTTTTAGAACTTCTTCAGCCTTATTACCAAAGAGACGGTCCTGTTGTAAAGGAGCATCTAACAATTTTGCTTTAACATGATCAGGCAGATTTTGTTCTTTGAGCAAAGCATGCCTTCTTAGCACAGACCCAGTTACAGCAGCCCTGCAAGAGGCCTCCAAAGAATCAAAACCACATTGCAAAGTATGTTTTCCAACTTGTTCAGCTGAATGCAAGAAGTCCTGTAAATCTATTTTCCACACAGTCAGAAATCAACATAATTTTCTGTTTAAGCAGTCCCATGATATGCTGCTGATATTAAGCCCCGATTGCCAGGGTTGCAGAAGTGTAAACCTTCTTACCCAATCTATCCAGCGCCATGGAATCTCTATCAGAAGGGGTAGGATTTTTAGCAGTGGAAGCCTTAATGCCCTTGGGACCCTGAGAAATGGTTTCAGGATCTGCAACACGATTTTTGAAAAGGAATTTGTGGGAGTCAGGAACCCTGTAGTATCTATCTGGCTTACCAGGAGCCGGAGGCAGAGAATCAGGAGCCATACTAGATTCTGAAAAAACGAGGTATAGCCAAAGGCCTATGCTGAGGAAGAAGAAGAAAATCCCTAAGTCTCTTTTTAGATTCAGAAAAATCCTGACTTTCCCAGTGGAAATGTTCCCCTTAAGGTATGCAAAGTTTCCCCAAAAGAAAAATCCTCAGGGGGAGAAGGAGAAGTAGAAGGAATGGAATCTTCTGCATCAGAGTCCTCATAAGTAGGTATAGACAATTCCTGTTCATTAGAAGGGGCAGAAGAAATAGAATCCAGTTCAGAGGAATCATAATCAACATTTTGCCTAGGCCTCTTAGAAGGGGGGGGGGGGGTTGGCTTCCCCTGATCATAGTAATCAAATCGTCAGCCATTTTGATAATTTGTTTTTTAGGCATAGGGGCCTGCACATGTGGCCCAAGTGTCGTCCTTTTTTTTTATATACAAATCTGTCCCTCAGAAGCCCTCCGGACCCATCCAAGGTAGAGACATCAGAGGGTTCCATAATTGAAGCATCTCGTGGCATACCAGACTCCGAATGGGTCTCAGTAGAGGCCTGCGAATCAGAAGTAGTGGGTATCAGGGGCTGCAAAAGCACCTCACTGAGTATCGGCGAACTGGCGACTGGCTTAGAACCTTAGTCAGCAGTTTTGCACCTCAACGGCCTGTCATTTTCTTTTCGTTTTTTTAGGTATTCCGGTAGTTGGATTGCTAACAGATGACCTTTCTGGATAATTAAAGCATGAGCCAAAATATTTAGAAGCAAAAATGTACCGACGCTTGACAGTGCATTGATTAAATAAAGCACAGAACCGACAGCAAGGTACGTTGGCGTCAGGGCCTAGGCAAGGAATACAGTACAAATGAAAATCCTTATGAGGTATTTGCTTCCCACAAGTAATGCTATTATTAACTTTTACTGACATCGGTAAGGAGCAAGAAAAGGTTGCCCCAATGGGGTACTTAGCTTTAGTTGAAGACTTTGGATCTGAAACACGAAAACAGGAGTTGGACAACCGGCACTTGCGAACTACTTCTGCTTCGGGCACCACAGGCCCAATAGTTACTTTGAACAAGACTGATTTATGGTCTGACCTTACCAGGGATGGCATCAGACATCTGGGAATGCAGTGACCGTCCCATGTTAGGTCTAAGACATTTGAGCCCTTTGTGGGTGTGCAGACCATCTGTTCCACAGAATTTGTACTGACAAAGTCCAGGAACCTCTTGGCGAGCATATTCGTCCTCATGTGGCACCCAGCCGATGGAAGTATAGTTGATATCTCCCATGACTAAGGTGAGGGGCTTTATGGTGAGTGACTCCAGTAAGCCCAGGTAGGTTTGGCTCATGGTGGGAGACCTATAGCTAGCAATGATGTGATAAGGTATTTTGCCTACATTTAACTGGACAGAGTATTCGAGAGTCGTACTGTTTGACCAGTCTCTAGGTGTACTTGGCTTTAATGAAGATGGGTACACCTCTATCTTTGGTTCTTTCACGCTCATTTTGAAGTCTGAACATGTGGAAAGCATTGTAGCCAAGCATTGTAGCCTTGAACCATGTCTCAGTGACTGTGCAGATGTCACCATCTTCCAAGGTGAGGAGTGCTTCCAGGGAATGCATTTTCATGTTTAGATTCCTAGCATTAAGCAGCAGAACACAAGAGTTTGGCTCAGGTGGACTTTGTTAAATAGGTACATTGTGCATGACACAGTGATACAACATTACACTGGTCTAATCATCCTGTGTAAGAAAATGGTTGGTCTAATCATCCTGTGTAAGAAAATGACTCAGTAAGCAAAGTTTCCAGACTGGAACTCTGCATGTTGGAGGGTATTTTGATATTTTTTGGCCAAAGTCAGTTTGGTTACCTGTTACACTGCTACAACACTGAATGATGCACAGTGATTTACTGTTACAGTAATAGCCAAGGATTACATTTAAGTATGCTGATCAGAAGATTCAAAGTTTGACTCCTAGCTAACTAGTAACTGCTATGTGGAATTAACTCATTCTCAGCACCTATTTAGTACACTTCCAGTTAACTCGCACAGCTCCTTACAATGCCCAAACTTTTTTTTTTTTTTGGGGGGGGGGGGGGTGTCCTGGCTTCTTTAACAAAGTGACTTACCAGCTAATAACATGCAGCATTAGAAATGGTGAAGAGTCATTAACAAAATAACACTAAGATAGTTAATCTAGGATGTCCCCCGCAGTACAGAAAAATCACAATTTGCCATTTATTATTTGCATTTGTGCTCATATTTCATAATTGACTGACCTACACACTATTGAGGGACTGGTGTAAAATGCCATGGTGGGAGACAATCCATTGTCAATGCTCACATATATCACACTGTACCAGAGTTATTGCAAGCCATTTGCCAGTAAACAAGTAGAAAAAAGAAAATCACACAATAGTTCCATATGTACTAAATACCCAGAAGTTGCTTACAAACTATTGCACCATCAGGTGAAACCACAGATGTTGAAGAAAATAGAGTTATATTCAGTTTATATTGCAAACCAAATTATACAATCAAGTATATGTTTTCATATTTCTAAAAATCTCTCCATAAACATGCGCTCAGGAGGAATACTTTGCTGTCATGTGAAAATACTTTTGTTAAGCAGACATAAGCTAAGAATACATGTCTAGGCAGTACAGTTTCCAAGACATTACGACTTATTTATGAAAGTTCAGCAAAACATACAATTCTAGATTCGAGTTCTTTTACACTATATATTAGCATTTATGGAAAGACTACAAATGTGCTTACAAGGACAAAGTTTTTGAAACTATTAAAAAAAAAAAAGGCAGTACAGTTTCCAAGACATTACGACTTATTTATGAAAGTTCAGCAAAACATACAATTCTAGATTCGAGTTCTTTTACACTATATATTAGCATTTATGGAAAGACTACAAATGTGCTTACAAGGACAAAGTTTTTGAAACTATTAAAAAAAAAGAAGACTTTTGAGGTGGCCATTATCCAAATCATCTGAGAAGTGCAGTGTGTCTAACAGTATTATATCTACATTATAAAGGAAATGTTATAATCTCACAGTAGTGCTCGGTCAGCTGGTTTCAATAAATCTGTCATACGAATATATAGTTGTATGGTCTCTCTGTTACACATACTATTATTTCAATTTAAAAGTGGCGTGTCAGACTTGAATTCAGACCTTTTAAATATTTTGTTGGCGAACCTCAATACTACTGGTCGCAGTGGAATGATTTTAATAGAGAGAGAAAAAAAATTATCAAAGCTTAATGAAAAATAATGAAAAATCACATACATGCCAAAGTTAAAGAAACGTGACATACAGGTTAGAAAGTATATGCAAACACAGACTTTGCCTAGCGATGATGTTGCTATACAGATGGATGCTACAGAATATACAGTAGTGCACACAGATGACATAAAAATTTGCAAGTTTTTGAAACTGAAATTTTACAGAATTTAAAAAGAGACTGTTAATGACAAAACATTCAGTTTTATGGGTTAAAGATAAGATAAATTCCAGTTCAGCTGACACCAGGGTTGCCAGATTTCCAGCCAAAAAAAAACAAAGAAGGTCTTTCACGGCAAGTAAAGACCAAAAAAAAAAAATAAAGGTCTTTAATGCGGAACACAGTTCCACATTAAAGAACTGAGCTCGTTCAGTAGCTCTGCACTAAACACTGAGCTTCTCGTGTTTAATGCATTGCAGTTCCACATTCAACACAAGTAGCTCCGTGTTTAGCGATTTTTGATTGGCCCGTATGCCAGGTATACGGGACAATCAAAAAAAACAAGCGGAGGCTGGCCGGGATTTAAACCGGCAGGGCGGGACTCGGGATCAGGCTGCTGATCTCGGGACAGTCCCGCCCAAATAGGGACGTCTGGCAACCCTGGCTGACACAGCTAAAGTGCTCAGAAAGACATATTGGGTGTGGCCAGTTACAAAAAAAGAATAACCATACACATTTATGTTCTGTAGGGTATACCAGAAATAAACAGTCAAGTTGCATCAATACAGTCAGAGTTAAAATACTGTAATAACTTAGTAGTTAATATTACAGTTTCTGACAGGATGCTAAAACAGCCAGAGCATGACAATAAAGAAGCATAACATTTTTTTCTTGGTACTGATGAAGATGGGTTTAAAAACAGTGAGTGCAGTAGGATGTGGGCAAGTGTAGACAGGTTGGGGGATGTGAACATGGACATACTGAGAGGGGCATCAGCCCCTCCAGCTATGGGAAACCCTAATGACAGACAAATTGCACGTTTGTCTGTTGAAAAGTGGGACGTATCAAGCAGGACTGTGTACACTACAGAAAATGGAAAAATAGGCAGAAACAGAAAGGAGTACTTGTAAGGGACTCAGAAGAAAACAAGTTAAAAAGGAAGCAAAGGTTGCAGGATCATAACAGAGGGTCAAATTGAACTGAGTTTTACCCAAAAGCATGACAAAAGCATGACAATAAGAATTTCAGACCTTATGGGCAGGAAAAAAAAAAGAAGAAAGAAAGAGAGACTGTGGAAGTTTAAAAGTTCCAATTATTACAGGGGGAGGTGCAATTACCTTTAAAAATCAACACTATGTCATGACTACATTACCTCAAGGTTTTCAGAACGGCCTGTCATTTTTCATCAGATAGTAGAGAGATTCTTACAGGATGCAAGTAATGATGACAAGATTATTCATTACATTCTAATACAGTCAAACTGTGAAAGAATAAATATCACAGCTAAGAAAAATTCTAAGACAGTTGCAAGATGCAGGTTTCAAAGTAAAACAAAGACAAAATACAGTTCTTGTCACAAGCAGTAAAGTTTCTAGGAACCATTATCAGACCAACAGGGAGGAAGACTCCTTGTCAAGAAAGGGTGAGGGGCATTCTGCAACTGCCAAAGCCTTTGACAATTTTGGATTTGCATAAGCCAGATTAAAAAAAAAAAAAAAAAAAAAAAAGAGTTGACTCTGCAATGTAGTTGCACAGAGGAAAAGGCATTTAGAATGTTAATGGAGAAGTTGGTACACGCAACGAAGCTGATAGCTCCCACTGGTAACTTACCTTGTGTTCCGCAAGCAGTAGCAGAAAAGGACACACTCTCAGTGGTGTTATTACACTCTTGGCCATAAGAGGCATCTCAGGGAATGGACATTAAGTTAAGACAGTTTAGTTTTTGTAGCAGGAGAATTACTTCTGTAAAAAGGACATCACACTTGCATTAAACAAATGTTGGCCATTTACTGGGAACTTAGACAAAGTATAGGATGGGAAGTACTACACTGGGTTTACAATAGTGACATTGCAAAATGGAGATAAAACCAATTATGGCTAAGTTACCAGGATACATGTCAGCACAAAGGGCTGAGCTAGAAGCTGTAAAATATGTTTTGCAGCATTTCTATCCAGTAAATATTTACAGTGACAGTGTTTATGTAGTAAATTCTCTGAGACTACATACAGCAACATGGGCTAGAAGAGGGTTCGCTGATAAGTCAAAACTACAAGCAGAGACAGTTCAGTATTTCAATGTTAAAAGCAAAGCATCAACAATGGATAAGAGACCTATAGAAAATGTACCAAGTAGCTGCCAAAGAGCAAAGTAAAGGAAATGACTGGACTAGTGGTCCCAAGTACAGAATGTAAACTAAAAGATTTAAATTAGTAACAGGGATAGAGTTGTGACAAACCAGACAAGCTAGATGTTCCAACCTTAAAAGGACAGTTCCCAAAAAGGATCAAAACCAGTAGGGGTCAGTGAATGCAATGTCACAGTAGCTATGGAATACTACATTTGCAAACACAAACGCATATATAAATGGCTCCCTGTGGAATGGGAAGGAACCTGTTATGTAAGATGTGCAACACCATCAATGACATTAACTAAAGAATTACCTAGAGGTAAAACAAGAAATGTCAGGAGAAAGACAGAATTAGGAAACAGTATTGGCTCATTAGATCATACAACTACAGTCTAGACATAAATTCAGCAGAAGCAGAAGGGTCTTTCTGCTCTGATCAATAAAGAGGCTATACTTATGTTCCAGACAAGACAGAATCCATAAAGCAACATTTAAGTAAAATACAACTAATATCTGAAAAGGCTAGAAAGACATGAAGCAGTGACTGGAGTGATTTGTAAAACAATTATTACATAATAAATGTACACGTGTGTTGAACTTTGTATTAGAATAGATACCAGATAACATAATTATTTTAACTAAAGTAGGTGGGAAAAAAAAAAAAACTTACAACCAAAGGAGACCCAATTTTTCTGTATGATTCAAAGTTTAATTTCAATTTTAATTAAAAACTTGGTTTTCAAAATAAAACGGGGGATTGATAGAATTATATAAAGTAAATCTGTTTTTCCCTCATAAATGGCATGTATGCGATTTTGTAAAACTGCTTTTCTCATATTATCCGCATTTATTGGTAAAGCTACTGTCTCACACAGTGTGTGATATTTGCAGAAATAGTATAAAAAAAATACAGAGTCTGCAAATGCAGGAAGAAATCAGAATGTGTTTGCATGACACTTTCTAAAACGAAGCAAATGCATCACATGCTATTATAAAAATATATCGTACCATTTGTGTTACTCAAGCACATTCTGTTAAGCTAAACAGTAGGATACATTTTTAGAACAGCATGTGATGCATTTGCTTAACAGAATGTGCTTGTGTGGAGCAAAAAATATATTAATACTGCTGAATGTTTTATAACAAATGGCATTAACAATACAGGCTTGTTTATTTATTATACTTAAAATGTATTCAATTATTTTTATAATTGTTCATTTCAGCATTGATTTCAATAAAATTCTATTAAAAAAACAATAGAGGCTTGTTGAGATATCAGTTGAATATACACATATATTAGAGCTAAAGAGAAATGGCTAACACAACAAGAAAGTTACAACCATCCTAGCAATGAAAGGCATTTTGGCATGCTGAAAGCTGTCTCTCTGGATGAGCATGGCCAACACAGCAGAAAAAGCTGTTTGCATCAAGGACAAAGCAGAAATGGCCGTTTGCATCAAGGACAAAGTTTAAGACTTTTGAGGTGATGGTTATCAGTGAGCAGAGTATGTGCAGTGTGTCTAACAGTATTAGATCTGTTATAATCTCACAGTAGTGCTTGATCGGCTGGTTTCAATAAATCTGTCATTACACAAATATACAGTTGTACAGTCTGTCTGTGCACATGCTGTGCAAAGTGAAAATATTTGTCAAGAATAGATGCAACTTGTATGGCAAGGATTTAAGATTTAGAAAACAATTCAAACAGGAATTATAACATGAAGGGAGACAAAAAAAAAAAAAAAAAAAAAACCAGGGTTATGGCACATTTTGCATTTTGAAACACAGTGCCAGGGGAGAGAAGTAGAATGAAGTAAGGAAGTGAGCGGAGCAGGAACAGTAAGTATAAGGTAGGAATAGCTTCTTGGTCATATTTAGTGATACGTTTTATCTTGGGGTTGAGCAAAACAGGGACATTTTGGCTAGGAAGTCTTTCAGAATGTTTAAGGACTGAAGGGAGGTTACTGACCTGATGGCTACAGTTGAGTATCAGGCCTTAGCAACACGATAGGAATACAGGCCATGCATAGTAGATTTCATAGGACTGAGGACAAAGAGAAGTTTCTGGTCACTGGTATTTAGTGCTAGACAAGCAGATGGATACCGAATAATTTTAAGTAGAAAAAGGCTGTGTACATTTTATTTGATGGGGTAGTTCTGACAAGTTTAGTTTTGTAGTGCTATACTGTGGTGGGTTCTGAAAGGGGTATTTGCTGCAAATTTAACCACTTTACATTGTTGTTTAAGTTTTGATTTTTGTGATGCCTGGAGGTTAGTAAGGATGTCAGTGCCACAAAGTAGTGAGGATCAGAGAAAAGTAGTGGCAAGTGTAGTTTTAGTTGAGCTGGTGAGAAAGTTTTTGCCTCTGTAAAAGTATCCCTAGTTTTTGGTGTTTGCATATATGTAGGTCGAATTTAAGATTATTGTCCACTAATCACCCCTAATAATCTGGTATGAGAAGGGACTTCAATGGTTGTATTAAGAGAAACAGAATTTAAATGTTTTTTCATGAGAGAGGGATTTCAGTGACTGCTAAATTTCGGCACTAAAAAAGTCCTATGGACAATTGTACAGAATTTATTTTTGCAAAAAGTGGCAACCAGTATGCCCAGGTAATTAATTCATTGTGTACTATACATGTATATTCGCACAATAAAACGCATTTTTTGAAATTTGAGAGAGACAACAAAGGACTTTATTTTGTAGCACAAATTTACACTCTGGCATTATGAGTTTCTATAACTGGGTCCACTAATGTGCTACAATGGTCTTTCAAATCCTCTTAAAGGACATGTATTTATTAACATTTGTTTACCAGGAAAGTCGGACTTGGGATGAAGCCAATTTTCAGGAGGCCCAGGGAGAAATACTCCAGAAGCATATCTTTGTAACATGGGAAGAAACCGGAGCACCCGGAATAAACCTACACAAACGCAGGGAGGACATGCAGTCTCCACACAGAAGGCACCCTAGGTTGAGAATCGAACCAGAAACCCTTTTTTACTAGTTAGAGGAACAGAAAAGAGGGATATATGGCTGTAAATGAAAATTAGTGTATTACTAAAAGATCCAACATCCATATACCTCATCTGTTATTACTTTGGTATAGATTAGATTAAAGTCTAGCTCCTTCCATACACATTTACATGTTTTTCATGAAATTAAACATGTTTAACAATAACTTGGTCTAAAAAGAAAACAAAAAGTTTTTCTGAACTTCTGCTAGGATTTTTGGAGTTATGATTTGTTTAAAACGTGCGCTTTGACAGAAATAGACTTGAACTACTTAAAGTACGGCGTAACTGGACAGTGCAGTGGTGCAGCAGCAGCATTGTCACCTCACAGCAAAAGGTACCCTTGTTCAATTCTCGGCTTCGTTCCAAGTCGGACTTTCCCCGTTAACAACTGTTAAATAAAAAAATAAATAAATAAAAGTGAACTGTAAATTAATATATCCGATAACAAGTGAGTGGCTATACTTAGGATAGAAAAGAAATTTTGGATGCTGGCATGTGGAATTTTTAATAAGGGACATGACATTTAGTCATTCTTTTTTCTGAAGCACAGAAACTGAATCTGGGTCTATTAAAAAATGACTGTCTGCCAGTGTTTTATTTAACATTAGGAAGACAATTTTACAGCCTACTTCAGATGTTCAAATATTGCTTTTGCTTAGCATCATGAATGCTACTGTTACAGTTAAGCAAACTAAGGGATAAAAAGAAAGACTATCACACAGAATTAGGACTTGCATATTTGCTGGTGCAGCAATTAGATTTTTCATATGGTACCCATTCCACTTTATGACTTCTATGCATCCCATTGTACAAATACAAATGACACGATTCTGAGAGCAAGATTATTTTATATGATTTGACATTTAAAGACGTATTTTTTTCAGATATCAAGATGCACAGACTATTTTACATCTGACATTTGAAAAGATGGTCCTATTTTTGCAGAATAGCAAGTGATGAGATTTAAGACTGATGCACTTTTATATTTTAATATATTTTTTCCAAAATAAAGATAGACAAGCCAGAAAATGACTCCTTACTTGAACATACAGATTTGTTTTGATAAATTAAAAATTGAGGTGGTTATGACACTGATGAACACATACAAGGACGTAATGTGTATCCATTTTTCTAAACTGGTTTCACATGCATCTTTCCATGCCACAACTATCAGATGGCTAATACTCAAACCATTTTTGAACATAACTAAATGAACTATACAAGAACACATTCTCCTGACACCAGAGAGCTAGAATCAAGTCTTCAACTGTAACCATGCCGTACTGCACTGTTATTATGCTCAAATATTTAAATGACATCCTGCTTTAGCATTGCTAAATCACAAGACCAGACATTGACAATGCATTAAAAAGCACTTAAGCATCCCTATGCTGTTAGCATTGCATCTGGTGCTGCACTAGCACTGAACCAGGGTGTTATTTAACTCATATTTCAGAGTAAATAACTGCAGAACATGAAATATGTTCATTTCCATTCGGTTTATGTCTGCTGTCTAAATTACAATCACCAAATGTGTGTTTGGGAACAAACTGCATCCTTTACACAAAGAATTTGTGAACACAAAGTGGCACCCAACTGTAGTATTGGCATTCAAAGACAGCACATTTTCTATTTTTTTTTTTTTTTATTTTATTTTTCAGTACCTAGTGGTACATGACACAAACAAATCTCAAAGTATGACAAAGAATTATGATCAGATCAATCATAGCTTGAAATTTTGTACTTCACATGCATACCAAGATTGTCCTCTCAAGCTTCGCTCTCAATGTGAATTTCTTGGCATTTGTATCTATAAGCAAGTTACGACTGATGACCCGATCATCTGATCATAATTCTACTACATTTTGTATTCAAGGCATGGATGCGAAGAAATTCACCTCAAAAATCAAAGCTCACGAGTTGAATCTTGGCATACACGTCAAAAACACAACTGGTTATGATCAGTGAATGCCATGTATTACTTGTTACAAAAAAGCCAAAGTGTTTTACTAGCTTTGAAACATGGAATTTTACCTACGCCAAGTGCTTTACTGTCTTTGAAAGCTAGTAAAGCCCTCAAATGCTAACACACAGACATACAATTGCAGGAAAAGGTAAAGGACAGTTTTTAAATACTGCCCTAATTTAAGTTACTGACAACTCTATGCATAGAAGCCACGGTGGTACAGCAGTAGCGTTTTTGCCTCACAGCAAGAGGTTCTCCTGCACGATTCTTGGCTGGAGTGCCTTCTGTGTGAAATGTGCATGTCCTCCCCACGGTCGAGTGGCCTCTGAAAGACATGCGTGAATGGTTGTGCCTTCGCTGAAGGTTGGGCTGGCAACTCGACACCATAAAAATCTACTGCCAATCATTAGCGGACCGGAGTTCCACTGTAGCGACCCCCTAACCGGGAAAAGACAGACAAATTGACAACTCTGCATCTCCAGACAGATAATGAAAAGATATTCAAGGACAGTTTGAGAGTGAAGGAACATCCCTTCCCGACACCAGATTGTGACAGTGCTTATGGAGTGTGTTAAAATATTTTACACACACAGTGCTGTTACAGTTGTTTTTCATGTTACAGAAATATGTTACAGGTTTATCTTTTTTCTGAATTTGGAGTGCAATTGTGGCACTCCGTAAAATGCAAGTATATAATGCAGCTGTAAAGCTGATAAACTATTCATGTACAAAATGTTGGACATGAATTCTGTAAGTAAAAGGACATGATACATGACAACTCCCATCTGCCTGCCAACAGAATGCTGCTCAATGACATTCCTTTACAGAAAATGGATAACTGCTCAATGACATTCCTTTACGGAAAATGGATAACCTCTCAATCTGTTATAGACACAGTAGTGACAAGAGTAGAAAATATTTAAAATGTTTGTTTTTCTTTTTTCAGATAGCTAATACACACATGAAGCTGTAACTCAATTTAATCCATAATGTGTGTATTTAAGTGGCATCAGAGCCAATGACCTTCCAAATTTTGTAAAATAAAAAAAGAGAAAAGAATGAGAAAAAACGCATGCATTCAGAGTGGAAATGCAACTTCTTGCTTTACCCGTGTCAGACTCTTCAAAGAACCTCTGTGCCCAAGAGCAAGATAAAAACAGAATGGGAAATCCGAACTTTTTTTTTAGTTTCTACTGTTTCAGCTATAAGGCAAAAGACTAATGTGATCAGAGCTGGTTCGTGAGAAACTGCTCCACTGCATGCGACAGTCAATGCAGGAAAAAAAATAGGATTCCAGATGTTTTTCTGAAAGGAAAAGCAGCAAGCTAAAAAATACACACTTATAACTTAAACCAGTATGAAGGTCAGTCAGGTCTTCTTGGAGATCTTGCTGACAACATCTATGGAGGTTTACTATCTGTAATTCTGCCCTACTTATTTTTGGCATTTAGAAAACAAGGATTCAATACTTTTTGAGCTAGATTCAGATTTACCTAGCTTAGCTATAAAGCAGTGGTGCACAACCTTTTTGTGAATAGGGCCACTACACAAATTCTTAACGCATCTGCAGGCCACCTCAAAACATAGCGAGTCATTACGAGTTAACAACAGGTACAGGCAGGGTTGCCACATTTCTGACAGGACAAAAAAAAGGCCTTTCACACTAAGTGAAGACCAAAAAAGGTCTTTAATGCAGAACTGCGATGTTCTGCATTAAAAGACCTTTTAAAAAAAATAAACAAACAAACACAAGTCGCTCCATGTTTGGCGATTTTTGATTGGCCCATTAAACAGAAGTAGCTTGACCCGTATACAGGCCAATAAAAAAAACAAAGCGGAGGCTGTTTCACCGGGATTTTTAACTGGCAGTGTGGGACTCAAGATCGGGCTGCTGATCCAGGGACAGTCCCGCTCAAATAGGGACATCTGGCAACCCTGGGTACAGGTGACTGGCATTTTTACCTAAGACAGCAGTCATGAAATTGCTCATTTTCCAACTTTGCATTCAACTTTACTCTGACTGATTACAAACTTATGCAGAAAGTTTCTACTGTTTACAGACTAAGTTATAAACAAAAAAGAACAGTTACTTCCACAGCTAAAATTAGAGGTAAAGGGCAAGTACGCACATGCTGAAAAGTTTTCATGACTGGAGTAAGGCATAGTATTTTTTCACTTTTTTGGTTATAATCTGAAGGCCGGATGGCGTTGTGTGGAGGGCCAGATTTGGTCCCCGGGCCAGACATTGTGCACCACTGCTATAAGGCTACATTTTGTCTTCAAATAACTCTGTCTGTACAACTGATTATAGTTCACTCCTTGGAGATTATATACTCCTGCATATTTAATATGTATCAGCACTATCTTGGCTTCTTTATTGCTAAGTAAAACTTTAAACATTTACTTATTAGTTTTGAAAATCCTGTGGTTGACATTATTTATGCCTACATTATGTTTCTGCATTGTAGGTTGGCAAACTCTGACATTAGCCTCCAGAAGCCAGACTGCTTTAACACATTATTAATGAGATATTAGTTTTCATACTTCATAGCAGTGGTGGTGCTGCGGTAGCGTTTGGGCATACCTTTGTTGAAGGTTGTGCATTAGGGCCGGCAACTCAGCACATAAAAATCAACTGCCAATCATTAGCGGACCGGAGTTCCGCTGCGGCGACCCCTAACCGGGAAAAGCTGAGACACACAACAACAGCTGCCAGTCAAGAATTGCATAGTAACCAATAATTCTTCAGTGATGGCAGTACTACCCTTACAGGAAGAATGCTGTATAGAACTGAAAAATTCTACTGCCTCTCTTCGAATCATATGTGTATGTGAGTAAGAAACTAATAGGAAGTTACAATGGTAAGTGTACTGAAAAAAAAAAAAAAAACTGTGGTTCACACACCCAGCACTACATAATCACTATGTTTTTATGTCAGGTTGCATATGCTACATCTGTTATTGAATCTTTTGTGTGTGTGTGTGTATATATATATATATATATATATACAATTTATGTATATTTATATATGTATACACACACATTTTACTTTAATTTAACCTGCTAAATAACAGTGGTGCGACTTAAGGGACCATCCCTCTGATAACCAACAAACTCTTATTCAGCACAGTGCAGCAGATCCAAAAACCAGAGCATCTGCTCCTCACACACCGACGTGGTGCACTGATGGGTTTGAATCTGAATCTGAAACCCATCAGTGCCAAACAGGCTATCACGTACTGGTGGCAAGTCAGCCTGATCCTTCACATCTGGTTGACAGTGGTGGAATTCAAAGGCTACAGGCAATGATCTTGCACCATTCATTGTGATGCAAGGGATGGCTTGTACCTATATCCAGTGAAATGCAGGGGCGGGTTCTAGCGTCAACACACAGCTATTTCAATGGATGAGGACAGCAGGGTGCCCTATGCCACACCTGTTATTGACAAATAGCACTGTGTTATCCAACTGTGTCATACATAAGCCACCATTGTTGTCCAGAATCAGTGCTGTACTGATACCAGGCAAACCCATTTCTTTATGGCTGACTCTACAATTGTTGCACCCACGAAAGCAAAACAACAGCCATATTAACAAATGTACATTACCACACCATAATGCTGCACTCTGATGTAGCAACAGCACTGCAGGGAATATCATACACTGACTGAAAACATACATACATAATGTTGTATATTATGGTTCTTGCATCACAGATGTGCTTGGAGGAGATGGGACATTTATTATCAGCAAACTCACAGCGCTGTGTGGCCAGGGACTTCTATCGGCTTATGATAAAAATCAAACTGATGCATCCCCAACAGATCAGTCCGGCTCCTACATACAAGTCTCCACAAGCTGAAAGTGTCCTTTCACTGTCCTCAGACAAAAATGTCAGGAACTCAGCTGTATCAGGGAGTATGGTTGTGACACTGGACCTTCACCTGTGCTCATCATCTTTAGTGCAAAAGCTTAGGCTTTCACTTGAGCATTATGTTGGTGACCCTGTAATAAACCTGCTGAAACCAAGAGGTCCTGCAGACATGCTCCTGAAGGCATTATCAGCCTTGCCTGTGTTGAGAACACATCTACCATATGCATACACACCCCACAGTAGTACACGTCTCTGAGGATGAACTTTTCCAGCCGCTGTTTCCGTTATGGTGCCGTTGAAGTACCATTACAAGGTAACACAATGCCCAGGCACTGCCCTTGTGTATGCCACACATCAATTCAAACTGTAAAGCAGCCATGCTGCAGTTGTGTCTTGTAAAAAGAGGCATATCTGAGCCATGCTGCAGTTGTGTCTTGTAAAAAGAGGCATATCTGCTATACTATATTTTCACACACACACCAGGTCTCCACAGCCATCCATTTGGGACAGCTTGTAGACGGACTGTGCTGCTACATGCGGCCTATAACCAATGTATATGGACCTAAGAGCCCACAGCCAACAGGGATGTGCATCTCACAGAACAAATTCACTGCCTGACAAGTTTAGCAAGTGTCCTTCCTACAAACTACCCCCTTCTGTGTCAGATGAACTCCTGCAGCAGAAGATATCCCTCAGTGAATAAGGAGATATCTCAACAGAATCAGGGACACATAAAATACTAATATTGATAAAATATAATGTGAATTTATACAAGTAAATGCAAATCTTTCAACTCTCCACACATCCTGTCACCTCACGACACATTGACACTGGGCTGCCACATGCTTCCAAGCTGATACATGTCACACTGTTTTTGCAATAATTGATGCAACTCAGCTACCATTTCCCTCCTGGTATCAACATGGCAAGTGGGTATGGCTTCTGGAAGGAATGAAGTTGAAATGGCTCCCACATTGTGAAGGAAGGAAACAAAAGACCTGCTGTATCAATACCACAAGGAGAACTTGATGGGAGACTCTTATGAAGGCTCCCAGTACAAGGTGAATGCCTGGCACTCCCTTGCCAGGGTGATGAGTGATACCACAGACATCACCTGCTTTAGTGAGCAGTGACAGCATTGGTACAACAACTTGAAGAGGTGCCACACTGACCTTCTCCACCACAGAGAACAGATTAGAGAATGAAAGACCTGATTCAAGTTCTAGAGCAAGTATGGTCCCTGCCAACTGTTAGGCCTTATTGCATACCATACTTCACAGCTGCTGCGACCATAGTTTTGTTTTTTGTACTGCATCTTTCAGAACCTGATTGAGATTCCACACGGCAGACTCACCTGTCACAGAAGACAGGCAAGACAGCTCAGTTGAGTTTGTGTACTGTACCCAATCTCTCTCTCTCTCTGCTTCAATTGCTTAGTACAACACTGCCCAGATTTGCAATGCTGCTACATACTTTAACCACTATGTCTCCTCTACTGAAAAGTGGATGCACCAAAACCATCTCTCCCTTAACTCCAATAAATCTAAAATACTAAATTTTCCTTCCTACCAAGGCATCTTCCTTTAACAAAAACTCGTTCAATGTCCAAAGCCTAACCAACACTCCTATAGAAGTGGTCCCTTACGCAAAACTCCTTGGCATCACCATTGATGAACAGCTCAAATTTGATCTCCACATTCAACAAAACAAAGAAAACCCACCAAAAATTGGGTATGCTCTACAGGAATAATCAATTTCTTTCTAACTCCTCTAGGCATACCTTAGCCATCACCTACCTCCTCCCTTCTCTCCTTTATGGTGCCCCACTTCTAACTAATCTTTCTGCTTCCAACACCTCAAAACTCGAAGCTTGCTCATAATAAGATCTCTAAATTTGCCACCAAATCCAAAACCTGTACTCACCACTGCCATGCCCTACAATCTCTAAACTGGTTAGAACTCCCTAACTACCTTGACTATCTCCAACTAACTACCGCTCACAAATTAATATTTTATCCAGAAAAATGCCCTGCCTTATCTAACATCCTTCCCCCTTACATTCCTAACCGATCTCTGAGATCTGAACACCAAAACCTAATCTCCATTCACAAGCATCCCGCTGACCAGCTCCTACTCTCCTTCTCTCTTGGTAGAAAATGGAACTCCCTCCCACCTTCTCTTAGGACCATCCCTAACTCTAACTCTTTCAAGACCCATCTTTTCTTACACTTATCCTCCAAATGGAAATGTCCTTGCTTTCACCCAGTATAAATTCTAGAAACTTTCTCCACCTTGACCTCTATTCTCAAGCACCAATCTACTATATACTCTCTTAATTTCATTCTATGTTCCCCCTATATGGTTATAGCTGACTTTCAGTTGACTAAAGTATGTAAATACTGTTCATATGTAGCAAAAAAAAAAAACTTTTTTTTCTTTGCAGACTCTGCATCTTGGGCATTGTACTTTTATGATTGTATTTTATGTAATCCTTACTGTATTGCCTACTACTGCATCTCACATATTCCTGTTTGTGACATTGTATTATCATCCATTACTGTATGTAACCTTGATTGTACTGTTTTTGGAGCTTTTCTCCCCGGGCCTCCACTGAAAATGGGTACTTCTTGGCCCAGTGGACTTCCCCGGTAATCAAACTGAAATAAATAAATAAATAAATTAATGTACAGTTTTGCTTTGCTTTATGTCCCGTACAAAATGTTAAATACAAGTGTAACCAAACTACTCTCCATTTTTCCTGACAGTGCAATCATGTTGCAGAATAAAAGGACCTTGGGTGTAATACAATTAAGAGTGCAGGTCTCACATTTGCAGTTCTTATAAAGTAACTTGTACCAGTGTTCATCACGTATGTAGTGCACACTGCCCTGCTTATACCACATAGATCTGGCATATCATGGGCATATAAATGTCAAGCTGTTATGAGCCAGCCGCTGAATTTGCTTTTATGTTTGCTGAGGGAAAGTGGTAGTGCAGGAATTTCCAAATTCCTGCACAAGTCCCTTGTGTATTACATGGGGACTCCTGTCCCTTGCTGGAAGCGCACATTACTAACAGTTATAAAAGAATGACTCTGCATACCTTATTCATAAGGTGCTGAATTTTAACGTTAAGTCTACCAGCCAGTGTCAGGCATCTGTCGATACACCCACAAGTGTGGAATATGGTGGGGTGTTCTTAAAGTAAGTTATGCTTTTGTTTTGGGGATGGGAGTTTTAAGGTGTGGATGTAGCCTCTCTCTGTAAAAGAACTACTAAAGCAATGTCACATTCTGTAGTTAAAATAATTACACAGGCAATACTAAAGTAGCCACCTCCTTTGCTATGAAGTCAGAGGCGTAGCTGAAACAGCAGTACAGAAACTGGAGCTAACGGAGAATATCATATGCCACGCAACCATCTCGCTTGGTATTCAAAATCCACAGTTGCACGAGGTCCAGTGTTCTACATGCACACTCGAATCGATATATCAGCACTCACCAAGCAAAATAATGAGAGACCATGAGCTGCGGGTCCACTGCGCGACGCATAGAACTCATGGAAGAATGTACACACGTGTACCCTAAGCCCTACCAATCACAGTAGCAATTTTAAACACATACCGTTGAAAATAAATAAAAGGGCTTTCTTTACGCAGTGCTAACAAATTCTGCTGGGATGCTAGAATGTACACATCTCCGGCATACTTCCGAAATGCCCGATTTTGCAGAATGTACACTGCAGTCGGTGAGTAATGAGTTTCATACTGCTTATTGATCAGGGAAAAAAAATGCACGTTCATGGAAAACATTTTGCTATCCCAGCTTTACTGGGCCTTTATCTCCCCGATTTTTCAGCGGTAAGTAGAAAGCTGTACGCTGCGGTCAGCACTATGCAAAAAAAAAAAAAAAAACGGGAGGCGGGGAGGATAACGTTTTTGAGCATTTCTCTCATATACTACGGGTGTATATTTAAATTTGCATGTAATAAAACATCCACATTGGCAGCCGATATAGTAGCGCATTCGCGGCAACGCTTTCCATTCCAAAACCCATTACCCAGCTTCATTAGTTAATGCAACCACGCTACAGACATCACAATGCATTTAATAAACACTTTAAAAACTTACTTTAAATTCAAGCCATGCAATAGTTAAACTTTGATTTTATCCACGTGTATCATTTGCGACCGACCGTAAACAAGCATTCAAGGTGGAGCTTAAATACGCAGAGCGTAGCCACATGTATCATCAGTGTTTATTTTTCGTTGCTTGTGTAGTATTTTTAAGGCATAACGTTTATTTAGTTTGGCACCGTGGGGGTACTTGGACTGTGTTCAATTGTATAGCTACGCGTCTTCCTCCAGACGGTTAATTCCCACTCAGTACTCAGCTCATACTGTTCTCCAAGTCTGATATCTTGCGTAGTTATCCACAACATTGTTTAAATATTCAAGCTGGTTTAGCTGTACAAATAATACTTCCCAACCTATTAGACCAAGAAATCTTGACAAAGCCATAAATAATGGAGGGGACAAAGGCCCAAAGACAGGGCCAATTTTTAAGTCCTGCTCTTACAAACTTAGAACATTGATTGTATATGGGTGGGTGGGTGGGGGGGGGGGGAGGATTTTCCGAAGGGTATGAAGTAAGGGCATAGACAGCTGTTTTCAGTTTGTACTCTTAAGGTCTTGTACTGCTACCCCCCTAAAAAAATGAGTTTTTTTAGATGGCCATGGTCACTCTTAATTGGCATTTAGTGGCAATAATTCACTGCAACGAGCCTGTAGATCAGAGTGTAACATGTGGCTTGTAGATCAGACTGTAACGTGTGTGCTATATCTTTAAGAAGCATGTGAGGCTCTACGTGCCCATAGAAATTATAGACACTTGCAATCTCTAGTGCCATTTTGTAGAAGCAGCCAGAAAGTGAGCATGCGTGATCGCAGTTGTTAGTTTGTGTATAAGTTACTTAAGTTACAGTCAGTAAGCAGTAGCGGCCTTAGGCAAAAGGGCAACCCCCCCACCACACCACCCAGTGCCCCCATCCTTGTCTACCTACACAAAATAAATACTGGAAAAGTGCCCCTACTTAAGCGGCACCCTAGGCGGCCGCCTAGTTGGCCTATGCCTAAGACCGACTATGTCAGTAAGCCTCTATACGCAAGGATTTTCAACCAATGCGCCATGGCACACTGGTGTGCCTTAAAAAGTCGACACAAGATTTTTTAAAAATGTGGTTAGCCTTTTAAAACTTAAGGATTACTTCACTTACCTGCTGTTGCTTCCATCGAAAATGTCTATCCACAACCTACCAAAAGCCACTTTCTTTCCATTTTATTCTGAATTATGTAAATACAAGAATTATCACGAAGGTGAGGTACTGTGGCACAGATGCTTCAACTACCCCAAATACACACGGGTACAAAACATGACGCTGCCATCTTGGTTGTGCTTATGGACAATAGGCCCCTATTGGTGGAGGGACTACCAGTTGACATAACTTGTCCTGGATCTGTATGCCCACTCAGTGTCATGAAGTGTAAAAGGATTTGTTACACTGGTTCAAAATAGAATCCTAGAATTATTTGTACTTATTGTTTTCTCCACAGAGAAGTACTAACATCAAAATCATTAGTACCCGAGCTGAAAAAAAGTAGTAGACGAGAATGTCACAATTGTCAGTTGTATAAAACGCAGGCCCTTACAATCAAAGATTGTTTGCAGTACTGTGTTGCCCAATGGAAGCTTCTCACACACAGTTGTTATTCCATATAGAAGTTAACAACATTCCATGCACTATTAACAAAAATGAAATACCAGCCCCAGATTTCAATATTATATGAAAAGACAGGAAATCTAGAAAGGGTGGAGGAGTAGCTATATGATTTAAAAATCACCTAATTCTAGACCACAAAGACATAAACATTCTTTAATTTCACAACACTGAACTTATCTTTGCCAAATTAAAAATTAACCCCAAAAAGCACATTAATGTTATTGGTTATATCCCACCATACTACTCTGGATATCCAATTCTCTCCCACAAGAAACAATTCTGATGGGAGACTTCAATATAGATTGGTTTAATTACTCCTCAGAAAATCCATCTTCCCACATAAACCTCTGTGGGTTTACTCAACTCATCACCTCCCCTACAAGGACTGATAAATCTTCCAAAAGACAGTCAATTCTTGACTGGATTTTAGTTAGCAACCCCTCTCAGGCATCTCATTCAGGTTGTCTGCCAGTCAGTCTAAGTGACCATCAGCCAACCTTCCTTCCTTCCTTCTTAGGACTTGGACTCAAGTCATCCAACCCACCTTCCGCTTAATCAGAAACAGAAAAAAATTCAACTTAAATAGCTTCATCACCACTATAGTTGTAATTGGGAATCTCTCAGTTACCTCTTGACGAGAGATAGACCCCGGGATTCATGAACCTTGCGCCAGGCGCATGCATAGCGTAGGCGCTACAATGCCAAATATGGCCACTGAGCGATTCAGGTATGATCCAATTCCACATGCACTACCGGCGTGCGCCGGATCTGCGCAGCCCCCGGCGTAGGTATGCTAAACACCCCATGTGCGGTGTGTCACCATGCAAATGAAGGCATATAGCGATTCACGAAGTGGTGCAGGCGTAGCATAAGCCCACGGCAATGTAAACCAAAAAAAAACGGTTTACATTTTCCCAAACATAACATCGGAGTAACGGAAGAGTGTCAGACCCAGGTATCACACTGTTACCATATGCCAATGGCGAAATACACAGAGAATGGCAAAAGAAAACATGCACAACACGTGAATAACAACTTAAATGGCATGTCCACAGTAACTCACATCAGAACCGCAGGACATGTGTGCAGAAGGTGCAACATAATGAAATAATATAACAATGTTATAAAACAGCATCGTAATAGACATCAGGTCCACAGCATAATACACCATGGTATGCATGGAACGCCACAACCACGGTGCAAGGGTTGCCAAGGACTAGCGGCAGTCTTCGGCGTGGTAACTATGAATTAGTAGTCAATGCCATGCAAATGAGGCAGATAATACTGAATCGCAAATTCCCTGCCGGAGTAAGGTTGTACCAAACGGCGCAGCGGTAATACACCGAGGAGTGGCTCAGAGGGAATACATGACATCTGCAGATGGGTGTGCCACCGTAGCAGTAAGCACATTGGAGCACAGCAAACCTGGGCTGTACATCGCAAATCAAAGCTGCAGGGCCGGGGTGTGGGGTAATAGTTTAGCTGCACACAAAAGTGCATGTGTACGAGGATGTCAACGTTCCCAGAACCTAGTCATGTGACGCACGCCCCGCAAACAATATCGGAAACAGGAAGGTGATGTGAACAATATAAGGAAATGCGGAAGAAGTGTAATTGGAGTACTAATGAGCAATCAACACTAATCAACCCACGAAGGCCAATCGGCGGCAGCTGACAACTCTGCATGCAGAAACCTGCAAAACGGGATAGGGGAGGCATATGAATGCAAAGAAAGTAGGGGAGGTAGCAGACTGCAAAGATAGAAGACCTGACACAGCAGAGCAAAGCGGACAGGCAGCACAACGGCAGTAGCACACAAAATGCATGATATGCCATGTCCATGAAAGTAGAAATGACAGTGCTCTGCAGGATGCATGCCAGAAAATGGTAGGTGCAACGTGCAGAAATATTAAGGGAAGATCGAAAGGTAATCCATGGCAGGCAAGAGTAATGCAACACCAAATGCAACACCGTTGTAGTTCCATCAGTAAAACACGGAAGATAACCCTTAGATACGGCCGTACAAACACACCCTATGACATCATCGGTGTGCACAGCACAATAGTATAAAGTGTGAATGCACACAACACACAGCCGTGTATTCCCAAACGCCGCACCATAGGTGTAAACACACGGGGAACTTTTAAGATGTACATGTTGGGCGCTGCCATAGCTGTGATCCATCAGCATGTGTTAGAGACAGACGGTGTTGTGGAGGAGGATGCCGACAGCCACCGCAGGCCTCGGAGGAGGAGGAGAGTGTTCAGACCAAGGGTAACCTACCAGGGGCTACATGACCAGGAGATAGTGGAGCGTTACAGGGTGGACAGGGACATGTTACGGCAAATAGTGGAGCTGTGCCGGCCACGCCTGAGAACAAGAAACAACAGAGGGGAACCCATCCCAGTGGACACAAAGGTATGTGTAAGCTTGTGAATACTGGCCACAGGTACCTTTCAAAGGCCAACTGGAGATATAATGGGCATCTCACAGGCATCAGCATCCAGGGTACTACACCAGTTCCTGGATGCCATGTTACCACATGCCAATGAGCATATATACTTCCCCAGATCTCAGGAGGAGTTGGCTAGCAATATGCGCCACTTCCACCGTGTGGCACAATACCCAGAGGTACTGGGTGCGATAGACTGTACGCACATACAAATCAAGTCACCACCTGGCGAGCAGGGTAGACGCTACATAAACCATAAGGGATTCCACTCCATCAATTGCCAGGTCGTGTGCAATGCCCAGGGCATTATCATGGATGTGTGTGCTGGCAGCCCTGGAAGTTACCACGACTCCCATATCTGGCATGCCTCACAGCTGTACCAGGTATTTGTCAGGGGGGACATCCCACAAGGCCATCTCGTGGGGGATGCTGGCTATGCACTGGAGCCGTGGATGATGACTCCCATCAGAAATGCACACACACACATGCAAGAACGCCATAATGAGGCACACGCACAAACTAGAATAATCATAGAGCGTGTGTTCGGGATGCTGAAATCACGGTTCCGGTGCTTGGATACATGTGGTGGAGCCTTGCAGTACTCTCCAGGCACATGTGCCCACATATTCATAGTATGTGCCATGCTACATAATATGATCCTGCGGAAGCAGCTGCTGCAGGGACATAATGGTGAAGGGCCACAAAGCCCACCACAATTGCCAAGGCCAGTCCAGGCACAGAGGGTTCTGGACCAGTAACACACTGTGCCAGCCCCAGTAGGCAGACGGAGGCGTACCCAATATGCCTACGCCTTGGTAAAGAGGGAACGTATAGCACATACTCTGACAGCGTAGGCCCCATGGACTGACACCTCCCCACCTGCACACACAGTGAAATGGACGGCACACAAACATGACTACCTGTAAAGTGTAATGTATGGGTGGCCTTATGTGTGACTCCAACATAGGCAGCCCCCAAACACTGTAAACCCAACAGCCAGTGGAACATGTGACGCCAACACCTGAACAGTACGTGAGTCCTACAGGATATGGCGTTGCTGTGTGCCTGCCACGGTCGCCGCAAGATGTATACATATATATATATATATATATATGTATATATATATATATATATATATATATATATGTATATGATATATATATATAGATAAATATGTACACATATACATATATATAATACAGATAAGACAGGGAATTAGAGGGATATAAGGTGACTGAGAGGTATCCCGCGATATCTGTACATAGTATACATAGTGCAATGACAATCTGAACATCCGGGAGGTTCAAAATAAGAGGATACCGCCAACCATGGAACGTGTAACATACCGATATGCATAACCGCGAGGCTGAAAGACCGCCAGAACACAGTACTGTAACAGTACATGCGCGTGTAATAGTATGATGATATGACATGTTACAGTTTGGAATGCAATACTCCGTTATCATTCGTCGGCAGGACAGGTACACCCACATGTCGAACCAATTACTACACCTGTCACACACAATCCACGGGTGACTTGAATGCAGAATATACTTGTCCTTATGCATAGCAGATGCAGTTACACATAACATAAGACAATACAGACCATCTCCACGAAGGTAGGGCAAATATCCAACGCCCAGGCGGAGAATCCAATTATACCCCAGTATCGACGCGTAATTACCGAATGGAGTAGATTCACAGGTGATATGCATGTAATTACTCACGTACACATAGCTGCTGATATACCACAGAAGTTACGGGGGTATACATGCAGCAAGGCCACGTGCAGACGATATCGGAACCAATTAACAACAGCCCAACCCACACTCCCATAACAAAAGACTATTAACTGTTACCTCTCCAAGTAGGGATGGAGCACACAGACATCTATACTGTCCATGTAGAGATGCAAGGCCTACAACCCGTATCCGTCACGTACAACCACCGATATCCCCCACCATAGATATTAAAGGAATACAAACTGTAATAGCAGCACAAACATACAGTCAGTCAATGACATCTGCACAACCACAACATATCGCGTGGGAGACGCAATTAAAGGCGGATGCATACTTGCATGCGTTGTATAAAGGAATACAAGAGCCATGTTACAGTTCTGAATGCAATACCCCGTTATCAGTCGTCGGCAGGACAGGTACACCCACATGTCGAACCAAATACTACACCTGTCACACACAATCCACGGGTGACATGACTTCAAAATATACATTTCGCTATGCAAAGCAGTTGCAGTTACACATAACATAACACAATACAGACCATCTCCACGAAGGTAGGGCAAATAGCCAACGCCCAGGTGGAGATTCCAATTATACCCCTGTATCGACGCGTAATTTCCGAATGGAGTAGATGCACAGGTGATATGCACGTAATTACTCACTGAGGAACAGCAATTGGTGGGATGAATCCACATGTTGCAGGTATCGACGTATATAAGGAGGACTCTCAGGATATTCAAACCGTATGCTAATACCGAAACAGCATTGTACTACCGAAAACGAAAGGAAATGGAAAAACGATACACGGAACGACACACCAACAAGGTATGTAGGACACAAGATATGTAAGGTTGTGTAATGCATGG
Source organism: Protopterus annectens (assembly GCF_019279795.1). Classification (NCBI taxonomy): domain Eukaryota; kingdom Metazoa; phylum Chordata; order Ceratodontiformes; family Protopteridae; genus Protopterus; species Protopterus annectens. Next base: position 1,078,474,781 of record NC_056730.1, on the reverse strand, counting down.
TCTGTATTAATAAGCTGTACCGTATGTGAATGGTGGTTGTAATTAATTACACTTGTCCGTAATGCAGAAAGTGGTGAAAGGTAGTTATGTAGTGATATCCTGCTGAGCATACCAACGCTTGTAGACACCGTGTGTACAGCAGTGGGACAGCATGTACACAGCGGAGACACCACAAGGGATGCCACAGGAGGGCATTAAAGAGAACAATGCCATACCACACGCTGTTGTTGGCAGTGGATGTCCAACAAGGAAGCGCCATAGCAGGGGATAGTACATGTATGTATACTGTCACAGCACGCATGTGTATGAGCATATACCGTTGATGTCATATGTAAGGTGTGGCCGACGTGCAAGTATGCCCTGCATTAGGGGATAGTATGTGAAATATGTGTAATGTAAAGTTGTCTAGGTAGGTATGACAGATATCATACACAGTATCACAGGCATATCATACATAACACAGGTATCGCCTATTGAATGTACAATAACAGGATACATATGGCCTGTAGGTATGGGACAGAGTAGTAGCATGATAGCTAGTCTAAATGGAAGGGACACCAAGTAACCATGCCCAAAGGACATGTAGTAGCTGCACAGGTGCACAGTGGGCAACAATGCAGTCTGGCAGGTCCACGTGTCAGCACATGGGCAGTGTACACAGTAGTGTCACCTCTCCATGGTAGTGTCCTGTGAACAGCAGAGGCAGGTGTCAACTGCACCACTACACAGTACCGCTGCTGTGGTGGTACCAGGACAACGTGTCACTCAAACAGCAAGGGAGGTATCACATGAACAATGCTACCATGTGTCCCTGCGGGATGTACACAGGACCTAAGTTCCACAGCATGGTGTGTGTTGTGTTCGTGGAAGTAACACAGAAGCCCAGCTCATGCAGTGTGGCGTGTGTGCACATATCCAGGAGCATTCCGTTCACACTGCCCACAGCAGATGGCATGTATGAGGAGTATAGTTATATATATATATATATATATATATATATATATATATATATATTGGTATATTTCTCTGCCTACTGTAGTCTTTATGTAACCTGTCCTTTTTGGACATTCTTTTATCGTAGTCATTTGTTACAAAGATGTTTACATCGTTGTATTGGGCTTTTTTTCCTTTGTGTGTGGAGCTTTTCCTCCCCGGGCCTCTACTGAAAATGGACATCTATCCAGCTAGACTAGCCCGGTCAACAAATGTAAAATAAAAATAAAATAAATATGCATCACTAATGTGGAGGACATGGGCCGTGTCAGAGCAGAAGACACCCCTGAGTATGTGGTATGCAGATGTGTACAGATGTGTTGTCCGTATGTCAGCCGCATATGTAAACTGTCTGAGCCCAGTAAACATTTTGGCATGTTACTGTTACTGTTGTGCCATGTAAAGCTGTAGCTGTTGTTGAAGGTACACCATAAATGTGTTATTGTACCCTTGTCTGTGTGTAGATGTGTGTAGTTCACAGGTACAATGGCTACCTATATACCAGCATCACACACAGTACAGATAGGTGTGGCCTTGCAGAAGTATATCCATGCCACAGTGGAATACGGTAACCACAGGACTGTGTGTGGCATATGTGTGTACTGCAACCATGTACAATGTGATATGTATGTACGGGACCACTATCCATGTGATAGTCAGTGGGTGAATGTAGTTATGCAAAGGTGATGTGCATGCACCATGTGTCATGCATCCTGATGCCATGATACGCATATGAAGTATCCGCCACACTGACACCCGTATGGTTGGTATCGGTATGAGCTGGTGGAGCAATAATGGCGCTTGGTATGTAGGTGTGGGAAATCTAGGCATGGACAGAACTCTGTGACAGCATGTTCCATATGTAAGCATATAGTGAACATGAGTGGCCGTATGACTGAGGACTGTGTAATGCAATATGTACCTGACATGTAGTAGGTACTATGGTATGCTGGCACCACTGTGTGTACAGTCCATGAGCCACATAGCATAACATCCGGAGACACAGGGTATGATGTGCAGGTGGATGTGTATGTTGTCAATACCAGAATGTGGAATGTTGCTGAAAGGCAATGTGAGGACAACGTATGATGTGTCGGCCTCTGTACCATCCTTAACTGCCCATGCAACTGTATGACAGGTGGCCAGCATGTGTATGTGCCTAGCTGTGGCATACACAAGCCCAACACGGGTGCTAGGAAAGGCCTGGAGGCCATCAATGTGTGTGGGACTCACGTTCCTGAGGATATGCCCCATTGCCATGCAGAATGGCCCAGTTATGGGTGTATGACTATAGTCCCACTTGTGCAATGCAGTGCCACCCGTGTGTAGTGCGATAAATGCCGCTGTGTGGCGGTCAGGGTCCACAATGTCCGACAAAAGGCTAGCAGTGAATATAGTGGCCTGGTGTGGAGACATATTCCAAACAGGTTGGTGGGACATTACAGCCAGGGACATTGGAAGGTGACATTGGGCCAGTGTCTCAGGACATATTGTGTGCATATCAGTACTGTGTATGTGACCACAGGGACATTATGATGTCCATGTACGGATTGCGACCCTGTAGTGAGTGAGAGGGTGTATTGATGGTAAGTATGCCATTGCCTGGCACGTTGCCAACATTAGCTCTGTCTGCAATGCTTGGGTGACTTTTGTATGTGACATCAGATGTGGATGTTGCCAAAGAATACTGACATACCACCACAATGCCTGAGGCCCCACACCACAATGTGCGGCAGTCATGTTTAGGTAGCTAGCCTTGGAGTATGTGATGATGGACCTCGGGGACCCACCATGGCTGAAAAGTGATGCACCCCACACATGTGCATGTACAGGCTGTTGCACAGTGATGTACATGTGGTTGTACATATGTGCATGGAACATGACCACCACAGTGGCGTCTGTGAACTGGTCAGTACCGCCATGTCTCTGTGTGGAGTAGCATGATTCCTGCAATTGTGTACATGCTACTGCAGCGCACTGTGGTATGTATCAGCATATGTATGTGCAGTGTCCATCTGCTTGGGTGTCATGATGTTAACAACTGCTGTCAGCAGACGTCCGTAGTAGTTGTTGTAGTACACATGTTCCGTGCATGCTGTGATGGGCGTGTTTCCAGGGTGTGGCTAGCAAGGCCGTGTAGCATATGTGTTGAATCCACCAAAGAGGGGATAACCCAGTTGTGTCACACCAGTCACATGGAGGTAGTGTTCATGCTAAGGGTAGTGTAGGTATGGTATGTGCTGTGTATTGTTTCACCCAGCTGAGCGGAGTGCATGACTCAAGCATGTGTAGGTACATGGGTGTCTATCCCAGGGAAGTGTGAGTTACTGTCAGCACACAGCAGTGGTAGCTGTCTGAGGCCCAATGTACACTATAACAACACAGACAGTATGTAACCTGTGGTGTACACTGTCGACTCTGTCACGTGTTACAATGTGTATAGCAGTCACAAACATGGTTATCTGCACATGGAGCACCTATGATGCATTGTGTTAAGCAACTATCCAGGATGTGTGCAAACCACTGTGTGATGTGTGAACCTCTCATCTGTGTGTGTTCCGGTCCAGGTATGGGCCTGGAAGGTACGGTCCATGTACAATCCGTAATCGCAGGTGTGCTGCGCAGAGCATGGAGGCAGGTCCCAGTCACCGCAGAGATATGTGAGTGGTGCAATAGTGTGTGTGCCCCGCTTGTGTGCATCACAGTGGAGGATGCAAGCATTGTTCCACATGACCCCATGCCGTGCCTGCCAGTTACAGCCCTGCCGGTGACAGTTATGTGAAACTGCCAGAGAGGCAGTATAGCATGTGATGATGTACATGTGTGCTCTACACCCCAGGCCGATGGCTGCAGGTCATGAGTGCCACAGCATTGTGTTTGACCTGGACTGTCATAGCGGTCAGATACCACATGCCTGTACAATAACAGGAGGAGCAAAGGCAACTGTTGCAGTGACACAGTAGGTCAATGTACAGTGTCCCCGTGTCCAGACAACTGCCGACTGTACACCATGGCTAGACACACACCCAGAGGGCTATAACACCGGTGAGCCATTGCATGTCCCGGTACACGTAGTCTGTGTATTGCCATCACAGGGCAGTCACAATAACATGATGTATGAGAGATATATTGTACCAGGTGATGTGACATGTGTGCGTATGTTGAGTGTCAGAGGTGTTCACCCGTCCGCAACATCTCAGTGCATGATGCCTTGTGTAACATGATGTGTGGAACTGCAGTGTGATTCACAACAGCGTCATCCGTGACTGGTGTGTTGTGAATGGTGTAACCCATGAGTCTGCGGGATATACACTGATGTTGGCTGCCATGCTGGGGGCCACCAGTGGCGCCTACAGTGGTCATACAGACATATTGCATACATTGTTCTTGCAGGAATGTCCATTGTTGTAGATGATGTGTTACTACGTGATGGTCGGTGTGTGTTGTGACTGTTACCCATCCAGTCAGGTGCAGTCATGGTTGTCAACAGCATCACCCCCATCCACAGCTGTCAGCAGCCTGTCCCCAGAATGGGTAACAGTAGCCCTCGTACTGTGTGACTAATGTGCAGATCGTAGAACACCTACTACTGGCTGCCTAACAGTGTCATCTAGGAAGGGTATATGATGGCTGGAATATGCTGCTCCAATGTATAAATATGATATCCCAATGAATTACAATGATTCCCATCTAGTAAGCCATGGCTGGCATGTAAACCGTGTACAACAATGACTGTGTGACTGACCCTTCCAATGTGGTGCTGTGATGAACATGCACCCGTTAGAACACCAAATGAGGTTCGTTGCACGTAATGATGTACAACTGACAGCTATGGGCACAGCATGGATGCAGAAGCACATCTGCCACAGGCAGTACCGCTGTATGGTGGTAGGGGGTATTGCACGAGTACATGTGACAGTTGCTGTATTGCCACATGTACGACATATCCGTCATATAGGGGTAGCACTGGTGCGCGACGGTTGGATATGCCTGTACATACGGCCATGTCCCACAGGATATGTGTTAAGTGTGTACAACACCTGTCATACCGTCAGCAAGCTGTGAAGTGTATGACTGCCAGTGTACCTGTGTGACATGTTGTGCAATGGATGCAAAGGTACGCAGTAGCGCATGACATGCTCACATGTCCTGCACAGGTGCATAGCTTGACAATACAATACAAATAGGGTGTTGGATAATAGCAACCCACAAGAGGTGATGAGTACGGGTGGCAATGCACTTACACCTTTCCGGGTAAGGTGTGCATGTCCATGACACATTAGCACCTGAGATGTTAGCAGTACAGCTGTACAGGGCGGCATGTATATTTGATTACAAATACCCTTGCGTGTTCCACCAGTGACCTGTTGACAGACAGACATCAACACAATGTGCAGCATTGACATGTGCACAGCACATCACCGCTGGCTACAGTAGAACAGGTTTAATGTGTTGACATGTGCACAGAACATCAGCGCCAGCTACAGTCGAACACGGTATGTGTTGAACCCCACCGTTATTGTAGCCCATGCCACAGAGAGACATGTTATGCTTCTGTATGTACGGCTGGGAATGGACCTGGCCTAGCAGTATAGCTGTGTCAGTGTTGCGAACAACATACTGAATGGGCTGTGTGTGTCATAAGTGTATGGTCTGATGGATGATACCAGCATTGCCACCGCTATGTGAACATCCCCGTCCCCATAAATGAATACCTCGGCTGTGCTCAACACCATGGTCACTGTGGAAGGGATGGTGCTGTGCGGTGCACCCGCCGACATGGTGGTGACAGCAGGCACTGGATGTAGACATATGAGGTACCCATGTCCGGTCAGGGTACCATCCATGTGCACGGGATATCACCATGCAGGCATATACAGCACTGTGTTGAACAATATTACAGCACATAGCACCTGTCAGGGGTAATGTTTATGCATGGGTGTGCGATACCAGCATGCACCATACACACCCCCACCATGCAGCATGCTGCCTACCTTGCAGAAGGACATTGTCCACACCATGATGATGGACATGCGACATGTCCATATACCCATATAAATGACATGGAATGGACAGCCACCCTCCCAATACTGGTATTCCACAGGCTGGACACATCCCTGTGCCATTTATGTGATATACCCTGCCATACCATGCAACCCTGTCCATCAAGGCTGCACGTGCCATCACAGTCATACATGGTGCGATGGCCACATGGCACATGCACTTTCAACTGACCGGATCAGTAATGTGGCACTGATGCACCTTGTGGTGTCACAAGTGCTGTGTGACAGCATGTACAACGTGTGCGCGCACATGCTATGTTTGACCATCCCTGCACATGTCATATGATTAGACATTGTCCCATGTGTATCACATGTGCAATACAGGCAAGCCGTGGCAGGATGTTCAACACGCGTACAGTGCCGAGTAGATGTATATGGCAAAACACATGCATGTACAGGTGTCCATGTGTATGTGTGCAGTGCCACTGCTGATGTCCATAACGGCTGCGTCTGTGATGCCATGTGACATATACACAGCATCCAGGTGAACAGTAGAACTGTGGACACATCGGGCCAAGTGCAGATTGGTAAGAACACAGGTGCAGGCAGGTACACATGTCCACAGCAGGTTACCACCTACATGGAGTATGTACAGTGTGATGAGTTGCACAGAGATATGCTATCCACTGCATAACGGTGTGACAGGTGTGACAGCAACACGTCAGCAGTGTCAGTGTCATGATGCGTCTCAGAGATTACTGTGCAGATGTCATACATGTCATAGCAATGTATGTTCAGCGGTATGCCACTACATCAGTGTGAATGTGACCTGTCACCATCATTATGTCTTACAGATAATGCCACGTTCACGACTCCCAGCCTTCAGCCGCCAGGAGGATGAAGTAATCATACCATTGCTCCATGACAACTATGACGTGCTGTTCAGCCATGTACCACAGCAAGCGCAGCAGCGGGATGACCTGTGGCAGGATATGCGCAGGAGGGTGAATGACGTCGGTGGCAACAACCGCACCTACCAGCAGGTACGCCGACACTGCACGGACCTCATACGGCATGCGAAACAGCGTGCCACTGCAATCGCCAGAGAACAAGGTGGAACAGGTGGTGGGCCACCAACCCAGCCCCCACTCACACACACAGAGGAGCTCCTGGCCAGTCTGGGGACACCCAGGGAACAGCATGCTGAAACACTAGCCGCCATCGTGGAGGTGGGTCTCTCCCAACCAATGAGCCTGGAGTTGCCTGGTAAGTCAGTCTTGCATATGAGTATGATATCCACTGTAGTTGCAGGTGTCACTGTACATCATGTAAAGTAACACATGCCAGGTATATGGGCACACAAGCCGCATACTACAGTATGCTATGCTGTGTATGCAGACGTGTGCATACAATATGCTATCACACAGGTACATGATGTCACATGCACAGTGCGAACTGTGGCAGTCCTACAGTCATGGCTAATGTTTATACTGTTGTGTCGCCCCTATACAGGTACCTCCGGCGTGTCGCACAGACAGGGGTCCGTCGCAGGTGAGACTGTTGTCAGTATCAGGCATGTTACAGTGTAGAGTTATTTGCCATGTGGCCAGGTATAACATGCACACCTGGGTTTTGTTCCAGTCACGTTATACAGGTCGCACCACCAGACACACACATGCCACCCGTGTGCAGTAGATACAACCGTTATCATACACCGGCATGACACCACAGTACCTGTCAATGTGATATGTGCGGTCAGCTATGCATACAACAGTGGAGGTGTTCTACAATGGATGCATATGTAGTATGCATTGGAACAACATCCGTGGTACGTGGTTCCTTGTCGTTACTTACTACTTACACAGTGAGCAGTGATCTGGGCAGCACACAGGTGTCACCAATGTGACATATGCCCCTGCATTGTGTGCACACATTGTGACACGCCACCCGACATGTCCTAAGCTTGTGGTGTTCTGTCTGCAATATTGACACACCATCACATGACCTACACCTGACATAACAAACATCCACACTGTTGTCTGCATAGCCCTGTGCATTGTGACACCTCCGACATGTATGCGTGTATGTCACATGGGACACCACAGACATGTGTACACGATGCTCATCACACACAATTTTCCAAGACCCATTCACACATGGCCATGGGTGATAGCCACAGGCATGTTGCCACACAGTACGGCTGATGTGGATAGACCCCGTTGCACATTGTCCACACATAGTGCAATCATAGCCGTAGTGGACCACCTGTACATTTGATGTGTTATACCGGACAACCAGAATGCCTGTCTGCAGCCACCGGAGGTGTCACCGATGTCTACCATATACGTGCTGTGGAACAGCATGACTGTGTTGCAGTCATGGCAATGCAATGCGTCCATGTTATGCATTGCACAGCAACATACATGTGTCATGTTGCCATGCAGTGGCACAGTGCCTGTACTCCACACTGTATAGCTATGTACACGGGTCACACTAACCACACCTGCACATACATATGTGCTAAACATGCATTCTATCTGTAGGCTGTACACACAACACTGCACTGTGAAGCCCATTATGATGCGGTGCATGTGGCGGGACACCATTGTGTCACACATGTAGACATGTTACTGCCCATGTCAGCGGATTACATGTCAAGGTAACGTCAGCCATGTGTACTGTTAACCTGTTTGTGGCCACATGGTGTATCACGGTGATGCATGCAAACTACCATGATTGTGTGTACTGCATGCCTACTGATACTACACGTGCGTGATGTAGTGTGCACCCCAGGGTGGTATGCATACTAAGTTTCCAAAAAACCAAACAAACTGTTGAAACACAAAAAGACCAAGGAAAACGAGCTGCTAAGCGTGTAACCAAATGTGTTGCCAAGTAATAATCCACGACCAAATAGAACTGTCAGATGAAGAAAAAGCAACTATAGTTCGCAGACTGTAACGTTAGAGCTTTTATTATCCACAAGCACTTTCGGAGAGAATCCTATCTCTCCTTCCTCAGACCAAAATGAAACAGTCGGTTGTTACAACGCCTTCCTTTAAATAGGATGGCAATCAACCAATTAACAATAGTCAACTTATAACTTTAAACAAATACAAAACTAATATATTTATGTGTTAAAAACAGAAAAAAACCTTATTTTTTAAAAATCCGACTATTGTTAATTGGTTGATTGCCATCCTATTTAAAGGAAGGCGTTGTAACAACCGACTGTTTCATTTTGGTCTGAGGAAGGAGAGATAGGATCTCCGAAGTGCTTGTGGATAATAAAAGCTCTAACGTACAGTCTGCGAACTAGTTGCTTTCTTCATCTGACAGTTCTATTTGGTCGTGGATTATTACTTGGCAACACATTTGGTTACACGCTTAGCAGCTCGTTTTCCTTGGTCTTTTTGTGTTTCAACAGTTTGTTTGGTTTTTTGGAAACATAGTTTGTCATGTCCAACGAGGGAAACGTTGTCTCGCAGAGCTCACTTTTCTCCCAAGACGGAGGTGATGTAAGCAACAGTTCGGAAGTTCATTCGAAGGAAGCTGAGGCGAAAGCCGATGGGGATCTCACAACTCTTATCCATATGCTTATGGGCAGAATGGATACTTTCACTCAAAGAATGGATACACTAGACAATGCTCTTAACATAAGAACCAGCACGCAATCGGCAACGCAAGGAGTTGACGCTAACCCTGTGATCCATGGCGTTAAACCGGTTACTGGCACGGCAACCAGAAGCCAGCAACTGGGTAGTGGAGCATCTTCGGATTTTAGCGACATTCCTGCTGGACAAGGGTACGCTACAGTATTGGGGAACACTGCAACACAAGGTACTGTTACTTCCTTAAATGATTCCGTTCCGACGGTATCATTATATTTAAATAGAAAAAACTTTTTTACGGTCCCTGATAACACAGAAACAGGGGCAGCTAACACAGAGACTATTGACGATGTTAACATCAATAACATCACAGAGCTTATTGGAGATTTCGATTATAAGCTTTTTAGATGTAAAAAACTACAGCTCGAAATCTCTTATTTAACTGAATGTTTGAACAAGAAAATAGTCCCTAAAGGGCTGAGACAGTGGAGGTTCCCAGTGGGCCTGGAGGAAGGATCCGACTTCCATAGACAACTTTTGGCTTTATTTGATCAGCATAGCTTTGAATACATGGCAATGCTGATTGACTATTATACAACACAGGTGGAAGTTTATAAGAATGATTTGGCTAGTTTGGAGCATGAAATTAAAAGTAACCATGATTTCTTGCGCTACAAATATGATTATTCACGTGTGTTTTCCAGCATTGATGCCACTATTAATAATTTATGTGACAACAAGAGAAAGAAAATTACTAGAGATACGAAGCAATACACTGATAGTAAGGCCTACCCAAAACCCCCGCAAGTTAACCTAACTAGCAACAAGGTTAGGGGGGTTTCGTCTAATTCTAACAAGAAAAATTTGGGTATTAAAAGTCATGACATGTATGAGTTGGATAACTTTTTAGAAGAAGGGCACAACAGCAATGACCCCCCTAGTGATGAAGAAGGGGAAACTGATTTAGATAACGACCAACAGCAAAATTTTGTACCTGTTGTCAATAACAAAAGGAATGGGCGAAAGCAGAGTGCCAGGGCAGTACAGCCACGGGTAGAACATCAACAGGGTTTTGGACAGGTCCAGAACTCACGGGAGAGGAACTTGAGGTCGAACACCAACAGAATGGCCTTGAGGAACAAACAGAATCAGAACAACAAATGATAAAGGAGTCTAGTCAGCCTGTCATTGTTTGTAGTAATGAAGGTGATTTTAAGATCTTCAACTACACTACACTCAACATTTCTTCTGCCATGGCTGACTTCTTCTCAAAAGGACTGTCCTTTGTCCCTGATACCCGTATGGACTTGCCTAAAACACTTGTGGACCTTAAGCTATATGTTCGTAAATTAAACCTATTGGCTGTTTTAGGTAAAAATTCTTCCCTCATTAGACCTTTTAGAATAGCTAGTCTATTTAACCCGCCATTAATAGGGAACCTTAAAACTTTTGAAAAATCCTGTGAATTGGATTTAAGGTTCTTGGCTGAAAATGCATTTAACAACAAATTTAAACACAGATTAAACATAACATCTGAGGAACGTGATTTTATTAAACTATTACAGGATTGTAGAATTAGGGTTATGAAACCCGATAAGGGTAATGGGCTTATTTTCATGAACCAAGTGGATTACATTGATAAGCTTACTATCCACTTAAATGATGGCCCATATGAAAAAACTAGCACTAATGAGGTTAACACAGCATACAATAGGGTTAGGACTACGCCGGAAGATCTGTTTTTGGAAGATTTCATAGACGTACACATCCACTCCTATCTAAATATTACAGCACCTAGAATGCCCTCTTTCTTCGGAGCTCCAAAAATTCATAAATCCATTTGCGAACCCCCTTTTAGACCCATAGTGGACGGGAGGGGGTCTATTTTGGTTTCCTGTGCCAAATATGTAGATGGCGTTTTAAAACCATACATAGAAAAGGAAAATCAGATCTGCAAGGATTCGTGGAGCTTCTTGGAAAACATTAACAGAATACCCTTTGATCCTGACTTAAGCTTTTTAACTGTGGATGTGAAGGAACTTTATACGGTCATTCCACAACAGTTAGGATTGGAGTGGGTGAGGGAGTTCTTGGAGTCAAGAAATGTAGAACAAAACATTGTCTACATAATTGAGACTTTATTAGAAATGGTGTTGAAATACAACTTCTTTAGTTTTAACAATGTGATTTACAGACAAGCTTCTGGTGTAGCAATGGGCTCACCATGTGGGGGGTCCTTTGCCAATTGTGTAATGGCACAATGGGAAAACACATTGTTGTTTAACAACTTGTTTAAAGAGCATGTCGCCTGGTATACAAGATACCAGGACGACATGTTCATATTATGGAGAGGCTCCTTGGACATGGTGGCCCCTTTTATAGACGACATCAAAACCATGACTGACTTTCTAGATTTCACATTTGAACTGAATGAGAATAAAATCAGCTTCTTGGATATAAATTTAATCAAGGACAAAGAATCCTCTATGTTTATTAGTAATATTTACAGAAAGCCCACTTATTCCAATGGATTCCTGCATTTTGGGAGCTGCCACCCTATCCATCAAAAAAGAGCCGTAGTGAAGGGGCAGATGGTTAGGGCGGCACGGATGATCACCAAAGATGAAGACTTCCACAAGGAATGTGGTAATTTGACCACTATGTTTGTCAACAGGGGGTACCCTGATTCACTCATTCTGGAGATTTCATCTGAGGTAAAATTCAAAAGGGAATCTGGCCATTTTAGGCCCATTCTTAACAGAATAGGGCCGAATTTGATGACTAACCAAGCCACAGCTGGAGACTTGAACAGAAAGGGCAAAGAATCTGATATAGGAGTCAGGTTTTTGTGTACGTTCTCCATTGACCACCACTTTATTAGGGGAATCTTACAGAAAAATTGGGCGAACATAAAGGAAGACACAAATTTACACCAACTGTTCGGAACAACACCTAGTATAGCCTTTAGGAAAGGATTCAACTTAAAAGCATTACTGGAAATGAATAGACATACTTCGTTTAATAGGGCCAAGGGCATGACTAAGTGCGGATTGTGTAACCAGTGTAAATTCATGCAGGAGGGCAAATATGTTGTTATAAACAATGTAAAATATAGATTAATGGGTAATTTTAGTTGCTCTTCTAAAGCAGTGGTTTATGTGGCAAGCTGTAAGCAGTGCCCTGCTTTCTATATAGGAAAAACTGAGAGGGCATTGCAAAAAAGAGCATATGAGCATTTATACGCTATTTCTAAGAACGACATTAACAACGCTTTGGCTTGCCACGTTATGAACAATAGAGAACACAGTTTCAATTTCATGGTTTTGAAACAAATTAAGACACAAACATTTTCAGGCCCATGGCAATTGTTATTAGAAAAAGAAGAGTTATTATGGCAGCTTAGGACAGCCGCACATACATACCCTGGCCTAAATGAAGCAATATCGCTCACTTGTATTTTAAAATTATTAGCCCTCAAAAGATAGTCCTCAACCCTCTAGAGAGTTTGTTTAATGTTTAATATATAATGCACAACTCTTTTCCATTGTCTTACCCCCTGTCTTGTCTTAATGCATTTTGTATCCTGTGTTTAATGCAACCTTATAAGGGACATAATGAAGTAATACATTATTTTTTGGAAAGAGATTTTTCTTAGATTGAATGACATCGCAGAGATGGGACACTGTCGCATTAAGCGTAACAGTATAATGGCACAAGGGCATAGTGGTCCGCATTAATTTTAAATAAAAAGTATAGGTCAATGAGTGACGTTATAAGTATTTAAACACATTAAGTCCATATACATTTGTATAGCAAATAGGGTTGATTTACTTAATTTAATAAGAGTTTATAGCTTTGTTTCCCCTTGGAGCATACTTAGAAGAGTTGGCATGGGAAACAAGGTATAGATGCTTGAACTCAAATTCTAAACCTAAATTTGTCAACATTTGGGAAACTAATTGGGAAACATGGCTACCACTACATTTATAACCACTCAAAAAAGTCTGTATACTGAGTTTTATGTAAACGCTAAGGTTATAAGCCTTAACTGTAGCTGTTTTGTATGCAATTTATAAATTACGTTCTAGCATTTTACATAACATAAGGGTTGTGAGTATCTAACATATGAGTATATGAATATATTATTGATTAATTTTTTATAAAAAGGTTTTTAAAAAATTATGTTTTTAAACAGTGAAGCAAGTCGGATTTTTAAAAAATAAGGTTTTTTTCTGTTTTTAACACATAAATATATTAGTTTTGTATTTGTTTAAAGTTATAAGTTGACTATTGTTAATTGGTTGATTGCCATCCTATTTAAAGGAAGGCGTTGTAACAACCGACTGTTTCATTTTGGTCTGAGGAAGGAGAGATAGGATTCTCTCCGAAAGTGCTTGTGGATAATAAAAGCTCTAACGTTACAGTCTGCGAACTATAGTTGCTTTTTCTTCATCTGACAGTTCTATTTGGTCGTGGATTATTACTTGGCAACACATTTGGTTACACGCTTAGCAGCTCGTTTTCCTTGGTCTTTTTGGTATGCATACTAACACTATTAATGTCTGAGCTGCAGTCCCTGTGCTGTAGTGCAGGAATGCTGCATGCCATCTGAAATAACACATGCATGGTGTGTCTGTGTGTGTATCTGTGTGTGTGTGTGTCTGTGTGTGTCTGTGTGTGTGAGTGTCTGTGTGTGTGAGTGTCTGTGTGTGTGAGTGTCTGTGTGTGTGAGTGTCTGTGTGTGTGTGTGTGTGAGTGTCTGTGTGTGTGTGTCTGTGTGTGTCTGTGTGTGTGTGTGTGTGTCTGTGTGTGTGTGTCTGTGTGTGTGTGTGTGTGTGTGTGTGTGTGTGTGTGTGTCTGGGTGTGTGTGTGTGTGTGTGTGTGTGTGTGTGTGTGTGTGTGTGTGTCTGTGTGTAATGTACCTTACAGTATGTCTTTGTATTCACAGGTAGTGTAGGTGCGTTACCCTCCTGCGGTCCATCTAATGTTAGTGTCCACACAGATACTTGCGGTGATGACCATATGCATGAGGTACAGGCAGGGTTGTCAGGGGCAGAATCTGCGCCATTGGTTACCATCCCACCTATGTCCCCCTCATCCCCACACACGGTTCTGATGCCAACACATACCACATCACCTTTGCCCATAGAGGAAGGACAGTCAGCGTCTGTTGGCATTGAACAGGAATGTGTGGTGTCTACAGAAGGTGTGCCTGCACACCATGTTGCCAGTGTAATGGCTGGTGAGGTGCCACACAGGCATGTGGCTGGTGCTGCTCGTAGGAGGACCTCTGGCAGACATGCACCTGCAGTACAGGGCGCAGCAGCTGGTATCACCAGACGCATGTTCCAGACTGTAATGGTGGCACAGGCACGTGCAGAACGGCAGAACCAAGAAGGGCAGAGGCTGCAGAGGGCTGCAATCCATACCCTAAATGACAACATCCAGTCATTGGCGAATGCTCAACAGCAGATTGCTAATGTACTGGATAGGCGATTAGATAAAATGTTTGGAATCCTCGACCGAGGCATGGCAATCCGTGAGCGTGAGCTGTCTGTGCTGGAACACCTGGTACGGGTGAGGCGTAGGACACGTGGGCGTAGGCCAGCAACACCGCCTAGTGTAGGTCGACGTGTGCGTGCCACCTCTCATGCCCACCCACATAGTGCCGGTAGCAGTAGCAGTGCAGCTGGTGCTGCACTGTCTACACCAGGGCACAGCAGGCCACGTGGACGTGGCCCTGACCGGTCCCATCGTGGACATGGTTCCAGCGGACATGTGTCATCGGACAGTAGCCACTTTATACCTTCACCTGGTAGTGCCCGTGCAACCCCAGGCAGGCACGGGTCACTTGGCCGCGGATGGACACAGTGAGCCATACAACCTGCACTGTACAGTCTGGGGCTGTCAATTATACCCCACGTAGGCATCACATATGGCTGAACTGTGTACACACATACCCACACACAGCAGACACAACTGTAGGGCTCCATCACATCCACACGCATTCTGCACAGACATGCCCAGTAAACGCACCGGCCCTTACACACACACATGATGTTATCCATTGGTGCAGCCTATGCCCCTGGCATACATATCACCCTGTGCATATGATGAAGCCTCTGCCGCATCCCTGTCATCCACACCATCGGTGCAGGGTTATGCAAATATATTCTGATGCACAGGGTGGACAGGATAGTGAGAGGTGTATGTGATACCTGTGTATGCATAGCGTGGGATGTGTATGTTGCAGTGGTTGTGTGTGAAGACTGACAGATGCGTATGTGACGTGGGTTGTGTACTGTCAACATGCAGCAGACATACCATGTAGTGCAGGTGCAGCATGCATTGTGATGTGTTCACGGTATGTGTGACGGTTACATGTGTAGCACCATGTTGGTTCTGATAACCTGAATCCCTCCTATGGTGTACTCGCATGTGCCTACAGGGAGCACTGTTATCGGTCCCCCACGTGTAGCTGTGGATTACCCACAGGCACATCTGGCAATATCAGCATACTACATGTACCCGCAACCTGCCTGGACACCTACATGACACACGTCTGCACATATACTGCACCTGACGCATGTGGTCGGTGCCACAGGCTACAGTGGACAGAGACGTCACATACATAGCAGGACACAGTACAGGTATGGTGACATGGTGCAGGTGTCGTACACAGCGTGCTGGCCACTGACTTCAGGTGTCACCTGTCAGCTGTGGTGCACGCTGTGCAGCAGTTGGACCCTGTAACAGTACAGGTATATGGTCGCAATCGCGGGGTGTACACCACTATGACTTACACCCCATAGTGTGCAGATGGGGACACCTGCCTGTGTGGTCAGCACCCTCACAATACTATGCACCCACACGCCATGTCACAGGGTGCGGACATGTACAGGTGGCCAGTATGGCTCACACCTATGGCATCGACAGGGTTGTGCAATGCAGCACCAGTATGGGATGGCCACCCTGTGTGGTTAGTGTCCGTTCACAACAGTATATTTGCATACACCCTCACACCAAGCAGCAGATATACAAACATGTTGACACACACACATTGTGGTGACCACACATGTATACACGGAGAGACAACGTGTTGCATGTACTGCACCATCCCAATCCATGCACCCCACACTGAGGTATGTACAGACCTCTACTATGGTGTACAGGGATGTGTAGCACGTGGGACATATTCCCCCCGATATGTGGCATACATGGGCACACATTCATGCACACATGTCACTGCTGGGAATACTACACCCGCCATATGATACGTGTGCAGGCATGCAGCGGTATGTAGTGCATTATGTGTACCAACACTGTATCCGGCAGATGTGCCGATATATGCACTTGGTAGGTTGTAGGTGTTACAGTTGCCATGTGACATACAGTCGATGACACCTGACCACTGGGTATGCATTATGTCAGCACTGTCATGTAATAGCGATATAGCATACTGTATGCACATGGCAGGGTAGGATGGTGTGTGACACACCTGTGAGCCACCACCTGCACACATGCATGTAGACAGGTGTTTATACACATGATGTACACACATACCTCCATACATGCCGTTTCCATGCCACCATATAACGGCCCCTATGATGGGTATGCATGTGGTAGGGTTTTGCAACTATGTTATGGACATCGGCCACTGCTCATGCATGGCTGCTCCATGCACAGTACACGTGTCACATGTGTCTCCTGTTGCCATGTGTGTATGCATTGCTACATTTTGACATGTGTGTTGACATACATAAAACATGGACTGTGGTATGGTATCACAGCTGTCACAGGCAAACAATACAAGGGTATGTGTCCCAGTCAACACCGCTACACCCTCTAGTGGGAGCATACCACAGACATGGGTCCACCTTACATTCGTGTGTGTAGCGCCGCGTACGTCAGTGCTATGCATGTGGTACAGCACAGGCTATGTATGTGTCATGTGTGCAGTCCATGCACACATCCAGACATTCACATGTATGACGTATCCGGACAGTGGTTCACTCTGGTACAGCGGCAGTCATGTGTCACAGCTGTGTCAGGGCCATGGTATGTGTGGAGCAGACATGTCCATGTATACTGATATGGGTGGACTACATCACACATGTTGGATCACTGTTAGTACATGTGTGCTCTGCACAACTGGTGTACACTGATATACAGACCTGTGGACATGTGTCACATGCTGTTGTTGGACCATGTGGCATACTGCTGCACCGATGACATGGTGCTGGCATGGCAGCTACAGTGTTCACTGCAGTGTGTACATGTGTGACCTGCACCCATGACGCCTGTGATGTCATCTGTGTGTGTACGAGTAACTGCATGTGTGACCACCCTGTGCGTGTGGACAGGTTTACCTTACTGTGACCTACAGTGTGTACACTCCGTCTGCATGCTGGATGGCGTGTAGCAAATGCTAAGTGTGTGAGCATGCCCGGTTTGCTGTTGTGTAGGTGGACACACAGGACGTTCCACACTCTGCCCTTACATGATTACACTCCATGTGTATGCATGTCTGCACTTTGCAAATGCTAAGTGTGTGAGCATGCCCAGTAAGCAGTTGTGTAGATGGACATGCACTACAGTGCACACTGCGCCCTTCTGTGATTATACCCCGTGTGCATGTATGTTTCCCCTTTGCAACCGCTGTGTGAGCATGCCCGGTTTGCTGTTGTGTAGGTGGACACACAGGACGTTCCACACTCTGCCCTTTCATGATTACACTCCATGTGTATGCATGTCTGTACTTTGCAAATGCTAAGTGTGTGAGCATGCCCAGTACGCCATGCATAGAGACACAGTACGTTTGGCACCGACGTCTGATACTAGGCGTGTAGCCATGGCCAATGACATCCTGCATAGACATGGTGGCCATCCAGGCGAGTTATATGTAGTTGCTATGCCACAATGGATGCCTACATCATGCACACAGGTTGCTCTCTCAAAGGGTGTACTGTCTGTGGTGCATCCCATATTCATTTTGTGATGTAGTGCTCCATAGATAGTTAGTATTCCCGAGTGCAGCACTGCCGTGTTACTGTACGTCCACCTTGGGATAGTAACATGCTGTGTGACTGCTCACTCTGTATTCATTCCCTATCGGCATCCTTACCTCTGCAGATGATATCACCCACCTAGGAGTATGCCTCTTGACAGTGCTGAGCTCAGTAATCTCGGTAGCGCGTTCTGTAAATGCATCATGCTGTAGTGTGTTCGTGTAGGTAGGTGTAGGTTCAACTCCCGGCCCTTCCCAGTGTGTGTGTGTGTGTGTGTGTGTGTGTGTGTTTCCAGCTGCCTCTGAAGACAGTGATGCTTTTAGATGCCTCACAACACATACATTTGCTATCAGCGTCTATTCCTTTGCAGATGATGTCACCCACCTAGAAGTATGCCTCTGATGGTGCTGTGCTCAGTAATCTCGGTAGCGCGTTCTGTAAATGCATCATGCTGTAGTGTGTTCATGTAGGTAGGTGTAGGTTCAACTCCCGGCCCTTCCCCGTGTGTGTGTGTGCGTGTGTGTGTGTGAGTGTGTGTTTCCAGCTGCCTCTGGCGACAGTAATGCTTTTAGACGCTTCACAACACATACATTTGCTATCAGCGTCTATTCCTTTGCGGATGATGTCACCCACCTAGAAGTATGCCTCTGGCGGTGCTGTGCTCAGTAATCTCGGTAGCGCGTTCTGTAAATGCATCATGCTGTAGTGTGTTCATGTAGGTAGGTGTAGGTTCAACTCCCGGCCCTTCCCCGTGTGTGTGTGTGTGTGTGTGTGTAAGTGTGTGTGTGTAAGTGTTTCCAGCTGCCTCTGGTGACAGTAATGCTTTTAGACGCTTCACAACACATACATTTGCTATCAGCGTCTATTCCTTTGCGGATGATGTCACCCACCTAGAAGTATGCCTCTGAGGGTGCTGTGCTCAGTAATCTCGGTAGCGCGTTCTGTAAATGCATCATGCTGTAGTGTGTTCATGTAGGTAGGTGCAGGTTCAACTCCCGGCCCTTCCCCGTGTGTGTGTGTGTGTGTGTGTGTGTGTGTGTGTGTGTGTGTGTGTGTGTGTGTGTGTGTGTGTTTCCAGCTGCCTCTGGCGACAGTAATGCTTTTAGACGCTTCACAACACATACATTGGCTATCAGCATCTATTCCTTTGCGGATGATGTCACACACCTAGAGGTATGCCTCTGACAGTGCTGTGCCCAGTAGTCTCGGTAGCGCGTTCTGTAAATGCATCTTGCTGTAGTGTGTTCATATAGGTAGGTGTAGGTTCAACTCCCGGCCCTTCCAAGTGTGTGTGTGTTTCCAGCTGCCTCTGCGGACAGTGATGCTTTTAGACACTTCACAACACATACATTGGCTATCAGCGTCTATTCCTTTGCGGATGATGTCACACACCTAGACGTATGCCCCTGACAGTGCTGTGCCCAGTAATCTCGGTAGCACGTTCTGTAAATGCATCATGCTGTAGTGTGTTCGTGTAGGTAGGTGTAGGTTCAACTCCCGGCCCTTCCCCGTGTGTGTGTGTTTCCAGCTGCCTCTGGAGACAGTAATGCTTTTAGACGCTTCACAACACATACATTAGCTATCAGCGTCTATTCCTTTGTGGATGACGTCACACACCTAGAAGTATGCCTCTGACAGTGCTGTGCCCGGTAATCTCGGTAGCGCGTTCTGTAAATGCATCTTGCTGTACTGTGTCCATGTAGGTAGGTGTAGGTTCAACTCCGGGCCCTTCCAAGTGTGTGTGTGTGTGTGTTTCCAGCTGCCTCTGGAGACAGTGATGCTTTTAGATGCCTCACAACACATACATTTGCTATCAGCGTCTATACCTTTGCGGATGATGTCACACACCTAGAAGTATGCATCTGACAGTGCTGTGCCCAGTGATCTCGGTAGCGCGTTCTGTAAATGCATCATGCTGTAGTGTGTTCATGTAGGTAGGTGTGGGTTCAGCTCCCGGCCCTTCCCCGTGTGTGTGTGTGTGTGTGTGTGTGTGTGTGTGTGTGTGTGTGTGTGTGTGTGTGTGTTTCCAGCTGCCTCTGGCGACAGTAATGCTTTTAGACGCTTCACAACACATACATTGGCTATCAGCGTCTATTCCTTTGCGGATGATGTCACCCACCTAGAAGTATGCCTCTGACGGTGCTGTGCTCAGTAATCTCGGTAGCACGTTCTGTAAATGCATCATGCTGTAGTGTGTTCATGTAGGTAGGTGTGGGTTCAGCTCCCGGCCCTTTCCCGTGTGGTGTGTGTGTGTGTGTGTGTGTGTGTGTGTGTGTGTGTGTGTGTGTGTGTTTCCAGCTGCCTCTGGAGACAGTAATGCTTTTAGACGCTTCACAACACATACATTTGCTATCGGCGTCTATTCCTTTGTGGATGATGTCACCCACCTAGACGTATGCCTCTGACAGTGCTGTGTTCAGTACTCCGAGTAGCGCATTCTGTAATTGTGTCATACTGTCGTGCGATGGGGTAGGTAGGTGTAAGGTCAATTCCCATGCCTGCCAGCTGTGTGTGTGTTTGTGTGTCTATGCTCACAGCCGCATGGGTTCGTAGGTTATGGTTTTAGACGCTTCGCAACACACATATATCCTGCTGACATCTCTGTGTTTGCGGATGTTGAGACGCAGCTAGTGGACTGCCTGTGTGTCTGCTGTGGTTAGCGACTTCCGTAGCGTGTTCTGTACGTGCGTCCTGCTGTGGTGTGATAGGGTAGTGATGTGTAGGCTCCACTACCGGCCTTGCCACATGTCTGTCTGTATCTCTCTCGATGTATGTATATATATATATATATATATATATATATATATATATATATATATATATATTTTATGCCCATAGCGCTGCTCTTGCATGGATAGCTGTCTGTCCCATGTATCGCATATTTGCACAGCTTACACATAGCAATGTGGTACGATGCAAATCCACACATTGTCCATGCAACGTCCGCGTTCCGGGAGGTGTTACACGCCCTAGAGACATCTGCTGTATCTCTTGGCAGACAGCTATCCTTGCTGTACTGTCACTGTACCCGTACATGCCATAGACCTTGTGTATCATTGCCTGTTTATGGTGTGTGTATGTCTATCTGAGCTGTGTGCATGGTCGTGTGTATGTCCCACTATAATCATCTGTGCAGGTGTCGCCAATATAGGTGATCCATGTAGACTGCAGTTTAATGAGCATTTCAGCACATACCTGCGGACAGTACTGCCCCTCCTACTGCAGCACATTACATCTTCTTGCAGTGGATAATAATGTTTCCACACACATGTATCTGTGTCTGTTCATAACACTCCACCTCAAGGAGCGTATATCTGGACAAGGCCTTATGTGATAGTGGGACACTCAGGGCCAGTCATGACATGTTGCTCTTAGAAACATTGATAGTGGGCACAGTGATATGTTATGCATGCGTATGGCATTTCTGTCTGATTTGGTGTCTTCATCGCATGTTTGTCATTGTTTCCTGTCGTCAGTTATCATGAGGGCGCCGGACTGTTACTGTTACGTGGAACACAGGACACATATGAGGCAGACTTCTACACAGTCTGCGTACATCTGTGCAGTTGCAGGGTATGTGTCTGATACAACATACCTACTGTCTGACTACAATACACAGACAGTGTATGGCGGCATGACAGACCACATGACATTACCTTCTATTTGCACGACACACCCACGCAGACAGTTGTATTCTTCACACAGGTCTACATCTGCTTATCCACACTAATTGGTCTTTCATGTACCATATGTGTGTGTTGTATTTGCGCTTTCCGTCAGTGGCGGGGCTCACGTACGACCATGGGGGCCTGGTAATTGTTATGTTGACACTTCATGACACCCTGGGGGACACTTTACCTCTGTGTCTGATTACCTTCCACAGTGACCTTCGCGGGGCATACGTTGTCATTCACAATGTCCGGGGTATGACTTATACATGTTTGCACATTTGTCCTGCTGTCTTTCTTCTCACCTGTCCGCCTACTATCACCGGTTCAGTACATGTATTTTGGACAGGTTAGCTACTTCATACCCTTGACCTGTTGTCATTATGTGTACACGCCCTGATGGTTCGGCCTTTGCCCTTGTTACGTTTCACATAGTGATGTGCCTTCCTAGCTGCTTGCTGCCTAGGCATTCCGGACTGTGCGGTAGGTGATAGTGACCGCTATTTCCATTGCATAATTACTGACACTCATAACATCCGTATTCATGGCTATGCCAGTATTCGCACAACAGTCTGACTTTGTATGGGGATTTTATAATATGGTCCCTATCTGTATTCCCTGTACTATGCCTTACTGCAGCTGTGTTATTCTGACAGTTTTCCAGTTATGGGTACCATCTTGGTCGTACGCATGTCCATCCATGGGAATCCCCTGCAGGACACTGATATAGGGCTGTACATATTTCCAACCTGCTTTCCGCATTATTCGGTGGGTGCTTTGCACAATTAGTGGGGATAAAGGCATGTACTATACCCACATCCCTCCCACGGGGCAGGCCTACGGATTCTCTGCCAAACAACAACTAGGCCCATTTCTGCATACCCAGGTTCCCATGCCTGCAACCCTCTACGGTACACATTACACATGGTTAATGTGTGCGGTACTGGGATGTGGACGCACTTATATGCACTCCCCACTCTACGGATGTCTGTTCATATGTCCTGCATTTCATGGACACATGTGTCATCACCCTTGAACCCGCTTTTAGTGCATGTATAGCTAATTCGTATTTGCGGCTGTCACTTCTTTTGCGTCAATCGTAGCAGGGGCTGCGAATGGATACATTTTTGGAGTCCTACAATGGACACCAGTGTGCATGTTTAAAGTGTAGAACTTGCTGGACTGTCACTTTCTGGCCAGTGATTTTGACTGCTGCTGTATGTTCCCCATTCGTGGATGTCTGTTTGACTACCCATAATATCTATTACTTGGCATATTTATATCCATGTGTCAGATATACGGGACATAGATCTGTTGTGTGTACATATATACATGTAAACTCCTCGTTTCGTACCTTGCTTTGTTAATGTCTGTGGATTACCTGTGTACACACATCTATTACCATACCATACCTTTCCACTGTACAGATACTGGCGGAGTGTACGGATGGTTGGCCCTTTATCTTAGGTGTGTTTTATATTGACCTGTGTCTATCTGTCAATTTGCTGGCATTTCATGTGAGACTTACGGTGGCACCTTCTGGCAGGTAGGCCAGGCTACAAATGCATACCCTTCGTCAATCCCTGCTACTAACACACCCGTTATTCTATCCACTTTCTATGTTTGTCTTAGCACATATCATGTGTTTCACACTATTTGTACCAGTACTTTGCATGGCATTGTCCGGTTCCATACTTTCAGAGGCTGACAGTTTTGAGACATGTATAACTAACGTGGGGGAAACCGCATTAAGTTACTCTGCTGTGAGCGGATCGCACACGCACAGGCGCACTTGCATTTCCTCATTGTGGGTTACGCGCAGGCGCACATGCATATCGGTATTCTGGGTTACATATGTTTACTGAGTCTGTGTGCTTACGTGGCCTGTATTAGTTGTGACTGTTCCAGTAGCATATCTCTGCTCTGGTTAACGGACGTATGCGGAACACACTTTCACCTTTACATATGTAACTGTCTTTGCGGCACAGACGCATTAATTACACGTTCACATATATATGTTCTATAGTCGTAATTCAAACAGGACTGCATTCAAGTTGGCCGGTTGCTGTGACCACTACACGTTTGCTGTTCTGTCTCATTTATATGCTTACCCATGGTACATCGCTACATTAGCATACCCCCCCCCGCACTCACTTACGTCACTGGCATCCATTCTCCTGCTGGGAAAAGTGTGGTACTACATGTTGCACATTCCCTATTCCCTAATGCTCTTGACCCAGGATGCATATGGCGTAACCGCAGGGATATTCAGATCACAGAGGCTTATAGCCCCAACGCATACAGGTCTTTGATTGTCAGGGTGTTCCTGTGGTGCTCTGGGTTTGGTTTTGTCCACCTAGTGTACAGAACTGCCCTGACCGTGTACGAATGTCAGATGAGGCACATGGACACGGTTTGTCCATGTTTATTATACCATCACCCCCCCCATTATTCCACACCGTGCACGCTGCTTGGCCAGCGTGCCCGTTGTAGATCGAGTTATAGTAATGGCAAACGGTCCGGTCGCCCGGACCTATTTCCATTAGTATACCTCGGTATTTCAAACCTGTCTCGCTATGTTACATGGGTTTAACATAGCGTGCCAGCTTTAACTGAGCCACGGAGATGTCCGTTGCTTACTTTGAGGCAGTCTCGCTATGCTACACACATTTAACATAGCGTGACAGGTTGTACAACAAAGCAACGGGGACAGCAAGCTCTCCATTGCTGTTTTGTAGTGTTTTGCTGTGTTAACTGGGTGTAACATAGCGAGAGAGTTTTGACATTCGCAACGGACATCTCGCGCAATACATCAGCACCGCCGCGGATGCCAGACATCTGTGGCTGGGCAGCAGACAGGCATACTATGCCATTATGTGGGGAATTAATAGTTTATTTTCTTAAATGGTGTCATGGTATAATAGCAATGACCCACTTCTGGGTGTAGGTAATGGTGTATTTACGCCAACCGTGGGTATATCCAGCATTACCCACACCCAGGTGTGGGTTATTGCTATAATATTCAATCCGTGTTCACAGACACGGGTGTTTGGACAACCGACAATAGCTTATGCTGTTGGCATACAATGCTGTGGGTGGTGCCGGTTATCATACATATTCCCTGTTGTGCGTTGTTCCCATTCACAATTGTCTATCCCCTGTCATCATTCATACGTGGATATTTATGTAGCACATGACTGGACTATGTATTACCTGCAGGTATGCTGTGTACAGTGAACATATGTGATGGTTGGTTACAGTGTATATGTGTACGTACCTCTGTGATACTGGGGACTACCACACATCCTTCGCAGCATGTCATGCGTATGTACATACTATTATTCGGTGGCCTGTTGACGGTTGTGAGGGCACCGATTACATGTGTCCCTATTTGTGCACGCATCGTGTTAGTCTTTATCCAGCTTTTGTTGCTGTCATGGGTTGGACGGTGGTGTTGGTGTGTCATTGGGTTGTATTTATACTGCCGATACGTCGGTGGGGGTTGGGGTTGGCACTTGTTCCTCTGTGCGGGGGCCCCATTATGGACATTTGTGTCCTGCGTCGACACTTGCACGTGCCATATGTCCTGTGATATTAACGCAGTCGTGTATTTCTTACCTTCCTTACTACTTGCATGTTACAGGCATTTCGTATCTGGTACACATGACTATTATATTGGCTAGCTTAAGCTATTCACATGCTATGAAATAACCGTTCATTCTGGCATATACGTGTTATTCTATCCTTTGCATTGGCCGTGGGTGTTTTACCGTACAGAACCACACATATCTACGGGTGATGCCCCACCTTGACAATCTGTGCATGTGGCAACCTGCTTGGTGGACGGCTGTTCTGCCCTGTGTATTGTGTTTGGCATGTCTGCATAGCTAATCATCAGTACCGTGGCTGCACATACTGCTTTGTCCTGATGTGTACAGTTATGGACACCGTGGCGTGTGAACACCTATGGGGTTTCGACAGGTCAGTAAACACACGCGGGATGTACACATTCTGCCGACACATTCACATGCAGCCATTTGGACTTCAGTACCTGGGATGGGATGTTGACATGTGGGGTACATATTTGCACGCCTGTCACTGCCTAGGACATTACTTCCTACTACATATGGGGTATACCCGCTCTGTGTAGGTGTGCAGCTGCGCAAGGCTGCTAGCTGGATTAGGTGGACATTCGGACATGGGTGCGGGTTACGTGCTATGACGGGGTTGTTGTGTATTACATTTGCATGCATACGCCATCCTATGTGTATGTGACGGTTACGTTGCTGTGTCTAGCACATTTTACTATACACATGTTTGTGTGTGTTTGGGATGTCTAGTTTCTTTCTGGTTTTTATATGGCCACGACTGCCCAGCTGTGTACTTTCACTACCACTGTGGGACTGCTGGTGACCATGCCCATGGGGCTAGTCGTGTGTAGTTGCGGCGCGCTGACATGATGCAGTACACCTCCACTGGGTATGACTGCTGACAGTGCAATGCATGACGGACACGGTATTCCAAGTATCCTTTGTTCCATGAACGGGAACGTTTTGTACTTCGTGCATTTATGTTTGGTTCTCCATATTGTGTGGGCGGGTACTATGTTGCATACTCTGCATACGTTTCATTGTCCACGGACAATGGTAGGTGCGGTTACTATTGCAGGCGGCCTGTGAGAGTCAGCACTTTTGGTTGCTCATCGCCTGCCGGCTTGGCCACGCCTCCGAGCGCATCCTAGTTAGGCTCCCTGGACTCGCGTACGTGCCCTATGCACGAGGTTGTGGTTGCAGCGCACACTCATTACTATGCATGTGGCGCTGCTACACCAGTTGTACGCTGCACGGCCGGCGCAAGCCTTACACCGGCCTTGCGCCGAGCTTCATGAATCCGGGGGAGAGTCTATAGTAATGTATTTGTATAAAATAAAGCTGCTTGAACAGAACCCACAAATACTCGTTTATTCATGTCCTAACATGAAAGCGGCATGGTGTTAGAAGTGGAATGGAAGAGAGAAGAATATTCAGAGCCATGAGATGCAAAGACAACAGCGAAGGTAAAACTGAGACAAAAGAGTACAGGCATAACCAGAAAGAATCAAAGCTAATGAAAAATAGTACAAATTGTTTACTCAATGCAAAAGAAAGGAAAAGGGGACATTACAAGAGCTCAAATGGCATTATCAGGCAAGCAGAAAGTACGAAAAATTTTGTTAACTAAAGAAAATGTTTAAGATAAAAGCATTTGATGAAATGACTATAGTAAAGCAAAAAAAAAATGAGCATGTTTAAAGCAAAACGAGTTTGTTTAAGGCAGAATTGGGCATGTTTAGAGCAAAATGAATATAATAAGAAAAGAAAAGGGCTTAAACGAGCAAAACAAATATAATAAGGAAAGAAAAGGGCACATTAAGCAAAAATAAAGCAAGGGGACTATGCATTTGGGCAAAGTGCTGTGTTTGGGTATAACCATGACCTCGTATTGTATTAAGGGCATAATTAAAGTTATTCCAAGTATCTCAGAATGTGTAAAAGTGCTTACAGTGTGTGCTTATTACTGTGCATGTATTTCAAAGAGTTTGTTGTGTGCAAAGTGCAACTAGTTCATGCAATTCAGTCAAAGTATAGTTATTTTGAAGAAAAGTTCTTGTGCTGGGTGTGTCTATTCACAAAGTGTCGCCATTACAGAGTGCTTCTTTTAGTGTAAAGTGTTGCCTAGCAAGGTACTGCCATTTTGGCGACATTTCAGTGTGCTGTATGCAGTTATTCGCAAAGTACAATTACTTTGAAAGCTATTGAGTTTGGGCAACAGATGTTCAATTTATTTGCATTGTACAGTTGCTTGATATGTTTCTTGCATCGATAAGAGGTGTTTCTTACAAAAGACTACAAGATTATTACAGTGCTTGTGAATTACTCAGTTGCATCATAAAGTTCTCGAATGTTTCTTAAAGTGATGACTTTAACAAGCGATGGTGCATGACTGTAGCATTTCTGCCTTTATCAATAAAATTCCAAGCAATTACTTTAGCATTTCTACCCTTACCAATTCTGAGAGTGTAGCAAGTGATGATAAATGACTTTAGGATTTTTGCTTTTACCAATCAAAGATTCCGTAAAATATCGAAAAGCCCAAGAAATGATTTTGCAAAGCTCTGTAAAGCATCAAACAGTCCAAGAAAGTTATTTCGCAAAATACAGTAAAGCATCGAGAAGTTATTTCGCAAAGTACAGTAAAGCATTGAAAAGCCCGAGAAGTTTATTTTGCAAAGTCCAGTTATTCGAAAGTACTACGAGTTCATTCATTTGCATAATTCTGATAAGCTTAATGAAAGAAAGTAAAAGTTCAGAGCATAAAAGCATTGAGCAAGTATTGTTTATGCAGTTGCTTATGCACATGTGTATGTGTGTGTATTTGTGCATAGTTGCAAGATCCTTTGCTGGTATGTGTTAATATGGCAGGCAAATTTCAGAAACTCCAACTACTTGTGTTTGATCAGAATAGTGCAGAGAACTGGAGAATATTTGAGCAAGAGTATGATATTTTCATACAAGCAGTTTATTCAGATAGAGATGCATGTACCAGGACATTCATTTTGCTAAACCTAGCAGGGTCTGAGGCCATAGAAAGAAAGTGTCTATTTGTATATGCACCATTAGTGTATGAAGGAGAAGGTGCAGACCTCCATATTGTTGTGCAAGCTGAATCAAGAGAGGACCCCAAGTGTTTGAAGTACAAGTTTAGAGAAATGTGCAACCCCCAGCCAAATATTACATTAGAGAGGAATTTGTTTTACACATCAGATCAGAAACCAGAGGAAACATTTGCAGCTTATATAACTGACTTGAAAAACAGAGCTAAAATGTGTCGGTTTGGTTATTTAAATTAAAAGATGAGCTGATAAAGGACAGACTTGTATGTGGTATTAATAGTGCTGCTGTGAGAAAGATTTTGCTTCATGACAGTGATTTAACATTAAACAAGGCAATCGAGATTTGGCAGATCCATGAGGTAACAGTAAGACTTACGAGTATAATTGCAAGTGACAAAGGCATGGATTCACTGAGCTCCAGAGCAAACGTAGACAGTATGCAACACATGACAAACAAGAACATGCCTAAGCACGTGGCAGCTACAGGGTTTCCAAAGAAGCCACAAGGTTTTCTAGCAAGTTCCAGAAAAAGTGCAAGCTTCACCGCAAGCTCAGTGTAACATAAACATGAGTCAGCAAACCCAAATCTAGCTTTATTGTTAACTGTCACAATTTTGGTGCAAAAGAGAGAAGTGTTTAGCATTTGGTCAGCAATGTTGCAAGTGTAAAAATGGAACCATTTCCAAAAATTTTGCAAATCAAGTAAGCCTCACACAGCTGTAAAGAAAGGTCACACAAAAGAGCAAGTTGATCAAGTAGAGCCAAAACAGTCAGCTGTCTATGTAGATGGTGTATCAGTGCTTGGAGAAAGAGTTGATGCAGTAAACTTATTAACAAGAAGTGACGTGTTTTATATGGTCCAAATTAATAGAAAATCCACAGAGCTCAAAGTGGACTCTGAGTCAAAGTGTAATGTTATATCAGGAGACACATTTACAAGAGTGAGAATTAATGAACAACTCAATGTAATCAGCAGTACGAGACTTGTTGCTTATGGAGCTGAAGAAATTCAAACTGAAGGTTCAGTGATATGTTCATGTTATTTGGCCGGGAACTGTTACAGCTTGTTATTCTACATAGTCCGACGACCAGTGCAATCTTTATTGGGTTTCAAAGATAGTTTAAGAATGAATCTGCTTTCTGTTGCTAAAGATGTTCATCATGTGTTTGCAGTTCCAGTTTTTCTGAAGCCATTTTCTCAGAGTATGCTGATCTTTTTGAGGACAAATTGGGCAAACTTCCAGTTGTGTATTCCATGAAGTTAGACCCAGAGATCACTGCAGTAGTCAGATCAGCAACAAGAGTTCCGATAGCTATGCAAGATAAAGTTAAAGCTCAGCTGGATAAAATGGTGCAGTAAGGTGTGATTTTTCTAGTCACAGAACCAACTGAATGGGTGTCGTCCATGGTAGCCACTCATAAGAAAGGCTCAGATGCAATCAGAACATGCATTGATCCAAGAGATTTGAACAAAGCATTACAAAGACCATATCATCCAAAGCAAACAGTTGAAGAAGTTGCAGCTCTAATACTGAATGACACTGTGTTTTCTGTTCTTGATACAAAGAGTTAATTTTGGCAAGTGATGCTTGATTGCAAACCCTCATTTCTAACTACTTTTGGTACTCCGTTTGGTAGATACAGATTACTAAGGATGCCATTTGGAATAAATTCTGCAAGTGACGTTTTCCAGTGTGCAATGGAACAAATTTTTTCAGGTTATCCTTGTGCCATAATAGTAGATGATCTATTAGTTCAAGGCCATGGTGAAGCAGAGCATTACAGAAACCTCAAGAAAGTTCTAGACAGAGCACGTGAAAGACCGAGCACATGAAGTAAAGTTAAAGCTCAGTCCTCTGAAGTGCAAATTCAGATTTCCAGAAGTTATGTACTTGGGACATTTGTTTACAAGTACAGGCTTAAGACCTGACCCGACCAAGCAAGCAGCTATTCTAGAGATGTCAGCACCAGACAATGTACAAGTTTCCAGCATTTTCTGGGCATAGTCAACTATTTAGGAAAGTTTATACCAGATTTCAATGAGTTGACAGCACCTTTAAGAGAGCTAACATGAAAAAATGTTGCATGGTCCTGGATGGAACATCATCAGAAAGCATTTGATGACCTTAAGCAGAATATTGCCACCCCAGCTATGTTAAGATACTATGATGTGAATAAACCAGTTCTTTCCTGTGATGCATCAAAATTTAGTCTTGGCACAGTTATTCTTCAAGAGGGCAGACCAGTAGCCTATGCATCTAGGAAACTAACTAAAACTGAGATTCAGTATGCTCAGATTGAGAAAGAGCTTTTGGCAATAGTGTTTGCGTGTTCCAAGTTTCACGATTATATTTATGGTCAAGCTATTCAGATAGAAACTGATCATCAACCTCTAGTTACTATTCTAAAGAAGCCTATGCATTCTGCTCCAGCAGGATTACAAAGAATGATGCTCAGATTGCAAAAGTAGAGTTTCAAAATGGTCTACACTGAAGGCAAATTGCTCTATCTGGCTGAAACCTTATCTAGATCACCTAGAAGTACAACAGAGCAGCTTGAAGCTGAGACTTTTGACTTTGATGTGATGTCAGTGCATAATTTTTCCACCACTAGACTTGATGAGTTAAGAGATCACACTAAGACTGATTCAATTTCACAAAAGCTTAATCACTACATTAATGTCGGATGGCCGTCAAAGCAATCTAGTGTATCACCTGAGGTGCAAACTTATTTTCCTTACAGAGATGAATTGTTGATGGAAGATGGCATTATTTTCAAAGGTCCTAAATTGTTGTTCCTGCTTCCTTCAGATTTTGCATCGTGGTCACCCAGGTTTGTCATCCACTAAGAGAAGAGCAAGAGAGTTAGTATTTTGGCCTTCATTATCAAAAGACATTCTTGTTCAGTGTGCAATAGTACTAAACTGTATTTGCAAAGAGAACTGCTTCAGCTAAGTCCAATTCCTGAACTATCTTGGTCTACAATAGCAACTGATATCTTGAGTGGAACAATCAACACTACTTGGTTTTAGTAGACTGTTATTCAAATTGGTTTGAGATTGATCTGCTACCAAACTTAACCTCAACTGCTGCTATTGTTAAGTTGAAATACCATTTCACAGTTCATGGTAGTACACACAAACTTTTTTCTGACAATGGTACTCAATTCAGACTGAGCATGCATGATCGCAGTTGTTAGTTTGTATATAAGTTATCTGTTATAGTCAGTACGCTTCTATAGTGATGTGTATGTATAAAATAAAGTTGCTTGAACAGAACCCATGGAGACTTGTTTATTCATGTCCTAACACTAAAGCAACAAAGCCTCTGTACCATCAAGGTAGCTAATTTCACACCACACACACACACACACACACACACACACACACACACACACACACACACACACACACACACCAGCTAATTGCTCTACTTTTGATACCATAAAAAAACAGCTTAAACCATTTGCAATAAGCACCCCACAATCCAATGAAAAGGAAGCCATCTGAGCTGTTGGCTGCTCTGGTTTAGGTGCATTTAATAGCAGCCTAAGCCATTCGCAGACAGTTTCATAGGTTTCATAGTTGAATACTAGGCTAATGGTCTGAGGGCTCTTACAATCCTAGCCAGGTTCAACCCTTGTTCCCTTAAGAGTCTAGAGATATGGTCTATGTTATAAGAAGATCTAAATCAGCAATGATTGCCCCTATCTAAAAGGGACACAGGTGAAACCCCTGGGGTAAATTTGCGGTTTCCCATCCAATCATCCAAATTAAGCTTAAAAAGGGTTAATGAGGGGGCTTTGTTTAACCTGTATTGGAAGTTACTCCAGAGGAGATGCAACCTCTGGGAGAAATATTTGTCTCGCCAGTAAGTCCTGTTGATGTCACATGCAAGGTTAAGGCCCCTAGATTGAGTGAATCATGTACCATTTGACTTATGAATGTGCAGCTTTTCCATTAGGGCAGGATCAGAGGTTGCTCTGTATGGAAGGTGCAGGTTACCTTTTAGCAGTCTATACGATACAGAGTATAGTGACAGTGATTTCAGTCTGTCCACATAAGACGTGCTGAAGACCCTGAATTTTCTTTGTGAGGAATGTTTAAGGTCTCTCCAGTTGGTGTACATGCCTGTTTAGGTACTTACCAAAGGGAGCATTGCATTCTGTTATAGACTTGATGAGGGAAAAGTACAGGGGGGTTATTACCTCTTTTGTTCTGGAAGCTATGCCATTGCTTATGAGGTGAGTAACTTACCACTGTGGAGACATGGTGATGAAAATTAAGGTTGCTGTCAACCTATATGCTCAAATCGCTCAGCACTTATTTAGAGCTTAGGATGTTCTTATTAATATGGTAATCTGCAGAGACATTGCCTTTGCCAAAGGAGATGAAAATGCATTTTTCTGCAATGAGTTTAAGACCGTGACTTTGGCACCAATCATTGGTTTACGCATGTCCTTCTTGTAGAATGTTGACATCATATGGGGACTCAATGAATGCTCCCAGTTTGCAGTCATCAGCAGACTTTTTCAACCACAGATATTTTGTTTTTGCCTGTACTTCTGAGAAGTAGATTCCAAACAATATGGGCCCCAGCACTGATGCCTGTGGAACACCACTGGTAAAGGGTCTGCTGGTGACAGTAGAGTCCCCAATTCTGACAGTATGTGTTCTGTCGGTGAGATAGTTTGCAATCCACCTGACAGTATATGGATCGACCACCAGCTGGGTGTATTTTTCAATAATGCCTGAGTGGGGGATTGTGTCAAAGGCCTTGGCCAAGTCTAGGTAGGCCATATGTACAGATTTGCATTTGTCAAGGGCTTTGGTGACAGTCTCAAAGAAGTCCACCAGGTTCAACAGGCAGGATCTCCCTTTAACTAAACTAAACTGGGTCAGGTCAAGTGTTTGAAGGTTTCCTATATCCTTGATAAGATCCATGATGATTCTCTCCATGGTCTTGCAGATAAGGCTAGTTAGGCTAATGTGTCTATAGTTCCCAGGTTGGTAATGCACCCCCTTGTACAAGGGGATGACGATAGCTGTTTTCCATTCAGCAGGGGACAAAACCAGTGCTTAGGTTGTGGTTGAAAAGAGTACCCGATGATGTTGCTAACACCTGTTTTAAACCATTGAGAATGCAGCCTGGGTTGTTATCAGGTCCCACAGAGGCTGTGTTTTTGGCTTTGAAGAGAGCAGTTATGACCTGCTCTTTAGAGATCCTAGGTGGAGAGTAGGTAGTAGAAATGTTTTGGGGTATATGTGGTGGGGACAGGGGTCAAAAGTTCTCACTGGACCTAGACAATCCATCTGCTATGATGATCAAGCTGAATCAGATATCGGGCACTTGGAGAAGTAAACTAGCCACTTTAATAAGACTAAAACTTAAATCCAGAGGCTTAAAATCTGATATAAAACTCCTTCTAAAAACTCAGTTAAGCTCTTTCGATCCAATAATTATATTCAGGAACTTCTTCAGAGCTAACTACTGTAGACACTATCTCTCAATAAATATCAAACATAAATTACACCATGTGACAATTAATGCTCTCAGCCAATGACTGGACTTTGATTTAATGAACTTCAACAATGTAATTGCACTTTAAGATGTCTTAGTTTTAACACAGAGTACTAAAATCCTTTATATGTCTCCATAAAGCATTAGTGTCTTTTTTTCTTTTCTGATATCCAGTAGGTGTTCGTACATTCTTTCTCTTAATCTTCTACAAGTATTGCCAATATCAAATGCATTACATAATTTACAGCTGGCTAAATATACTATATTCTAAGGTTCACAGTTAAAATGACCATTTACCATAAAGGTGTGTCCTCTAATAGAAACACTTTCAGTCCTTCTGACATATGGACACTGTGGACAGCAACCACATTTAAACATGCCCTTGTTAATAACTGTATTATTATTATAGTGGGCATGTATCCCACTTTCCAAATAATTCTTCATTGTCTTCCCTTTTCTGTACGCAGTAATTAAGTTTTCACCAATTTTCTCTTTTGTTTGACCATCACTCATTAAAAAATTCCAGTTCTTATTCATGCACATTGCAATGGCTTGAACTCTAAAGAGTATGTTCATAACACACAATTTATTATTATTAAAACTAAAATTCTTTTCAATTTAAATACCATTAATCCCTGCAACCATTCCACTATTATCTATCAGTGATCTGAAGGTCCATTCAATCTTTTTTCAATAACTTCTTTTTTTAATTTCAGTTATAAAACTCATGGGATACCTCCTTCTTAATTAAACACATCCCCACCAAAAACTCACACTCTTTTAAAAACAAGTCATATTCAGATACCATCCTGGCCAACCGGACCAACTAGCCAACTTCACGGCACCCATGCAAATGGAGAATAGTTGCATGACCACGAAATCATACACCAGTGCACTCTACGAACACATACACAAATGCATGGATCTCGCCATACCCAATAGAACCAAGATGCTCACCTCCAAAAAAGGAAGCCAATCCGGTGGTCCCCTGCCATAAACAAACTCTACAACTGAAGGATGAAACTGATGTGGAAAAAAGGTGAAGTCCCAAGACTGGAAAAACTCCCTTATCAGCCGCAACAAAAAGTTGCGATCCCCCATCAAATCCTCTAAAGCTAGTTATGAAAACAGAATTGAAGCAGATAGTAAAGACAACCACAAGGCCTTCTATAGTTATATAAAGAACCTCTACGGCAATACCCAGATTTGCTCTGTGCTACTCCACAATGGAATCTCCTATACTGAGCCAACAGATACTGCCAGTATACTGGCTGACAGATTCAGTGCCAATTTTTTCCCTCTCCCGCCCTCAAAGGACCAATCACAATACCAGAAGATTGCTAGGCACCCAGTATTACTGCTGCATAGGTTAAAGCAGCACTGTCCAAGGCCAAGAATACAGCTTCTATGGGACCTGAAAATATCCCTGGCTGTGTTCTACATGAACTACAGAGTGAACTGGCACCTCACCTGTGTGCCCTGTTCAATCACAGCCTCACCTCAGGCTTTGTCCCTACCAAATGGCGCACTGCTATAGTCATCCCTCTCCACAAAGGAGGAGCGACTACAGACTCTGGGAACTATCGCCCCATTAGCCTGACAAATCTGATATGCAAAGCTATGGAATGCATCATGATGGACCTAATAAACAAGGATATAGGGAATCTCCAAACTCTGCATCCCACACAGTTTGGTTTTGTGAAGGGGAAGATCATGCCTGCATAACTTGGTCATCTTCTTTGAGTCAGTCACCAAAGCTGTGGATGAAGGCAAGGTGGTTCATACAGCCTACCTTGATCTGGCCAAGGCCTTTGATACCATTCCCCACTCAGGAATCATAGAAAAACTCACTAAGCTAGGCATCAACCACTATATTACTAGGTGGGTTGCAAACTGGCTCACAGATAGAACCGACAGTGTGAAAGTAGCTGACTCCAAATCAGACTGCCGACCAGTCACAAGTGGAATCCCACAGGGATCGGTCCTGAGTCCTCTCCTGTTTGGTAACTACTTCTCAGAAGTCCAGTCCAACATGAAGGGACTCTGGCTGACAAAGTTTGCAGATGATTGCAAGTTGGGAGCCATTATTAACTCCCCAAGTGATGTTGGCATCCTACAGAAAGGCCTCACTGAGACCAAAGACTGGTGTTGGAACCGTGGCCTTAAGTTCACTGCTAAAAAATGTGTCTTCATCCCCTTTGGGAAAAACCAAGTTCCCATGAACTACCACATCAATGGTAGCTCACTGAACATAGAAGGCATTATAAGAGATCTGGGAACACAGGTTGACAGCAACCTCTCTTATGACCACAACACTGCCAGTGTGGGTCAGAAAGTCCTTCTGTGTGGCACATCTCATTACTAAGGGTTTTGCATCCAGGAAAAAAGAGGTCATTGTCTCCTTCTACTCTTCCCTCTTTAGGCCAGTCATTGAGTACAATGTCCCATTTGACATGTTACTCACTAGACACCTGCAACAACTGGAGAGGCCACAAAAGTACCTAACAAAGAGGATCCTAGGCCTTCAACACTTGTCCTATATGGACAGACTTAAAAAACTGCAACTATTCTCTGTCTCATGTCGCCTACTTAGAGGCAATCTCTGCTTGACTTATAAATCCATTTCTGACCCAGATCTATTAGAAATGCCACATCTAAAGAAATCCCAGTCCCTCCGCACCACACGCTCCAGAGACCTCAACCTCATTCTCACAATTACCACAAACTACGGCCTTCTTTGGTGTACTGGATGCCATGTGCTGTAGTCCAGATAATTATTGGAAAATGTAGGTTTCCTGTGGACACTGGAAATATAACATTGCTTACCCAGATCTTTCTTTAACTCTATATCTAAATAAATGTTTAATTACTACTAAAATTGGGTAAACTCTAAACACTCCACTGTGTTGTTCATGTATGTGAAAAAAAAAACCTTCATCATAGCAGGTGGATTGTCTAAGTTGTGTATCGAATTCCTGTATGATTCTGAGTTTGTTTTACGTCATTTTTGTGAATGGATAGTATGGCAGCAGATATCTGCAAGTCAAGTCAGGAGTGTTTGAAAGCAATGGGGGATTTAACATTGTTGTTTCAGCATGTGAACCAACAATTTGTATTGAATGCCCCCAGTTTTCCTATTCAAAGTACACAAAGAGACAGGTCTGCATCTGCGGACAGCCTTGGCTTACCATTAACACAGCCAATCCCTATCAACAATGAACAGTTTTCCAATCATAAAGTAGTATTTAATGTATGGAAAACAACCAGTTTTGTTTTAATGATGATTCCGGTCCTAATAATAAAGGAGTGAATGAAATTAGAGAGTCAATGTGAGAGCAACTGTCAATTTTCAAACAGAAACAGTTACCATTCAAAAAGTTACAGCTGGAAAACAACTATTTGTTGAAAGACATCAAACTGAAACAGGTTCCAAAGAGTCTCCAGTTTTGGCATTTACCTAACAGAGTCCAGGTGGAGTCGGAATTTCATTGTGAGTTGATGAATTTGTTTGATAGGACTGTCTTTGATTTAATGAAGCAGATCGGCAAATAATACAGACATTATCTAGGGACATAGATGCTCTCAACAAATCCATTCAGTATGATTTATTTGAACAGTATGAAACAAATTATTTACACTTTTGATAAAGTAGACAATGTGTGTGCTGCAATTCTTAAAAGAAAAAACTAATAAATTATGTAGAGACATACAAATGTATAAGAAAGGGGGAGCATATCCAAAGCCATCAGGTTCCCAAGGTAATGGTTTGATGAACAGGTGAAATGGTCCACTGGGCCATGACCAGGAGGTGACATCATCTGAAGTTTAGTACACCAAATGAACCGTCCCCTTTAAAGGAAGCACTTGTTCGGAGATCTCAGGGGCTGCAAAGCAAATCATATCAGAGGAATTTCGAAAGACAACAGAACAATGAACAAATATATGTCAGACAGGGGGCAAAACCAAAGGAGACACTGTGGAACTTGTACAACAAGAGAAAATGATGATTGAAAGTTCAGCCTATAATGAAAAACTGACACTTAAGCAGCATGCTATTGTTTTAGCTATGGGATTGACATTTGTTCCCTCTAAGAGAGCTAAAGTAGGACATGTATTACTTGATCTTAAACTTTTTATGTGCAAGTTAAATTTATCATTGTGGTTTCCTGAAGGCAATTTAGCAGGTGACTGTAATAGTATGGGTATTGGGTGCCATCGTTGTTTCAACCCATCCCTCAATTATAATATTCAGATTTTTGAAAAAAATGTGTGAGCTAGACATTAGTCATATTATAAAGTAACCTGCCAAAAAGTTTTTTTTTAATTTGTCTAGAGAAGAGATGGCTTTATTAGATGAGGTAAGTAAAGACAAATTAATATGGGTTATGAAACCTGATGGGGGGGTGGGTTGGTTTTAATGGATAATGTCAACTATTGCAACAAATTAATATTATATTACTGGAGGATACCTATATTTGGGTGTCCAAGAATGGAATAAATATAGCTTTTCAAAAATTGATTATGCATTACATGATTTGCTATTTCAAGGCCAATTAAAGAAATAGTTTGATTATTTGACTAACAGTAATCTGGTGATTGCTGGTATTTTTGGAATCCCTAAATTACACAAGTGCATACATGATCCCCCTTTAAGGCCTATAGTTGATGATACTAGGTCTAAAACATATTTCTAAATTTGTTGATCAGTTATTAAAGGGGAGTGTTGGGTAATAGGAAATTCACCCCAGGGATGACTTCTGTGGTTCTGCTTGACAGGGGCACAGGAGAATCATTTTCTTGGGTTGCGAAAGCTAGGGTACATTTTTGGCTAGGCTTGTATAGGCCCTAGGGCCAATAGCCTAGTACCTACCTATGAACCTATGTTACTGTCACTTTGCAAGGACTCTTGACATTTTTAAGTCAGATAAATGAACTTATGTTTTATCAGGATGCTGTTTATGTCACCACTGATGTTAAAATGTTTACACAGTTATACCCTATCATGAAAGGTTAAAATGGTTTGAAGAGGTTTTATTTGAACAGGCTTTGCTTTCAGGTGACAAGATCAGTTTGACCACCATCCTTATGGAACTGGTTTTAAAAAACAATTTTATTTTCTTTGAGGGCCAATATTTTAAACAAGTTAAGGGCATGGCTATGGAGGTGGCCTGTGCTCCTGCTTTCACCAATGTAGTTATGGCTACCTGAGAGAAGAAGTATATTTTTGAAACTGATTTTAGAAATTCATGGAAGTTATACACTAGATTTTATGATGACATTTTATTTTATAGGTGGACACACCAAAAAGGCTGGAAGAATTTTTAATATACATGAACAACATAGTTGAGTTTTTAGAGTTTACCCATTTTAGTAGTAATGAAACTAATATTTATTTAGACATAAAGTTAAAGAAAGATCTGGGTAAGCAATGTTATATTTCCAATGTCCACAGGAAGCCTATAATTTCCAGTAATTATCTGCACTGCAGTAGTTGGCATGCAGTACACCAAAAGAATGCTGTAGTTAAGGGCCAGTTGGTCCAGTTGGCCAGGATGGTGTCTGAATATGAAGTAGTTTTAAAAGAGTGTGAGCGTTTGGTGAGGATTTTTTTAAAAAGGGGTATCCCATGAGTTTTATAACTGAAATTAAAAAATAAGTTATTGAAAAAAGATTGAGTGGGACCTTCAGACAACTGATAGATAATAGTGTAATGCTTGTAGACATTAATGGTATTTCAGTTGAAAAGAACATCAGTTTCAATAATAATAAATTGTGTGTTATGACATATTCTTTAGATAGTCAAGCCATTGCAATGTCCATAAATAAGAATTGGAATTCTTTAATGAGCGATGATCAAATAAAAGAAACAATTGGTGAAAAATTAAGTATTTCATATAGAAGAGTAAAGGCAATGAAGAATTATTTGGAAAGTGGAATACATGCCCACTATAATAATAATACAATTATAAACAAGGGCATGTTTAAACGTGGTTGTTGTCCACAGTGTCCATATGTCAGAATGACTGAAAGTTTTTCTATTAGAATACGCAACTTTATGGTAAATGGTCATTTTACTGTGACTCTAACAATATAGTATATTTGTGTAGGTGAAGTATGGTACCAAAACACGTAAGAATATCCAATATCCAAGAAAAACTGCTGTAACAGGAACAAAACACGTTGGCAATAAGAATTGCCAATGTGTTTTGTTCCTGTTACAGCAGTTTTTCTTGGATATTGGATGTTCTTACGTGTTTTGGTACCATACTTCACCTACACAGATTTTCCAGTTCTTTGGCATAGTACCATTCAGCAGGAACGCTGACTTCTATACACAATATAGTATATTTAGTCAGCTGTAAATTGTATAATGTATTTTATATTGGCAATACTTGTAGAAGATTAAGAGAAAGAGTGTACAAACACCTACAGAAAAGAAAAAACACTAATGATTTATGGAGACATATAAAGCATTTTAGTACTCATGCATTTGAATTTTTAGTTATTGAGCAAATTAGGAAGGACACTAGAGGTGTTGTTGTAAGTGAACATTTAGATGAATGTGAAGTAAGGTAGCAACTTAGGATAGATGCAACAAGTCCACCTGGAATTAATGATAGTGTCTCCATTAACTCTGTGTTAAAACTAACACATCTTAAAGTGTAATTACTTTGTTGAAGTTAATTAAATCAAAGTCCAGTCATTGGCTGAGAGCATTAATTATGTGTAACATGATGATGTAATTTTGTAATTTATGTTTAATATTTATTGAGAGATAGGGTCTGTAGTAGCCATTTCTGAAGAAGTTTGTGAATATAATTATTGGAACAAAAGCATTTAACTGAGTTTTTAAATGGAGTTTTATATCGCGTTTTAAGCCTCTGGATTTATGTTTTCATCTTATTAAAGTGGTTGGTTTTCTTCTCCAAGTGTCTGATATCTGATTCAGCTTGATCATCATAGCAGGTGGATTGTCTAAGTTGTGTATTGAATTCCTGTGTGGTTCTGAGTTTGTTTTCACTGAACCTGTAAACTAGCAGTTTGGCTATTTCCTCTGGTTCAGTATATGTGGTACCATCCACTTCCAATTCAGTGCAAATCTGGCTTTCCTTTATGGTTTTGGATGTAGCTAAAGAATTCCTTATGGTTTCCCATAGCTAGGGATGCTAATCTAGATTCATAGTTAGCTTTAGAATACTTTACAAGATATCTTATTTGCTTGTTCAAGCTGAGAAGGGTGTGCTTCCAATTCTGAGATTGTTCCTTCTTGCTCTTAGACAGCAATTTCTTCCTGTTATTATATAACCTGTTTATGGCAGATGTCCACCAGACTGACTTGTTTTTTCTTGAGAGTCTTGCTTTGATCCAATCATGAATGACTGAGTTAATAGAACTGTATGGCTGTTTATACAATGCATTGGTGTATATCCCAGTATAGGAGTCCTTGCTGTCATTGCTTTCTTGTAAGAGGCTGTAGTTGGCTTTGGAGAATATTTTTTGCCTTATTTCTCTGAGGGGGTGGGTCTGATGCTATTGTTACTTCGAAAGAGACTGATTTATGATCAGACTTCATAGTTTCATAGTATAGTACTAGGCTATCTGCCCTGGGGCATTTGTAAGCCTAGCCATAGTGATGTGGCTTTTGCCACCCCATGAAATGGTACAAAAAATGTACAGAATAAATTTAGAATACTGTGCCTCTGTCTAGTAGTGACACAATGAAGGTCCCCTTATATAATAGAATTAGTTAACTGTGCCCCTGTCTAGCAGTGACACAGATGTGACCCCTGGGGTAAACTTACGATCTCCCATCCACTCATCAAGATTTCTCTTGAAGAGAGTCAGTGAGGGGCTCTGCCTAATCTGAACTGGGATCTTGTTCCAAAGCATGGGAAGCCTCTGGGTTATGAATCTATCCCTCCAGCATGTCCTATTCATACTTGTGCCAAGGTTTAAGTCTTTAGCTCTCGTGGTCCTGATGGATTTGGATTTTTTGAGGTGGAGCATGTCCATCAGATCCTGATTGGACATGGCCTTGTACGTCAGGCAGAGATCACCTCTGAGCAGGCGGTATGCTACTGAATAGAGCTGAAGTTTCTTTAGTCTAGCAGAATAAGACATATGTTGGAGACCCTTGATCCTCTTGGTGAGGTACTTTTGTGGTCTCTCCAGCTGTTGCAAATGCCGGGTGAGGTACATACCAAATGGGGCATTGTACTCAATCATGGGTCTGATGAGGGAGGAGTATAGGGGTACAATGACATCCTTGGATCTGGATGTGAATCCCTTCATGATGAGGTGTGCAAGGTAGAATGTTTTTCTAACCACTTTGGCAACGTGGGTGTCAAATGAGAGGTCGCTGTCGACTTGGGTCCCTAGGTCTCTGATTACTTTTTCTGTACTCAGTGGGTTGCTGTCTATCTGATAATTTGTGGGTACTTTGTTTTTCCCAAAGGGGATGACTATACATTTTTTGGCATTTAGTTTAAGGCCGTGACTCCGGCACCAGTTGTCCGTTTCTGTGAGGCTTTTTTTCTAGGATGTATGTGTCCGCTGGTGTATCGACTATGGTGCCTAGTTTGCAGTCATCTGCGAACTTTGTCAGCCACAGCCCTCCCATGTTTGCTTTGACATCTGAGAAATAAATGCCAAACAAGAGGGGTCCCAGGACAGATCCCTGTGGGACACCACTTGTGACTGGCTTTGAGTCTGACATTGCTCCAGTGATTTTAACTTTATGGGTTCTGTCCTTTAGCCAGTTTGCAACCCATCTAGTGACATAAGGGTTTACGTTTAAGCTGTTGAGCTTATCTATGATGCCTGAGTGGGGTATTGCGTCGAAGGCCTTAGCCAAGTCCAGGTACGCTGTATGGACTGCTTTGCCCTCATCAATGGCTCTAGTGACTGTTTCGAAAAAGTCAACCAGGTTCAAAAGGCAGGATCTGCCCTTTACAAAGCCAAACTGGGTGGGGTCAAGTGTCTGTAGGTCCCCTATGTCTTTGTTTATGAGTTCCATAATGATTCTTTCCATAGCTTTGCAGACCAGGCTGGTTAAGCTTATGAGGCGGTAGTTTCCAGGGTCTGTAGAGGCACCCCCTTTGTGGAGTGGGACCACTGTTGCTGTACGCCAGTGTTCAGGTACATATCCCAAAGTAAGGCTAAGGTTAAATAGCATTTTTATGTGTGGGTTTAGCTCCTCTTGGAGTTCACATAACATGCAATCCGGGATACCGTCAGGTCCCATTGATGCTGTGTTTTTAGCTTTGTTTAGGGCGGTTCTCACTTGGACATCTGAGATGACAGGGAGATTACATTCAGCTGGGATAAGTATTTCTTCTTTTGGGGGTGAGGAGGAGAAATTTGCACTGAACCTGTCAGCCAGAATGTTGGCAATATCTGTGGGTTCAGTGTATTTTTTGTTGTTGTGAACCAACTCTGAGCATATCTGAGGGTTTCCGCCCAGGTTTCTAACATAGCTGAAGAAGGCTTTGTGGTTATCTTTAGTGTCCTTAGCGATTTTTTTCTCAAAGTTGGCCTTGGATGTTTTTATGAGAGAACGTAGTTTTCTGCTAATGTTGATCAGAGATGTCTTCCCTTCATGGGATTTTGCTCTGACGTGCAGTAGCTTCCTTCTTTTGTTATACAATTTGTTAATGGCTGAGGTCCACCAGACAGGACACTTGCCTTTGGTGGAGAGGGACTTGGATTTATTTGGGATTGCATGATCCATGCATTCTTGGAGATGTCCATAGAAAGCATTTGTGAAGGATTCGGCATTGTGGGATGTGGTATCCACTGGCACAGTGGGCTTAAAGGATACCATCTCAGTCTTAAGAAGAGTGAAGTCTGCTTTTGAGAAGTTTTTCACTGTGGTCTTTTGTGCTGGGGGTGGAGGTGGGATATATATATATCCAGGGTGATTAGTTTGTGGTCAGATCTCACTAGTGAGGGGTATACTTCCGGTTTGGAGCATTTTGTCCCCATGTTTGTGATGATCAGGTCTAGTATATTATCTCCCCTAGTGGGAGAGGTGACTAGTTGTTCCAGTGCATTTGAATTTATGAATTCCAGGAACCTTTGGGCTAGGTTA
Organism: Protopterus annectens; assembly: GCF_019279795.1. Lineage (NCBI taxonomy): Eukaryota > Metazoa > Chordata > Ceratodontiformes > Protopteridae > Protopterus > Protopterus annectens. The sequence goes on along the minus strand of NC_056730.1, from coordinate 1,078,430,237 downwards.
TTAGGGCTAGAATAATGTACCCAATCTATGTTTGGGTAGTTGAAGTCTCCCAGTATGATGGTATTTTGTGATACATTCATATCTTTCAATGTCTTCAGGAAGGCTGAGTGGGGTTCTTGAGATTGGGAGGGTGGTCTGTAACATGCTACCAGTTGTATAGCAGTTTTGCCTATGGTTAGTTGCACCTGTATGGTCTCTGATGCTTCATGTGTTGCTACTAACCTGGAGGTGTGGGCGTCCTTGATGAATATGGACACTCCCCCTCCCTTTGTGGTTTGGCTCGGGTTTTGGGGCCGAAAAGCATGATACGAGGTATAGCCTGGTAGCGCTTGGGTGCTCTCAGGAGCCTTGAACCAGGTTTCAGTTACTGCACAGACGTCGATGTTCTCCATGCTGAGGAGTGCATCAAGTGCCTGCATCTTGAGATTTAGACTTCTGGCGTTGAGCAGCATTACCCTTAGATTTTTTCCATTTTTGTTTTCTAAGGAGGTGGGTTTGTCTTTTGAGCCTTGCCTAAAAAAGGCACTATGGGGGTGGCAAGAGCCTTAGCCAATATCCGGAAGCCCAGTGGTGACAGGTGTAAGCCATCCCTTGCGAAGCAGTGTGGCTTGTCCAGCATGTCATCCCAGGCAGACAGACATTGGATCCCCTTAGAATGACACCAGTACTTGAGCCAATTATTAAAGCTGATCATCTTGTCTTTGTATTGTGGTATCATTCTTGGTGAGGGCAAGATGCTGCTCAGGGTCAGGGTCATACCAGCCTGGGATACATAATCGGAGAGCTCCTCTATGTCTCTTTTCATGTAGTCCAAGGAGGTACGTCTCAGGTCATTCACACCAGCATGGACAATGACGGAGTCATATTTGTACTTGCTTTGGAGTGACTTGAGTGCGTGTGTTATGTGGCTGATCCTAGCTCCCAATAGACAGCTCACAGTCACCATCTCCTTGTTCAGCCTGGTCAGCGGGACATCAGTGTGTCTGACTATAGAGTCACCTATTACTAGTATATCAGGCATGGTGTTTGGCCTTAAGGGCTGTGATTGGTTGAAACACTGATTTATTGAAGTATGTGTTGCATGTGTTTTGTTTTGAGGTGGTGGATTTTTGGATGTCTGCTTTGAGAGCCTCTATTGTTTTGGTAAGTTTTTTATTAGAGCCTCCGAGTATGTCTTTGTGTTTTTATGTGTATGGTTTGCAGTTGTGGTAGGTCTATGTGGGACTGGGATTGTTGTGTGTGTGGTTACCATCTCCTCCTGTCTGGTCATGCCAGCCCTGAGTTGAGAGAGTTCAGCCTCCAGTTTGGCTATATAGTTGCCTCTCTCACATGTATTTGTGTTTGTTGGGAGGAGGAGAGGGTTGTCTGTGTAGATGAGACAATTGTAGCATTGTCTCAAGATACCCAGATTGACCAGCTGAACTGGAGAGGACGCCAGTAATCTACCACTTGACATGCTAGAACAGTATAAGGGAGTGCTGTACCTTTAAGGGAAGTGGATCTTCACAGGGGTGGTAAGTAGATGTAGTGCTTTACTTAGTACGAGAGTGCTTACTTAGTAGAGAAGTATTGAGAGCAAGTGCTAGGCTTATAATGTAGTGAGTAGTCTGATTATTACTAAGAGTAGAGCTTTCTTAAGGGAAAATTTGAAGAGCAGACCTGGCGGAGCCAGAAGAAGTTTAACCTTGTTTAACCAGCGCTGCGCTATGCGCACAACCGTGCAAAGCCGTGCAAACGCAGATTTTAAACAGTGAACTACAAAAGAGCTAGAAATGGTCTAAAACAACCAATTACTACAGCTTCTTGTGCTGAGGTCACTTCCTACAGGGACAGGTAGGCTGATCAAGGCTCCCCACTCCCACTGGTGAGCAAAGAAACTTCCTTCTTTCCAAGTAAGGTAATGGACAACACAGGAACTACACCACAGCCCAGAATACAGCAATGCCTGTAAACTGGTCAAAACTAGTCGAGGAGAGGTGGGAAAACAAGGATGATTTTTTTGTTTTTTTGTAGAAACACACAGAAAATGCAGAAACAGTGATAAATCAGTTACACAGGCTAGCACACTTTAGTGGGCAGCCTCAACAGTTAAATTAAACAAACAAACAAACAAACTTTCGATCAAATTCGACTAAAATGTAACTTTAAGTGCAGATTTTAAAATAATGCAGCAAACAGTTAAAAAACAGTTCAAGCTAGTTCAGGGTAAGCTACAGAAGCTATTCCAAGTGAAAAAAAGCAAAGATACTTAAATCCAGAAAGTAGTCGCTTTTCTGAGTTCCCTGTAGCTAGGACCACTCTGCAGGACCATGAGGAGCTTGTCTGAGCAGTATAGCCAGAAAAAAAACGCCCAGAGGCGGATTTTAAACAGTGAACTGCAAAAGAGCTAGAAATGGTCCAAAACAACCAATTACTACAGCTTCTTGTGCTGAGGTCACTTCCTACAGGACAGGTAGGCTGCTCAAGGCTCCCCACTCCCACTGGTGAGCAAAGAAACTTCCTTCTATCCAAGTAAGGTAATGGACAACACAGAAACTACACCACAGCCCAGAATACAGCAATGCCTGTAAAGTGGTCTAAACTAGTCAAGGAGAGGTGGGAAAACAAGGATTATTTTTTTGTTTTTTTGTTTTTTTGATAGAAACACACAGAAAATGCAGAAACAGTGATAAATCAGTTACACAGGCTAGTACACTTTAGTGGGCAGCCTCAACAGTTAAATTAAACAAACAAACAAACTTTCGATCAAATTCGACTAAAATGTAACTTTAAGTGCAGATTTTAAAATAATGCAGCAAACAGTTAAAAAAACAGTTCAAGCTAGTTAAGGGTAAGCTACAGAAGCTATTCCAAGTGAAAAAAAAGCAAAGATACTTAAATCCAGAAAGTAGTCACTTTTCTCAGTTCCCTGTAGCTAGGACCACTCTGCAGGACCACGAGGAGCTTGTCTGAGCAGTATAGCCAGAAAAAAATGCCCAGAGGCAGATTTTAAACAGTGAACTACAAACGAGCTAGAAATGGTCCAAAACAACCAATTACTACAGCTTCTTGTGCTGAGGTCACTTCCTACAGGGACCGGTAGGCTGCTCAAGGCTCCCCACTCCCACTGGTGAGCAAAGAAACTTCCTTCTATCCAAGTAAGGTAATGGACAACACAGGAACTACACCGCAGCCCAGAATACAGCAATGCCTGTAAACTGGTCTAAACTAGTCGAGGAGAGGTGGGAAAACAAGGATTTTTTTTTGTTTTTTTGATAGAAACACACAGAAAATGCAGGTAACCTGATTCATTCACTGCAACAAGCCCCTCTACCACATTAACGTAGCGAGTCACACAGAGGTCCATTTACACTACCAGCACACCGACCCCACAAAGGTCCTTTCGCATCACCACATGGCTGCTAACTGCTTTTGATACCTTAAAAAAGGCAGCCTAAACCATTTGCACTAAGCAGCCCACAATCCAGTCCAAAGTCAAAGGGGAGACAACTTGATACATTCACTGCAACAAACCCCTCTGCCACAAGATGGCCAGTCCCACAGATGGACTATTCACACAAAACATCTCACACACAGTGGACAGTAAGAGCTAACTGGTGCTGGGAGCTCTGGTTTTAGTGCATTTAAAAAAGCAGCCTAAACCATTTGCAGCAAACAGCCCAGAATCCTGTCCAATGGGAAGCCAGCTGGGCTGAGCTGCTGGATGCTCTGGTTTTCATGTCATTTAGCAACTGCAGCCTAAACCATTCACACCAAGCAAGACACAATCCGATCAAAAGGGGAGGCCAGTCATCCACAGCATACTGTCAGCACATAGCAATGTATAACCAGCCATAAGTACCAAGCTGCCATCATCCTGATGGTCTGCTGTATAACCTTGAAAATATATTAATCGGCAATCATTACATGGATCAAAGCCTTTCAGCACCTGTGTGACATCAGCATTGATGTCATCATGCATGTGCATCAAGGCCAACGCACTTAAGCGTATTTCAGACATATTGTTTCATAGCCAAGTTTTAATGAATCGTAGAGCACTGAATGACCACTCTGCCGAGGAAACATTCACTGGCATGCTGGCCAGAATTGTTAATGCACTGTTTATATTTGGATAAAATGCTGGGGTCACTACTGTAGGGTCAAAATGATGGTGGTTGGCAGGTTGTCTCATGCAACTGCTCTCCATCTGCCCATCCATTGGTGAACCTCTTTTCAAACTGGGCAGACTGGATGTGTCAGTTTTGTATGCATTGTACAATTCCACCACTTTCTCATCATCTTCCAAAGCATGCAGCATGTTTGGCACCAGATACTGTGCAATGAAACATGGGCAGCATTCTATAAGTTGGCCTTTTATTTCACCTATGACATGATCTAGGATTGGAATGAACATATTCCTTTGATAGTACTTCTCTGGGTCAACAGTCTTGCTTCTTTGAGTCTGCCTTCCACATATCCTTGGAACACTTTCTTCTACCCTGGCTCTGGCTGCCAGCTGTTTGACTTTTTCATACGGCTCAGAAAAATAATTGTCAACATTTAATCTTATTGTTTGAAGATTGTCAGTGACAACCTTTACCTTTTCACAAGCCTGAATCAAGTCAATCTCTTCCTGCTGCAGGTACAGATGAAGTGGTTTAATCATACCAAGAACAGACTTCATTGTAACAAGAGCTGCAATGAAATTGAATCTTGTAATAGAGTGCAGATATCTGTCAGCATCTTTGTCATACTCAGCAGTGCACTCTAAAGTGGTGACAAAGATGACATATTTATGCTTAAAGCTGCACAGGCAATCAGCCTGACTCATCCGCTGGGTGTTGACAGGTGCCTGAAGTGAGGTACGTCTTCACTTTCATCCTTACATAGGAACTGTGTGAATTCCTTAATGTGGGCTAAATCATCAGTTTTCAACCTTTTTACACTGGGGACTGGTGAAAATAGGAGAATTATTTTGGGGATTATTATTAATATAAATTATTTTTATTAAGGCAGAAATAAAATGCATTATTTATAAGGAACCAAATAAAACAATCACTGTTTGAGTGTTGTATCCCAAATGATATTAAGTCTGAAACTTCAGTCCTTTTTATGATGAATAGACCAAAAATATGTGGCAAAATTTAAAAATCTGGACAGTTGAGAGATATGCTACCTACCTTCCTCTTACACCACACAGACACACACACACACACACACACACACACACACACCTCTACCTACCTACTTCTTATAAACACACACACGCACACATACCTACCTACTTCTTACATACACACACACCTATCGATCTACCACGTAACAAACACACACACACACACACACACACACACACACGCGCATACACGCTCACACACACACACACACACACACACACACACACACACACACACACACACACACACACACACACACTTACCTCACTTGTCTGTGGTTCATATTGCAAATGTCTTCTGGAATTCAAATTCCATATGTGCAGAAGACGAAAACATAAACAGCAGGTTGCACAGATGCAGAAGATGAAAATAGGTCACACATACCTGTCGTGTCTGTGCAACCAGCCGTAAAGGGTGTTCTTCTTGAAGAAGAACTCCCTTAAAAAAAATCTTTTTTTTTTTTTATTAAAAAAGAAGTCTGCCAGCCAGCGTCACCCCCCCCCCCCAGCCAGTGGGCCCTAGTCTTTCACGGAGTGGCAGGAAATTTCTGCTGGACCGGCTGTTAAAAAAACACTGGGCTAAATATTTATTGTAACATTTGGCAGATGAATTTAGCATTGCAATTACTTTCCTACAGATGGCAAGAGTGTTTGGCATGTCACACATTGTACATGAATGATAATTGATATTCAAATTTAAATTCACACTTACATTTACATCTACATTTACATCTCATTCATATTTATTTTAGTACCTATTTATTATTCATATTTATACATACATCTTTATATTTTTATATCCATATTTATACATACATCTTGTATTAACATAGTTCATATTCATTGTTAGAAACATCTTTATATGAATTTTATTATATGCTATCATTATCAGTGGTGCTTACTTTAACACACTGTTTTTATATAAATACTTACAAGTCTATATACATATTTTAGTCATTCATCTATTTATTTATTTATTTATTAATTCAAATATTCATATGATGCTTCAACAATTAAGCTTTAAATTCGTACATATATTTAATACTTAGCGTTATTTTAGTATGCACTATTTGAACTAATTTCAAGCTTCAGTTTATTGAATTATACAAATACAACTATATCAACGAACCTTAAAATACCAGCACAGCTTTAAAAGTTCACCAACTGTTTTAAACTCTGAGTCTTACTTATTAACACTTAGAGTAATTACATTTTATGACACATCTCAGAATTAAGCAACGCTATTATGGATTCTGATGAACCATTGAATATGTTTGGGCTCCCAGCTTTTTACTTTGTTTCAAGAATTAATTATTAAGCTGCAATGTTCATAGTAACAAGCCTTCTGTGAAATTTTATATTAAATCTATATGTACTTCTAATTTCAATATGAACCCTTTGGTATACATATGATGTTTTTATTCTGATGTTTTTAATTGTTGAATTACTTATGTTATAAGCTCAGCTTCCACTTTAAATATTGAAGATTTTAGTTCAGTTTTTAAACATGGTTTCTTAAATGTGTTTTTAAATGTGATTCCTTTATGGTTAATTGAATAATCTAATTTATCTGCCGATAGGCTAAGCCTCCCTATAAATTCATTGATGCCAACACTTTTAATTTGTCTGATGAAGCGTATGGTAGCATACGCGAAAGCGCTTACCTTCTGTTCTATTTTAATTATAATAAAAAGTTAAACATTGGTTACGTGGCAGAGTCGGAAGTTTTCTTTATATATTTATCGCAAGATTTTAGCTACTGACTCCTTGGCATCTAGAGATCCGTCTCTTTTTTTTCCTTACTTGCTTGCTAATTTTTCGGATCCCTACCTGCACACGTTTATGGCGAACATGGATTTAGAGTTGGATTATAATCCGGAACCGAGGCGATCGACCAATGAGCAACAATGGACAGCCATCACTTCTAGTAAGTCGAACCCTTTATTGGCTCTGGATCTGAAAGTAGCTGCTTCTACAGAAAAAGACGTTGATATTTCTAATATTGAACTTTTTGAATCTAGTATGAAAATACTAGAAAATGATTTATATAAACTACAGAGAATGGCCTGGCAACGTAAGCATTTAGAGGCTTGCCTTCACTATAAACTTATACCGAGAGGAATGCGCATACTAGTTATGCCTACTTATGGTGATACACATCCCCTGCTGCTGAAAAAATGGCAGGACATCAATATTGAAACAAGCTACAAGCATATGAGACTCCTAATAGAGTATTTTGAACCACTTGAAGCAGAACTGATTTCCAAGGTAAATGATCGTAACACAGACCTTAGAAAAAACTTCTGCCATTCATCTTGTTCTTTGAAACTAGACAATTTATATAATCAAGTTAATACTTATGCGCTGAAGCTACAACAGATTAAAACTAAAAAGCTCCAACGCGATTTCAAAGATTTCTCCACGGGTAATGTGTTTATCTGGCCGAGAACCTTTGACAATCCACACTCAGCTGAGAAATCGGCTTTGAATTTGACGCCGCTAGATCGTACAATTACAGCATCAGATGCAATTGGCTCCACGGCATCTGAGCCTGGCGTTGCTGTTGACACGTCACAGGATTCTTTCACCACACCACCAGAGACATTCGCTTCAGTTACTAGCGTTTCACTTGTTTCAACGCCGCTTCCGAACCAGGAAGCTAATAATGCCGCAAAAGCCTCAAGACTTGCCACGGGAGCTATCAGTAAAAAGAGCTCTCATGAAAACAACCCTTTTTTACCTTTGCCTATCAGGAAACCAACTTTTCAAAAGGGAAGAAGAAACAGCTGGGAGAGCAGGAAACGCAAACTGTCAGGGGAGATGAACACGTATCAACCGAGAAGGCAGAGACAGTAAGCACACTTTTTTTCAATTTATCTGACTATATCTTGACTGAAAGTGACATTGAATTACTGAATAATGGGCTCTCCTTTGTCCCTTCAAGAGGGAGCATAATGTCTGACTTAATGATCGACTTGCGTTCTTTTGCTCGAGCAGTTAGTTTGAAACTGCTCTTTCACAAAGACACCAATAACTCTATGCCTAATATGGCCAGTACTCCAGTTTACAAGAAGAAAAGTTCTTTTACACCTGTAATGCCCACTCATATAGAGTCGTTTGTGAAGTTATGTGAAGCAGACTTTTATAGTTATTTTAACAATGATACTAGACATTGCGCTTTTTTTAATATGTCAACTAGAAACATATGTTCATTAAAAGCCTTGAAATATGATGCCTCACTCACCTTTAGGCCAGTTGACAAGGGAGGAGGCCTAGCCATTTTTAATACGGCAGATTACAATACTTACATGCTTAACATGTTGGAAGCTGACAATACGTATGTTTTAATAGATGAATCTAAGTTAGATCTCATTATCAAGAATATTAGAGATGATATGTATGATATGCTTATGTGTTGCCAAATAACTGAATCTCTATATGAATACTTTTATGTTGAACACCCTGTAACACCTGTAATAAAAGGGCTACCAAAAATGCACAAGGGGACTTTACCACCACCCATGAGACCGATAGTGTCTGGTGCCAAATGGGTCACTGAAAATATATCAGTTTTCTTAGAGAAAACACTCAGACCACTTTTGGAAGCCATACCTACAGTCCTTAAAGACACTTACCAACTCATTAATTTTATACAGTCTTTGGATTTTGAATTTATACAGAATACTCATCTTTTAATTACAATGGATGTGCAAAGTTTGTTTACCTCAATCCCTAATGATGCAGGGATTGATGCCATCCGTGAATTATTACAATTCCATCATGATTTGAAAGGGAATAAAGCCATTATGATTTGCCAACTATTAGACATAGTACTAAATAACAATGTCTTTGTTTTTAATGATAAACTTTATCTCCAGTCTTGTGGTGTAGCCATGGGAACACCGTGTGCAAACACGTACGCAAATTTAGTTGTACACCACTGGGAGCAAAATCATGTTTTTTCACATCCCTATTTTAACAAAGTTGTACTATATAAGCGTTTTGTTGATGATATTCTGATTGTTTGGGATGGCTCCATCAAAGAATTCCATGACTTTAGAACTCATTTAGAAACCACCACCACTTTCTTGAGGTTTTCGATCGAAACCTCATACTCATTGGTTAACTTTCTGGACACTAGCATCTCTATTAAAGGAGGGAAATTAATAACAACCCTCTATAAAAAAGAATGCTGGAAGAACACAATCTTGAGATATAACAGCATGCATCCCCGTCACACATTTAAAGGGATTTTGAAAAGTCAGTTTTTTAGACTTAGCAAAATATGTCTTGACAAGCAAGATCTGAATAAGAAAGCTGATGAAATGGTAAATATGTTTCTATCAAGAGGATATAACCATGATTTAGTCATGGAAGTCAGAAACAATATTTTGCCCTCAGAATTTCTGACTCCAAATGAAGCTAGAACCAAATACCAGGCACTCAAACATACTAATATTAACCATAAATTTAATCATACTGAAAGAGTTTCATTTATTACAACATATACTAATGATTTTATGAATATTAAAAGAATTTTAGCCAATAACTGGAGAGTTTTAACGTTGGATGACTCTACCAAAAGTATAGTAGGTCACTCTCCACATATGGTATATAGGAGTAATCGTAACCTCAAATCTCTGTTATGTGACAGAAAACCAAGATTAATTTGTAATAACGTAAACAACAATGAACTCCCAGGAACCTACCCCTGTCACAGTTGTAATTACTGTAAATTTATCTCTAAAAAACAAATTTTTGTGCACCCAGAACTGAATTTTACATTTACACCCAGGTTCAGAGCTAATTGCGACACCTCAGGTTTAGTTTATCTAGCCACATGTGAACAATGCAATGCATTCTATATAGGTCTCACAAAAAGGAAACTCAAAAACAGGATATACAACCACCAATATGATATAAGGAAGAAAAATGAGCTGAATGCTTTGGCTAAACATGTGATTTTGAATCCATCGCACTCCTTTGTATTCAGGGTGTTGCAAGTAGTAGAAGCAACAGAACGAGGTGGTGATTATCCAAACCATTTAGAGCTAAATGAACTTAAATGGATACTCAGACTAAGGGGCCATTATTCGCCTGGTCTGAATAATTATGTCAGCATTAGATCTTTTCTAAATAATCGAAGATGAACTCAACCTGCAATGGAACAACTTGCATAATGGCCCTTTACCCAGTATTCTTAGCCAAACAATGGATAAACACACATTTTTCACTTTTCATCCTCTATCTATTTACATATGTTACATAACTTTCAAATCCATTTTATACTGACTCCTTGAACACACAGTTGCTTTGCTTCTGTTTGAAGCCTTACTTTCTTCATATAAAAAGGCTTCATTTTATGAAATTTATAATTGATATTCAAATTTAAATTCACACTTACATTTACATCTCATTCATATTTATTTTAGTACCTATTTATTATTCATATTTATACATACATCTTTATATTTTTATATCCATATTTATACATACATCTTGTATTAACATAGTTCATATTCATTGTTAGAAACATCTTTATATGAATTTTATTATATGCTATCATTATCAGTGGTGCTTACTTTAACACACTGTTTTTATATAAATACTTACAAGTCTATATACATATTTTAGTCATTCATCTATTTATTTATTTATTTATTAATTCAAATATTCATATGATGCTTCAACAATTAAGCTTTAAATTGTACATATATTTAATACTTAGCGTTATTTTAGTATGCACTATTTGAACTAATTTCAAGCTTCAGTTTATTGAATTATACAAATACAACTATATCAACGAACCTTAAAATACCAGCACAGCTTTAAAAGTTCACCAACTGTTTTAAACTCTGAGTCTTACTTATTAACACTTAGAGTAATTACATTTTATGACACATCTCAGAATTAAGCAACGCTATTATGGATTCTGATGAACCATTGAATATGTTTGGGCTCCCAGCTTTTTACTTTGTTTCAAGAATTAATTATTAAGCTGCAATGTTCATAGTAACAAGCCTTCTGTGAAATTTTATATTAAATCTATATGTACTTCTAATTTCAATATGAACCCTTTGGTATACATATGATGTTTTTATTCTGATGTTTTTAATTGTTGAATTACTTATGTTATAAGCTCAGCTTCCACTTTAAATATTGAAGATTTTAGTTCAGTTTTTAAACATGGTTTCTTAAATGTGTTTTTAAATGTGATTCCTTTATGGTTAATTGAATAATCTAATTTATCTGCCGATAGGCTAAGCCTCCCTATAAATTCATTGATGCCAACACTTTTAATTTGTCTGATGAAGCGTATGGTAGCATACGCGAAAGCGCTTACCTTCTGTTCTATTTTAATTATAATAAAAAGTTAAACATTGGTTACGTGGCAGAGTCGGAAGTTTTCTTTATATATGTACATGAATGAACTATGGCAGTGTTGAGCTTGTGCACTTTATAAGCAGTTTTTCCCCACTTCTGGAAAAAGGGTTGAATTTTTGCCTGCACCCATTAAAATGGACAGACAGGTTTCCTTTGTCATAGCCTTGTCCTCGCAATAGCTCCTTGTCTGTACTCCATACTTTGAGTCTCTGTAGAAAGGGGTCAGCTAAGGCTTTGCCTGTAGTCTTATATGCTTCCATAAATTCAATGAAGTCTTCATGGATTTTTACATTTCCATCATTTCTATGAACATAACAGAGCCAGAGTCACTTGCTGCCTATGGGAGATGTCAGTTGTTCCATCAGCAATTAAACTGAAAATCTTTGCCTTTAACTCTACTTAAATTTTTTCTCTGAATTGGTAACCCAATAAGATTAATAATTTCATTTTGAATTTGTACTGAAGAGTACAGTGCATTTCATGGACCCTCCCTTAACTCATTAACCCCAACTACTGTCTCATGGAGCCTTTGTGTTTACATTCGAGCATGCTGTGAGACAATAGAAATTGCATGTAGTTACACCCGAGTGCCTTCTAGCAGTGCGAGTAATTTTGCAGTCATATTGTAGTTCCATTGCTAAAAATTAAGTTGAAAAAGTAACTGAACTTTGTCAGTTACTTTGTCAGAAGTTTGAGGATAGCATTACATGGTGTTCATATTTGACTTTCCTGAAAAAATTGACTTACAATGCAGTCTGTACTTTCATCTTCACAGCAAGCCGATTTACTATGCCGTTAATCAAGCAAGTGGTGGTAGCCTTTTGTGGAATTACTGCTGGATCCCTCTATTTATCCTGGACATCGGTTCATGAAACAGAGGAGTTTTGATACAGTCACAACCCTTAGAAAAATCATCTGCACCAGAGATCTGTGTGTCAGTGTTCAACTAACCCAGAGTCTTTTCATCTCTGATCCTGCTAAATTCCAGGGAGATACCTGGAACTGTACTATCAGGACGGGAAAAAGAGGTGAGAGTTGCTAGGCGAATACAGGCTTGTTCCAGCCCTGATTCACTTTCTGTCCCAGAGGTTTGGCAATTCCATCGCCAGAGGTAGGTGTATTAGCTGATTTTGTAGCTGTGTCTTTTGTAAATGTGATTTATGGCTTGGGGTGAATGTAGGTGTATTGCGGATCATTGGCTGATAATATATGTTCAAACATTAACTGTTGCTAAAATTATCATCCTAGCAATGCTGTCATTGACTTCAAAAATGGATTGCCTACAATAACGTACCTAGGCAGGGGTGGCAATGTAGTTTGCAGTCTTGAGAGAAGTAGACCTAGTACTATGTACTACAACTAACAGTTTCGTCTCTGGTTTTAAATATTGGGAGAGATGAAGAAGTTTAATGGAGTAATTGTTGGCTGGTTGTCTTGGACATCGGTGTCTGGATTTGTCCTACGTGGTTAGCAAATGAGAACTTGAATTTATTTTGGTTATATACTGGGAATAGCTTACACTTTTAACTGCTGTCACCTAGAATGGAATATTTGTGGTATAGTATCAGGTCAACAAAAACACAATAATGAATATATACAAGCAGAGCAAGAAATGAATGTCACTGTATACAAGATTATAACATCGTAATGTTAGATGTATATTGGTAATACATATTAAAGTTTATAGGAGTGGCTTGAGGTTAAAGCCGCCGCTGATTATCAGGTGCATTGTGTGCTGGATGCACAGGAAGTGAAAATCGGTGGCTGTGTCTTGCTGATGTAGCCTCTTAGTAGGAATATAGAGTAGATGCTTCATCTGCAAACTTCACCATTATGATACTTTGAATTGTTTTGATTTTGCGTGTCGCACCCATTAGAGTTTAGTGGGGAATGCTGTGGTTCTGTCTTGCTTGAACTTCTCCTGGTCTTAAATATTCCTTTTGTGCTTGCTTGCCAAGTGTTGCTGTGTGTTATCTTGAATGAGTACAATGCTTGTATTCATGTTTAGGATGAGACAGTCTGTGTATTAAGATCGTGAGCATCACTTGATTGGAAATTATACAAAAACCTATATACCGGATATATGTCGGCGTGTATTTTTGGGTGCTTGCAAGATTACAGTAGTGAGAGTTGATGTTAATGGCCTGATTGAAATATTAACCGTGCTCTAACTAGATGTAAATGTGATTGCTACATATGGTTTGAGCCAATTCATATGGAAGGCATAACTTTTTGATTTATTATTGGAGAGTAGATTTAATATTAGTATATTTCTTTTCTGTTGGAAAGGTAGCATTTTTATTATAAATGTGTTTTTAAATCATTTTACTTTTGACTTTGTTCTGTTGTAAGCTCATTTTAACATTAGGGATGTTTAGATTTCCATAAGTGACCAAATATAATGTTCATCTCAGTTCTTGGTTGATGAAAGTGTGTTTTTAAAGCTTAGTCAGGACAAGTCTTTTATATTTGTTAGATGTTCACCGTCTGTTTTTTTCTCCTGATACGAGCCAAAACATTTTGCATTTGATTTTTAGTCTTCTTACTCAGATTCACTGTTTGCGATTTGTCAACCATTGTTTATAAAATGATCAATCTCTCTAGCTTGAGTATCTTAAATTTACTTATTTTATTATCTATTTATTTTTTTTATTTTATTTTACATTTGTTGACCGGGCTAGTCTAACTGGATATGTGTCCATTTTCAGTAGAGGCCCAAGGAGATAAGCTGCTAGATAGGACAATGAAACTGACACAAAAACAACTAAGGAAACATGAAACAAACAAAATAAATCCTATTTACAGTACCTATTACAGGTCATCACAGTAAAATTAACAGTACAGAATACAGGCATAACATAGCATACTAGTACAATCAAGATATTCTAGTGATAGCTAGTATAATGGTTAATAAGGAAGGACTTGCAGTTAATGAGTAGATGGGGTAGTAAGAGCAACGTATTAAGAGACACAAACTAGTCAGGCTTAGTACAGGGGCATAACCAGTGTGTTTTGAGGAACACTTTCAATTTGTTTTTGGAGCAGGATAGTGAGGGAAGTGTGGAGAGTTCATTGGGGAGGTGATTCCAGGCTTTTCCAACAATATTAGAAAAAAGGGAGTCAACGGCCTTGTTGTTTGGTTTAGTGGTATGTACTAGAAGTTTCTGAGAAGACCTTAAGGATTCCAGGTTTTTATAGTGAGTGATGAGTGTGGAAAGAATAGGAGTTTTGGAAGGTTTGTAAAGAGTGTTGTGGGCTATAGTTAGTTGATGGAATTTAATCAGATTTTGTAGTTCAAGCCATCCCAGCTGCTTTAAATTAATGCAGTGATGGGTTCTAAATGGGTTGCCTGTAGCAAATCTGGCAATGTTATTGTAGGACATTTGCAATTTGCTAAGATTATTTTTAGATAGGTTAGTAAAAATAGGTGAGGCATAAAGTAGAGAAGAGATTAGATGAGTGTGTGCTATTGTGGTTCTAGCTGAAGTTAGGAGGAAGGATTGTATCCTGTAGAGAGAGCCTAGCTTTTTGTTGACAGATTTTATAGTATTGTTAATATGGATATCAAAGTTCAGATTGTTGTCAATGGTGACACCTAATAGCTTGGTGGTTGGTTCAGGAGAGATAATAGTTTTATTGGTAGAGTTAACTGAGAAATCCAGAGGGGGGACTTCTTAGTAGGAGAGAAAAGGAGGAGTTTAGTCTTTTTGGGGTTTAGGAGAAAGCATCTATGTGTAAACCATTGCTCAACTGTGTTAAATACTTGTTGGGTAAGAGAGAGAGAAGTTCAGAAGAGGAGGGGGCTGAGCATATCAGTGTAGAGTCATCCGCATATTGTATGCATATAGCTTGGGGGATGACAAGGTGAAGGTCATTAATGAATATGGAAAAAAGTAGTGGTCCTAGGATGAACCCTTGAGGGATGCCAAGGTTGACGGGCAGGTGAGTAGAGAGAGACTTGCGCCATAGTACGGCCTGTTGTCTTTTATCAAGGTAGGACTGGAACCACTTTATAGAGGATGTATCTTGTGACAGGGATTTCAGTATTTCGATGAGAATTTGGTGATTTACCATGTCAAAAGCTTTAGACAGGTCAATAAATAGTGCTGAAGAGAATTTGTTTAGATTACGTTTTTTGTTGATACAATCTGTGAAGGAAAGAAGGGCAGTAGTAGTGCTATGTGATGGTCTGAAACCATGTTGACAGTTGGCTAGTAGATTATTTTGTGTAAGATGGTCTAGTAATTGTCTGTGAATGCATTTTTCCATGATCTTTGCCAAAGGTGAGAGGAGGGCAATGGGGCGGTAGTTAGAGAGTTCAGTAGATTGTCCTCCTTTATGGAGGGGGATAATATGGGAAATTTTCCATAAACTGGGGATATAACTTTCAGTAATAGTTCTATTGATCAGGATAGAAATGGGATAAGCAATAACTTTGGTGGATTGTTGTAGGAATTCTGCAGGTAGTTGGTCTGCTGAGGGTGAACATGGTTTCAGTTTCTGTAGACGGGTTAGAATATATGTTGTTGGGACAGGTTGAAAATGAAAAGTAGGGGGAGAGGTTGATTCATAGGAAGGTAGAGTGAAGTTGTTTGGTGATAGTTGACTAAATAGTGTTTGTATAGCATCAGTAAAAAAGGTATTAAAAGCATTAGCTGTATTCATTGGTTTATTGTGTTCAGTGTTTTTGAGGGTTTGGAGTAGTGGATTGTCCTGGATGGAGTAGCTGGTTAATACTAGACCAAAATTTCTGCAGCTTGTTTTGATTAGCTTGTTGGGATTGTAGGTAGTAGTTTCTTTTGTCTGATATTATAGCTTTCTTAGTTTCATTTCTTAGTTGTCTAAATGTTAGTTGGTCTATAGGGTTTCTTGTTTTCCTCCATTTTGCCCAAAGTTTGTTTCTAAGATTTATTTTATGTTTGGTTTCTTTTGAGAGCCATGGAGCATGTTTGGTTTTAATTCTAATTAGTCTGGTTGGGGCATGGTGGTTGAGGATGGCAAGGAAGTTGGAGTTAAAGTAACTAATAGCTTCATCTAAAAGGAGGTTTTGTAAGGGCGACCAGTTACATGCTCTTAGTTCCATCTGGAAAAATTCAGGGTTAAAGTACTTTTTAGACCTGATGTTTTTGACAGACGTTGGAGTGGGAAAGTTGATTTTATGTCTGATGATATAGGTAAGAGAGTGGTCACTTAAATCATCAGGGAGGGTTCCTGAGTCATACATGTGAGGATGATGGTTTATGAGAATCCAGTCTAATAAGCTTGATTTCTTGTTAGATTTATTTATCCTGGTAGGGGAGGTAATGGTTTGGGAATACCCATATAGGTTAATGTGGTTTGTGGGGTGGCTGCTGCAGTAGCAGGTTCAGTCAATATTTGTGTTGCCTAGGTTAATGGTTTCTTGAGGCAGGTTTTGGGAAAGCCAGCAAAGTATGTTTTCCATGGTGGCAGTGTTGTTACCAGGAGGTAGATATATACAGATAATATAGATGGATTTGGAATTGTTAAGAAGAAGTTTGGAGATAAGAATTTCTGCATTGGAGTCTAAAGGTGGTTTACAGTTATGAGTGGTTAATTGTAAGCTAGATTTATATAGGATAGCAACCCCTCCACCTTTCTTGGATATTCGGTCTAGTCTCGGGATATTATATCCATGTGGGATGATTTCATTGTCTTTGGTTACAGGTTTTAACCATGTTTCTGTTAAGCAGAGAATATCAAAGGAATAGATTTCAGTTAGAGCTTGGAGTTGAGCTACTTTATTGTTTATACTACGTATATTAAGATGAGCAATTAAAAGTGAGTTTGATGGTTTAGCGAGGGCTTGGGTAGGTGATTATTTGAGGTTGAGGAGAGAGATAGGAGTTGTTGGAGGGCCTGGGTTAGGATGGATGTTTGTAGCATATTAGTAGTATGCACAAGTTAAAATAAAAACACGAAGCATATATTAATTTTGTGGGGATAATTTTTTAATGGTTCTTGAACAAAATAACAATATTTCACCATTACAAGGGCTATTATCTTTGCCGTGAAGTGATGATGAATGCATACATTTCTTCATGTTTCCCTATATTTTATTTATATTTGCTTACCGGGTAGTGTTATTTTATGAGACTTGTATGTGACAGTCTGATTCTCCATGTCTTGAACAAATTACGAAAAATCTGGTATACAAATTTCTCAGTATAAAGATTGTTGGTCTCACTGCATTTAGCAGTAACATTTTTATCTCACTTTCAGATGAATAACTGTGCATGCTGGCTTTATTGCACCCAGTTTGTACTTTGCAAAAGTTTTTAATGTAGCCTGTTCCATGCTTACTGTATTTCTTTGTGTATTGTGACTGTTCAGTGTGACATTTTAAAACAACAGAATTATGCATACTTCTGCATTTGAATAGAAGTGTTTTCAGGATGCAGCATTTGTTCTGTTTTATAAGGTTGTGGAATTTACACAGGTGCTAACTTTGAGGGAGCATGGGTGAAATTCTTGGCTAGGCTTATAACGGCCTCCGGGCCAATAGGCTTGTATCATCCTAGGAACCTATGAACCTGTGATAATGAAGTTATGCCAAGCTCATGTAGAATGTAACAGTTTCTCTTTAAAAATAGATTAAACTGGTAATCCCATGTGATACGACAGTCCTCAGCAATCATTCTGCCAGCCCTATTTCTTGGGGTTTTTTTCCAGTGTAGTTTATTGCCATCATACTTGTGTTCTTCTGTAACGCGATCGTTACTCTAACATGTAACTTGCAAGCAATCACATTACAGAACATAAAACAAAAATTATTCACTGTTTTTTAGCTTCTCCAGACTTACAAAACTCTGTAGTGTTTTTTAAGCTTCTTTTTTTCTAAACATTCCAGTGACTATTGCCCATAATGCCATATAATGCTTTCCTTAGAAAATGCATGCTAATGTGAACACTGTTATTCAAGCAACTTTTTTTTAGCTTCTCCGGGGTGAGGAAATATGATTACATTTATGTCTTGCATTCAGAATCTCGGTTTATTGAGGATGAATGGCTGACAATATAATCAAATGTTAGCTGCTAAAGTTATCATCGTAGCAATGTGACAGTTTGTCTAACCGAGCAAGTTGTAATCCCATTTGATACCACTGATGAATTGTTGGCATCTATATCAGAAGATCAAATGCTAAAAATAGTGAACACTCTTCAATCGAACTTAAAAACGCGAAACCTTAAATTGTGAAAGGAACAGATCAGCAATTTTTTTCCCAGGGAAAAATTCTCTGATCAAAAAAAAAAACAAAACAAAAAACAATCTACAGGCAAAATAATGTGGGGGGCAGTGCCACCCACACCCCCAAACTTAAATATACCAACTCCGAGATCGCACCACAGTGGAGAAAACAGCAAAGTCCGGAGAACGGCCCATCGATTTTTTCCCTGGGAAAAAAATCGATGTTCCGTGTCTTCGACATTTTCAGGTTTCACGTTTTAAAGTTCGATATAAGAGCGTTCGCTAATTTAAATATTCGTTCTTCTGATAGGACCCCGAATTGTTGTGTAAGGACATTTTTTTTTTTTTTGGATAATTTTTTCTTGTGCTTCCTAACCGCTGTGCATAACGCTTTGTGTCTCAGCCTGCAGCCTTTGTACAACTCATTTGCATTAACTGGCAGCTCTGTAGATTAATAACACTTTTGCATTACCAGCTATGGAAGGGTTAGCACCATGTAGCTCTCAGTTTATTTACTTTATTATGACTATCAAGATTCGTGCCTCATTGTATCATGGAAGATTTGGCTTTCTGGTTAATTCATTCACGAGGCACTTCATATCCTACAGAAAATGTATACTATTACTAATGTGAAACGTCATGTGTATGGATCTACTGTTGTTTAGGAGAGAGGATGCAAAGTTCTGATGTCTCATGTAACATAAGTTGTGGTGGAGGCAGTGGCAAGGTTTTGATCTGTTTTATTAGGCACACAGTTTGTCGAATGTTACTTCCTAGGTTTGTTCATGCTATTTACGATTTGCAACAACATTGCTGAGTTACTTTGGTAACTTATTGGTTATGCTAAGAAGTAAATAGTTTATCTTCCCATGTCATCCTTTTTACTTTTTCTATCTATAGTTTAGCAGGTTGCATATGAAAAGTACTGAGGTATTACAGAGTTGAGTATGCTAAGGAACAAGCTATTTCTGTGTGTCCACCTATATTTTGGTAGCAGAAAAGGAATTTCATGGGAATGTTGTTAGGGTGAAGACATTTACTGTTTGTTTTATTTCTGGATTTATTTGTTTTCATTAGGACCGTAGAGTTTCCTGATTTAGGCTCTCTTGGGGAATCAGAATGTCTTCATGGGAGTTGATAACGGTTCCAAGCTTGCAACAGTCTCCAAATTTGATCTAACAGGGGATTTTAATGTTGGATTTGACATCACAAAATTAGATGCCAAATAGAAGTGGTCCTGTACCACTGTGAAATGAAAATATTTTGCATGGTTTGATGGATTAAGGTGCTGCAAAAAATGGAGGGTATATAGACTGATGCTGTATGACAATAAAGGTGCCTATTTAATGTTATGTAAAAGACTGCCCAGTTGGACATTTTATTTTCCTGAGTGCTGGCTGTGTTATGTGTAATAATAATAATACAGATTCATTACCAGATGGTGGCATGGTGCCATGACCTGTTCTCTGTCCTGGTCTATTATTTACTAGAATATTTTAATTACTACAAATACAGTATAAACATCATAAGTTATCTTTGGCTCAGGTTTCAGAGATGGTTATGAAATATTTTTTTTTTTTCTGTATCCAGCTTTCAAGCATATACTTGAAATAACAGAAAACAAATATAATGATATGGAATTGACTATCTAAACTTGTAATGAACAGATGTTAACAATATCCAAATACTGTCTTCAAGAAAACTGGTAATAAATAACAGTCTATAGAAATGTTGGAATGCTTGATAATAAGAACGGTGCTGATAAATATATCCTAAGGTTTTGCAGGTATATTTTGGTTCTCCTAAATAATATCAACTGAAACAGTCTTTTCTACTGAGTAATGCTGGGAAATGTTACTGAAGGGTAGTTTGGGGAAATATTTAATTCAGGTGCTTGTGCATACATCAACATTTTATTGAAGGGGTTGCTTGGGTGAATGGTTCATTTTGGTGACTGCACATAATAGGAAATGTTACTGAAGGGGTGTTTGGGAAATATTTCATTCTGGTGCTTATTATTTATTTATTTTATTTATTTATTTATTTACATTTGTTAACCGGGAGAGTCCGACTGGACATAGGTCCGTTTTCAGCAGAGGCCCGGGGAGAAAAGTTCCACATTAAGTATTATTTGCATTATACAATTAAAAAAACATAGCATTTAAATGTAGACATTAGTCCAGTTTAGGACGCAAGACAAGAAGAAAACAGATGTAAGCCAGCTGTAGAGCATAGTACAATTTTAAAATATGGTGACATACTAAACATGGTTAAAATGTAGTTGAGATTCATCAGTGAAGAATTGATACAAACTGTTTATGAGGTACATAACAGCCATTAGCAGTTGTTGCTACAAGAAGTTAGTATTACGTGGTAGGTAGCTGGGAACATTAGTAGCCAAGCTTGCTAAGAGTAGGTTGTTGATAGGGGCTGAGAGAGGTAGTGGGTGGGGGGAGTGGATGGTATTAGAGGGGGGGTTGCAAGGGCATATCTGGCAAGTTTTGAAGTGTGATTTTAGTAAGGATTTAAAGTGAGTGCAAGAAGTTACAGAGGTAATTGAGGATGGGAGGGAGTTCCAGAGTTTGGCTATAGTGCAGGAGAATAATGCTTCTCCAGCAGAGTTAATGGCTCTTGTGACCTGTAGGAGGTTTTTGTGGCTGGATCTTAGTGGTCTCATGGTTATGTAGGGTTGGAGTAGATTTTGGAGGGATGGGACTTTTAGTGGTTGGTTTGTTAGTTTGTGGGCGAGTGTGAGTTGGTACCATTGAAGGAGGTGGGGGAGCTCTAGCCAGCCCA
This sequence comes from Protopterus annectens, assembly GCF_019279795.1. Taxonomy (NCBI): domain Eukaryota; kingdom Metazoa; phylum Chordata; order Ceratodontiformes; family Protopteridae; genus Protopterus; species Protopterus annectens. The sequence goes on along the minus strand of NC_056730.1, from coordinate 1,078,408,695 downwards.
GTTCTACTAGTGAGAGACAGTGGTGATTACAGTAGGAAGCCCCTATGGCGAATTTGGCGATTTTGTTGTAGCAGGTTTCGAGCTTATTTAGATCACATTGTCTAAGGTTAGTAAATACTGGAGAGGCATAGAGTAGGGTAGAGATAAGATGAGAATTTGCTACTGAAATTTTAGCTGCTTTGGTAAGTAGTTGCTGATTTCCATATAATGCTCCTAGTTTTTTGTGCACTTTTTTAATGGTTATGGAAATGTGAATGTCAAAGTTCAGTTTATTGTCTATTTCTACTCCTAGTAATTTGCTGTGTTCTGTAGGATGGATGGTGGTGTTGTCTATTGCTGTGATGTTAAAGTAAGAGCTGTCTAGGGTAAGTTTGGTGGGTTGGAAGATTAGTAATTTTGTTTTGTTTGGGTTGAGTATTAGCTGGGCATTGGATAACCAAGTTTCAATAGAAGAAAATGCTTCCTGTGTGACTTTTTCCAGTTCTGGGAGGGAGTGGGCTGTGCAGATGATGGTTGAGTCATCTGCGTATTGTATGAGTGTGCCATATGTTGTGGCTGAGGCTAGATTATTGGTGAAAATAGAGAAGAGTAGAGGTCCCAGGATGGACCCTTGGGGAACTCCTATGGAGACTGGTAGTTGGGGGGACAGGTTGTCCTGCCAAACAACTGCTTGTTGGCAGTCAGATAGGTAACTCTGGAACCAGTTGATGACTGGTTGAGAGAAGGATAGGTTATTGAGAAGAGAGAGGAGTTGTTTGTGTGGGACCATGTCAAAAGCTTTAGAGAGGTCTAGGAAGGTAGCTGAGGAGAGATAACCTGCATTTTTATTTTGTAGGATAGTGTTAGAGAAAGAGAGTAAGGCGGTGGTGGTGCTATGGTTAGGTCAGAAACCGTGTTGTGTGTTGGAGAGGAGGTTGTTAGCAAGAAGGTGATCTGAGACTTGAGAATGAATGCATCTCTCTAGTATTTTGGAGAGTGGCGAGAGAATAGCTATGGGGCGGTAATTGGTTAGATCTGTGGAGGGGCCTCCTTTGTGTAGCGGAATTATGTGTGAGACTTTCTATAGTGTAGGAACATTACTTTCTGACAGAGATCTGTTAATCAAGAGTGATACGGGGTAGGCTAGAGCGTCAGCTGCAAGTTGAATGTATTCACCTGGGAGGTTGTCTGCTGCTAATCTGGTGGTTTTAAGTTTAGTTAGTAGTTGTTTTATTTTGGAGGTAGGAACAGGAGAGAAAGAGAAGCTAGTTGGGAGATGGTTAGTTCTAGTTGATGGTGTGGGTTTATGGGGGGGTTGTGTTGTCTAGCTAGTGATAGTACAGTTTGTGTGAAGTGATTGTTGAAAGCGGTAGCAATATTTTCGGAGGAGTGAGTTAAGTTAGGAGTGGGTGTACTTACTATACCTGGGTGGAGGATGGAGTTTATTGAGGACCAGAATTTTTTGGGGTTATGTTGGGAGGAGGTAAGGGCAGACTGGTAGTATTGGATTTTGTCCTGTTTTATAAGCCTTTGGTTTTCATTTCAGACTTCGTGTTTTTTTGTAGCCATGGGGATTGTTGGGCTCTAGTTCGGGAATGTCTTATGGGGGCATGGTAATTAAGGATGCTTAGGAATGTTTTATTAAAGTAGTCAACTGCGTCATCTAGTTTGAGGTATTTTAAGGTTGCCAGTTACAGTCTTTTAAGGATGAGCTGAATGAGAGAGGGTTGAAGTTAGTTTTATTTGCATATTTGACGGTAGATGATGGGTTTTGCTTTATAAAGGTGTTTTCTTAGTAAGAAGGTTGGGGAGTGATCACTGAGGCTGTCAGATAAGCTGCCTGCTATATATGACTGGGGGCTCTTATTGACTAGTATTGTGTTTGTTGGAGTTATTTATCCTAGTAGGCGACTGGACTAGTTGGGTGAAGCCATGAAGATTTACATGATGGGTTGGGTGGTTGCTAGAGCAGGATTGCCAGTCAGTGTTGAAGTTTCCTAGAATTAAAGTTTCTTGGGGTAGGTGGTGGGTAGTCCAGCTGAGGAGGTTTTCAAGTGGAGGGATGTTGTGGCCAGGTGGAAATAGCAACCTATTATGTTTAGGGTTTTATCTTGGTTTATTTTAAAGTTGGCATATATTATTTCTTCCTTACCGATTTGGGGAGATGCTAACTTTAAGATCTGGATGTCTAGATGCTGCTTAAATATTATAGCTATACCACCTCCTTTTTTGTTTAGTCAGTCTACTCTTGGTATATTGTAACCAGCAGGGAGGATTTGCTCATTAGTAATGTGTGGTTTTAACCATGTTTCTGTAAGGATCACTACATCAGGGGAGTAGAAGTCTATGGTGGCATAGAATTCATGCACCTTGTTACATATACTTCTAATATTAAGGCTTATCAGAAGGAGGTCGGTTGGCTTTCTATTGGCTGTGATTTGGGAGATGTGGTTTGTAGTCTGATTATGAGGGGAGGGGTTGGAAGTAGAGGGACCAGGATTAGGATGGATGTCTCCACTGAGTGCTAGGTTGGATATGGATGAGATTATTAGTTTTATCAATTTCTGTATATGCTTGCTTATAAGGGAAGTTTTTTGATTGTGTTCTGTGAGCAATAGGTATGGTGGTAGGGTTATGTTAGGTTGAGGGGTTGTTTTTAGTTTAGGTACTGTGGTCTGTAGTCTATATAGAGGGTGTATTGGGAAGGTTGTTGACCTGATGAGAGAGTAGTAGAGTAGAGGTGGGATATGAGTGGTGGTGTGTGTGGTGGTACAGTGGTAGTGGTTGAGTGCAGGAATGGTGGAGGTTTGGTAAGATGTGATGTATGCAAGGAGTGTACATGCAGTGACTATAGGTATGGTGTGCTTGTACATATTAGCTGAGTAGGAGGGATAATAGTGAGAAGTTGTAGGAGGAAGTATAGGTGTGGTGATTTTATAGGTAGAAGGGTGGGAGGGGTTACTGTTTGTAATAAAGGTAGGACCACTGGGGGTGGGTGGGAATTGGGGGAAGGGAGTGGAGTGTAGCGGGCAACAGATGAAGGAAGACTATCAGTAGTTTTATAGGTTATAATGAAAAGGGCTGGTCCTGATTAGGCTGCAATTGTTCTTGTGGGGAGGGGGAGGATCAGAATAGACCAGAAAAGTGGTGGATAGCAATAGTATGATGAAAAGGACTGGCCCTGATTTCACAGATATGCAAGTCTACAGAAACAACAAAAAAAGGCAGTGGTTACTCTGACTTGCTTGTTTTTCATACCTGTCTTACTGAAATAAAATAATCCAATTTTACCAAGGAGTTATGTGGAAATTAGGAAGACAAGAATTTATAAGAGAAAGGTTTAGCAGAAGTAGAGAAACAGCAGAGCATACAAATAGTATGGCATCTAAAGGCAGATTGCAGTTAGAAGTACAGAATGGGGGGGGGGTGCAGCAAATATTCTGAAATAAGAAAATCAGTAGGTACTTTGGACTTACTTGTTTTGCATACCTTTCTTTGAAATAAAATAAACACTTGTAACGAGGAGTATGTGGGATTTAGAAAGACCACAAGTTATAGGAGAAAGGGTTTAGTAATACTAGAAAAACAGCAGGGCTTACAAATAGTTGAAACAGCTTGCAAAGGGAGACTGCTGTTAGGAAGTACAGTATGGGGAGGAGCAAACTAACATCTGTGATGGAGTGCTTTACTTAAAAATAGAAATTAAACAAGGGCTAGCAATTAAAGTTTGTCTGGAGGATAAAACATACTTTTTGTATATTTTGAAATTAGCACTCATTCCAAGGTTGCCTGGTTCTGTTAAGGAGCACTGCAGGCCAATAGATCGAACTTGGCTTGGTGGGGATCCAGAGAAAGTAGAATTAAAAGGAGAAGTTTTTGTATATTTTGAAAATAGCACTCATTCCAAGGTTGCCTGGTTCTGTTAAGGAGCACTGCAGGCCAATAGATCGAACTTGGCTTGGTGTGGATCCACAGAAAGTAGAATTAAAAGGAGAAGCTTAGGTATGAGCACTCCATCCAAAGAGACAAGCAGCTACACCAAGAGGATTTTAAATAATGCATACATCAACATTTTATTGAAGGGGTCGCTTGGGTGAATGCTTTATTTTGGTGACTGCACATACTAGGAAATGTTACTGAAGGGTCATTTGGGTAAATGTTTCATTTTGGTGCATGTGTATACCTGGACATACTAATGAAGATGTTGCTTGGTGAAATAATTCATTGTGTATCAGGGAAGTGCTTCTGCATACATGGTCTGACCGCTGAAGTGACCACTGGGCAAAATAGTTTATTGTGTCATTTTGATACTTGTGCATACACAACACAAACAACTGAAGGGGTTACTGGGGAAAATAATTCATCAGTGTGTCAGGGGAAAAGCTTTTACAAAATTGGACGATCCATTTGGCCATTGTAGTTATTAATTTACTTTGTTTACTGCGCTAGTGCACTGATCTTAATGAACTATTTGTAGGCATAGCCCAGGTAAATAGGATCACATAAGACATGTTTATAAGACGTGGACAAAACATATTTTCAGATACGAGGATATGATAACAAACATATTTACAGACACAAGAGTATGCTACAACATTTAGGTCAAGAAACAGTACTGAGCATGTAGTCAAAACATGTTTGGGTTGGATGAAAGGGTTAGTGAGATATATTATATTGTTGATTTTTGGCATAGTTCAGCCAGATATTTTGGACAATATTTCTACCTTTTTCACTGCTGTGTCTTATTCTAACTAGAGGGTTGGTTATGTGAGATAAAACGATTTACTACTTTTGGAGTAATTCTTACATGGATCAACCAGGTAATTTACATATTTCTGACTTTGTCATTTCTGTTTATGATTATACTCAGCGGTTAGCTCAGTGACATAAATGTAATTACTTATACAAAAGTATCAACATGGAGCTGTATGTGCACTGTACACTTGTACATATATCACAGTTTGTTTAGGGCTTACATTATGGAAATTATGATTTTTTCATACTTTGGTAAATAACTTTGCAAGGGAGCATGTCAATGTGCTAAGTAATGCCTCATTTCGAAGACAGTATTAATAGTTACAACATGGTAAAAGAACTGTGTCGGTATGGTGTACACATGTATAGATATCAACGTTTTAGTCTTGTAGGATTATGAAAATTATACATTTTCAATATTTCCCATTATTATGCTCATATCTTTGCAAGGGAGCATGGTTTCACACAAATGATACATCATTTTGAAGCTGACATTGAGCCGCACAACTTGTAAATTGATATGCAGTCTCTGCCTGTTATAGGTGATGAGATATTATGCTTTGTTTATTTATCAATTATGAGAAATATAATAACCATATTCTGTGAATATGTCAGTAAAGGAGCACCACACGGTAATGGTTATGGTATAATTTTAAAGCTGACTTTCATACAAACAAGTTAATTACAAATAGTATGGGTCTACATGGTACAGTTACCAAGATATTGTGATTTGTTTTACCAAAAAGGTAAAAAATATGCACAATATCAGCATTCCTTGGCAAATATTTAATACTGACTTAGATACACACTATCAATATTTACACTGTTGGAAAGGTCAGTGTCTGCTGAACAAGTTTCACATTTACATTTTTAGTATAGCTCTTATAGTTAAAGAGTTATGAACATTTGTTTTCTGTATGGTATTACAAGTGGATTATCTGAAAGTGAGCTCAGGCTGCACTGTTGTTCCTATGGTGGAAGTACGCAGGCAGCATTTGTTGAGCTGCTCCGGAGTGAATGAATTAAATGGTCGGTCAGTACAGAGTCCACTTCTGCCATGCATTCAAGCAATGCTTTAAAGTTTCCTGTGAAATTCAGTTTTCCATGGAGTGGGAAATTCTGTCTTCTACGTTGAATAATTATCCACATAGTATGTCTCAAGGCATGAACTGTGTGTTCCTGCAACTTCTTATCTTTCTGTGCAATGCACTGATACACTGTTTGCAGTTGACCAGAGCATGCTTCTAGAAATGCCTTAGACTTTGCAAGTGTTTTTTTATGGTCCTTTGACTTGCTATGTCATTCAAGAATCTTCCTTGTGTTAGGCCAAGCAGTCATAGGCATGAAGACCAACACACACAGTCTCTAGTTGTGTTGAAGAGAAAGCATGGACCACCAAAGAACCACCCAAACTCTGTGAATACTGTGCAAACTAGAATTCAAGCAGAAGTTGTGGACTGAATTTTCTGATCTGCTGGCTTCAAGAATACCCCATGAAATGCTTAGGGAAACTAAAGCCTTCAGGGGGTAGCCACCACATGGTCAAGATGGTCTTTTTGTTGATATCTGTAAGTTGACCATGTTTATACAAGCCAATGTCATGACCTTTTATGGAATCATTCATGCTGCTACGAACTGCACTGTGGATGTTAGAATGTTTGGAGAGTTGCACATGTCTTGCTGCAGTACTTGTATAGTCCACTGTCATGGCTCTTGATTGAGGATCTTGCTCGAGGATATCACACTTCCCTTTAGCAAACTCTGGCTTGGTCTCCACACCGATCCTGTCAATGCTGTTATAGGTGCTACTGGAAATAGCACAGGCCTCCTCACATTCAGGACTTTCAGATGGAGTCACAGCTACTGATTCTTGACTCAGAGATTCAGTTGGAAGAAATCTGTTTGGACTTTGAGGACCTGCAGCTGATTCTCCAGGAACATCTATTGTGGAACTCCTGTCATTCGTACTTTCACTATATCACAATAACTTAAAAGAAAGGGCAACGCTAGTTGGAATGATTGCTGCAATGTATTAAGAGAAGTGTTGCCAAAAAAGCTTGTACTATGGCAGTGTGTGCTGGCACATAATTGCACTGCTCTGTACAATGCCTTACCTTGTAGCAACTTGTCCTTCATCCAACTCTGCTGTTGCCACAGGCACTGATCATTCCATGACATGCCTAAAACACCCAGCTAAGCTGCTGCCACAGGCACTGACGGTTCCATGACATGCCTACAACACCTTGTTCTGCTGTTGCCACAGGCACTGACCATTCCATGACATGCCTAAAACACCCAGCTAAGCTGCTGCCACAGGCACTGACAGCTCCATGACATGCCTAAAACACCCAGCTCTGCTGCTGCCACAAGTACTGATGGTTCTATGACATGCCTATAACACCTTGTTCTGCTGCTGCTACAGGCACTGACCATTCCATGACATGCCTACAACACCCAGCTCTGCTGCTGCCACAAGCACTGATGGTTCCATGACATGCCTACAACACCCAGCTCTGCTGCTGCCACAGGCACTGATGGTTCCATGACATGCCTACAACACCCAGCTCTGCTGCTACCACAGGCACTGATGGTTCCATGACATGCCTACAACACCCAGCTCTGCTGTTGCCACAGGCACCTACGGTTCCATGATATGCCTACAACACACAGCTCTGCTGCTGCCACCGGCACTGATGGTTCTATGACATGCCTACAACATCCAGCTCTGCTGCTGCCACAGGCACTGACAGTTCCATGACATGCCTACAACACTCAGCTCTGCTGCTGCCACAGGCACTGATGGTTCCATGACATGTCCACAGCACCCAGCTGTGATGCTGCCACAGACACAGATGGTTCCATGACATGCCTAAAACAAATAATCTTATTACTTCTAAATGATGAAAGGACTACTGCAGTTTTCCACAATCTAAAAAATGTACCCAGTATTGCACTGTCCATCTGAAACCACTGCAGGTTCCACAGGATTCAATGGCTTTTTGGCTTGCCCACTGAAAGGGACCCACTTAATATTATGTTGCTGCACAATATATGACTGAAGCGATCACGTGTTTACCCAGTAAAATAAGTGCAGAGATGTTGCCAGTCTGATGCTGCCTTACTCATTACACATAATGTAAGCAGCTCTACAGTTCTCCCCTCAAAGAGTACTGCCTACATAATGCCCAATCAATGACAAATTATGCATGACAATCACAGCAAAGCTGGCAGTAATATGCTTGAAAAATTGTTGCATGTGCGCTGGACTCCCATTGAAAAGATCCTTCCTAAATCCATCCATTGACGTGTTCAGTTATACAGTACCATGGATGGTGATAGTTTCAGTGATGAATGAAAAGCAAGGACATGGTCTACTACAAACTAAGTAAGTCATGTAATGCTGCCCATCAAAAGGCAGGTCACACTCATAAGGCTGAATTTGGACCGCTGTACATTGTAGTGGTTTACACTTAATGGTCAGTTATGCAGAATGGGTTTTAACTTACCAAGTCAGTAAGGCAGCTAAACTTGCTGACAGCTGTGCTGCCTCTTCATGATGATCACGCTTTGCCTTCCTCTGCTGTGCACCTGATATTTGTTTTCATTTCAGAGTAGACTCCATTCTTGCTACATAAACTCATAATCAGAAATGCACATTTCTCCTGCCTACTAAAGTCAGGGCAATGCAATGCAAGCTTACATTTTTACAGGCACCACTCAAATGAAAAACGGACTGTCCATGGGCTCATTTTTGGCCAGAGCTTCATCTCAGTACATGTAAATTATGTACCACCGTCACATGCACTTGAAAGCCATGCAGCATGGAGAAGGCTAGTGGAGCCCAGCTACATCTCAGATTCAGTCACAGGCTGGATGCTGGCAGTACAATGGAAATAAGCAACAGGAATGCATAAAAACACACTGGATGCCCAATAAGTACAAGTTCAGTGACTGTATGTTTATTTATTTATTTATTTACATTTGATTACCGGGTAATTGTCCAGCTGGGCTGGAAGACCATTTTCAGTGGAGACTCAGGGAGAAAATCTCCAAACAGCATCAAGTTACAGTTAAACAAGGAAATGCATAAAATAACAAATACATTTATACAGAGAATTACAACAAAAACAGATAGCACAAGTAATATGTAGAGCAAAAAACATCAGCAGGGAGTAGCATGTACCAATAAAATATAACAACATTGTGAAGTAAAAATAAATAAAATGCAGACTACTCTGTAATAAAATTGGGTGAAAGCAAATATACACAGTGTATAAGATAAGGTGACATTGTCTTAAATGGTTAAACTCTAATTAGTAGCAGAAAGAAAAAAAAAAGGATCCCTGGTCTGTGTTAGAGCAAGGACAGAGCCAGTGATTAGAAAAGTATTGTCTAAGAGATTTCTTGAATATGGAGGTGTTGTCAATAATAATAATATATTGAGGTAATGGGTTCCAAGACTTGAAAATTTTGTTGGAGTATAGTGAGCCACCAAAACTGTTCATAGATTTGTTTACTTTTAGAAGAAGTTCATCAGAGGAACATAATTCCCTAAAGTTAGTTTTAGCTTGGATTAAGTCTTTTAGGTCAGGGCAGTTATTTGATTTGGTTAAAATTGTATGTGTAAGAGTGAGTTGGTTTAATTGAAGCAAATGGGGAAACTCAATACAGTTATGTTTCTTTTAGAGCTAGGCAGTGGTGCTCTCTATAGGGAATGTTGGCTGCAAATTTAGCTATTTTATTGAAGCTCGACTTTAATTGATAAAGATCAGTCTTACGTAAGTTAGTGAAGATTTGAAAAGAGTAGAGAAGGGTGGATATAATGAATGACCTAGCAGTGGTTAGTCTGGAGGTGCAAGTGAGATATGGTTTGGCTCTATAAAGTTGACCTAATTTTATATGTGCTTTTTTATAGTTATAGCTATGTGTTTATCCAATTTTAATTTATTGTTGATTGTGACGCCAATGTGTTTGGTATGTTCAACAGGTTCAATAGCAGTTTGGTTAGATGAAAAGATGGTGAGTGGAGGAGTTTTGTAAGTAGTCTTGTTTTTTGGAGAAGACCATGAGTTTAGTTTTTTTTAGGGTTGAGAATAAATTTGTTTTCAGCTAGGTAGGATTCCAAGTCAAACAGAGAATTTTGCATTTTTTCCCGAAGTTCGAGGTAAGTGGAGGCTGAGCATATGAGGGAGACATCGTTAGCGTACTGGATTATGGTGACATGCTTAGTGGCTGTAAAGAGGTTATTAGTGAATATGGTGAAAAGAAGGGGACCTAATATGGAACCTTGAGGTACTCCTACAGAAATAGGCATGAGACGGGAGAGGGTATTGTCCCATTTAGTGGACTATTGTCTTTTGGAGCAGTAACTAAGGAACCAGTGAAGAGAGGAAGAACTTAAGTTGTATGAGTTTGTCAAGAAGGTTGCCTTTGACATGTCTAAACAGACTGAGGAGACGAGAAGACCACTGTTTTGTGAATACGTTAACTGTGTTAGTGAAACTGACAAGAGCAGTAGCGGTGCTGTGTTTAGGTTGGAATCCATGCCGAGGGTTGGAAAGCATGTTGTTATTTAGGAAGTAATCAAGTAGTTGGCGGTGAATGCATTTTTCTAAGATTTTAGCTAGAGAAGAGAGGAGAGCAATAGCACTGTAGTTAAATAAGTCAGTGGAAGTGCCACCTTTGTGGAGAGGTATGATATGAGAGGACTTTCAAGATAGTGGGGACATATGACTCAGAGATGGAGCAATTAATGAGAATAGATATAGGATAGCAGACGTATTAGCTTTACGTATTCATTTGGGAGAAAGTCAGCAGCGGGGGAAGGTTTAAGCTTTATAAGAAGCATTTTGATATAGTTTGTAGGAACTGGTGATATGGTGAAAGAGTTAGAGGAGTTGATTTAATGAGGAATGTTTAGAGGTGTGTGTTGGGGTTGTTTTCTAAGAGGGAGGTTATAGAGTTAATGAAGTGTGAGTTGAATTGTGAGGCTACACTATCTGTGGCATTTGAGGTAGATGGTGCTGGAGTATAAGATTTGCCAGGCTTAAGAAGGTAGATTATGCTATTCCAAAATTTGTCTGGGTTGCTTGAATGTTTTTGCTGTTTTAGCTTGGATCTGCAGTTGTTTATATTTTAGTAGGTCTGTTTGTTTTTTGTTAGGTGGTAGGTTAACCAAGCTTTGTCCTGTTGCTTTAGTAAGGCTTTGGTACAGCTTGTTAGACATGGTAAATGTTTGGATTTAGTATGAATTTTCCTAATCGGAGCCAGGTTGTCGAGAATATTCAGGAAGGCATAATTGAAGTATTGGACTGCAAGATCAAGCTGGAGGGTTTGGAGAGGGCGCCAGCTGTACTGCTGGAGTAGAGAATTAAATAAAATAGGAGAGAAGTTATTTTTGTTGTGAATAAATTTAAAAATGATATTATTAGGATAGTGAAATTTTTTACGGAGGATGAAAGTTGGTGTATAGTCACTAAGGGTGTTGAGAAGGCAGTCAGAATTATAATTGGAGTTAGAGTTATTTATAAGAATCCAGTCAAGACTGGAACTTTTGTTAGCACATTTGTCAATTCTGGTTGGTGAGTGAATAGTTTGACTGAAGTTATACAGGTTTATGAAGTTAGAGAGGTTTTCAGATGAGCATATAAACAAGTCTAGGTTGACATCACTAAGGACAGTAGTTTCCTGTGTGAACTTAGAAGATATCCAGTATAGTCGATGTTCTATAATGGATATGTTGTTGCTTGGGGGTGATAAGTTGCTATGATGGTTAGGATCTTGTGGGTGCTGATTTTGAGATGTGCAACTAAAAGTTCTAAGTTAGCGAGGTCTGGGGAGGGTACAGTAGATTTGTTCCAGGTTAAGGGTGTCTTTGCAAAAGATAGCTATTCTCCCAACACTTTTTTGGTTCTGCCGAAGCAAATGATGTTATAGCTGGTGGGTAACATTTCTTGATCATTAATATGTGGTTTGAGCCAGGTTTCAGTTATAATAGCAATGTCTAGGGAATAGAGGTCCACAGCAATGTGGAATTCTTGAGTTTTATTAAGTATACTTCTTAGGTTGAAGTTAATTATGAGACGATCAGATTTGTTGGCTTTGATAAAAAGAGTATTGGTAGAATTGTGATTTTGGAAAGGGGAGAAATGTGGTAAGTTGGTGATAAGGGTACTGGGTTTGGGCGGATGTCTTCACACAGTTTAATATAAGTAAAGGTGTGAAGTAATAGATTAGATAGCTTTTGAAACAGCACACAGTTTAATATAAGTAAAGGAGTGAAGTAATAGATTAGATAGCTTTTGAAACAGCCAATAGTATTTGAAGGGGAAGAATACAGGTGGTTGGGAGAGGACATATCTAAAAGATGAGAGTAGTGAAATATTTGCACTGTAAAGGTGAGGACTGATAGTAATATTTGAGTTGTGCAGACTAGAGTTAGAATGCAGGGGAAGAGTAGGAGATGGGTAGTATATATCGTATATATATATATATATATATATATATATATATATATAATATATATATGTATTATATTATATAATATATTTTCTATAATTATATTATGTATACATTATATATTATATATTATATATAATAATATAATATATATATATATATATATATATATATATATATATATATATATATGGGTAGTTTATGTTGTTGTGTCTTTTGGCTTTTCCCGGTTAGGGGTCGCCACAGTGGAACTCCGGTCCGCTAATGATTGGCAGTAGATTTTTACGTGCCGGGTTGCCGGCCCTGATGCACAACCTTCAATGAAGGTACGCCCATTCATGCATGTCTCCACACAGAAGATGCTCTAGCTGAGAATCGAACAGGATAACGTCTTACTGTGAGGCGACAATGCTACCGCAGCACCAATATATGGGTAGTTTATACAGTGGATATAAAACGTTTACACACCTTTGTTAAAATGCCAGGTTTTGTGCTATAAAAAATGAGACTTTACAATAAATAATTTCAAAACTTTTCCCACTTTTAGTGTGACCTATAACATGTACAATTCATTTGAAAAACAAACAAATCTGTTAGGGGAAAAATATAGAAAATAAAAAATGTACAATATGGTGGTTGCATAAGTGTGCACACCCTTAAGCTAATACTATGTTGTGTGTGCACACCGTTAAACTAGTACTTTGTTGAAGCACCTTTTGATTTAATGATAGCATTCAGTCTTCTTGGGTAGGAGTCTATCAGCATGGCACATCTTGACTTGGCAATATTTGCCCACTCTTCCTTGTAAAAGTACTCCAAATCTGTCAGATTGTGAGAGCATCTCTTGTGCATAACCCATTTCAGGTCACCCCACAGACTTTCTATTGGATTTAGGTCTGGGCTCTGGCTGGGCCATTCCAAAACTTTAATTTTCCTTCTGGTGAAACCATTCTTTTGTTGATTTGGATGTATGCTCCGGGTCATTGTCGTGTTGAAAGGTGAAATTCCTCTGCATCTTCAGCTTTCGAGCAGACACCTGAAAGTTTTGGACCAAAAGTGACTGGTATTTAGAACTGTTCATAATTCCCTCCACTTTGAGTAAAGCCCCAGTTCCAACTGAAGAAAAGCAACCCCAAAGCATGATATTACCACTACGATGCTTCACCGTGAGGATGGTGTTCTTAGTATGTTCCATAGTATATCCAATGCTGTGGAAATTTTTTTTTGTACCTGTCTCCTGACTGATATCTTTCAACAATGAGATCCCTTTGATGCTTTGTAAGCTCTCTGTGAACCATGGCTTTTGCTGTAGCAGGCAACTGAGTAAATGTCAAGAAAATCCTAAGACAGCTGAACTTTATTTGTGGTTAATCAGTCTCTTTAATTGATGGCAGGTGTGTACCCAAGAAGACTGAATGCTGTAATTAAACCAAAAGGTGCTTCAACAAAGTATTAATTTAAAGGTGTGTGCACACAACAAAGTATTAGTTTAAGGGTGTGCAAACTTATGCAACCAACATATTGTAAGTTTTTTATTTTTTATATTTTTTCCCCTAACAGATTTGTTTGTTTTTCAATTGAATTGTACAGGTTATAGGTCACATTAACGGTGGGAAAAGTTTTGAAATGATTTATTGTGGTCTAATTTTTTTATATCACAAAAACCTGACATTTTAACAGGGGTGTGTAAACTTTTTGTATCCACTGTATATTGGGGCAAGGAAAATGGACAGGCTACTAGTACATCTAATATTCCAATCATGTTGAAGCCTAAAGCAGGCCACCTGCCAACATTTCAGTCACGGATCAGTTACCCAGAGAAGCTTTAAAACAGTGACAGTAATTTTTCTACCATCAGGTCTGATGAGCAATGGAGAATCTGCAGTCAGCGTACATGTTTACACAGAAGTTCACCTCACCACTCAACCTATATAAAGTAGAATGCAAGATGCAACAGTGGCCACAGTATAATGCAAGACACTACAACGGCCACAGTATATGCAAAAAAAAAAAAAAACATAAATAGGCAGGTTTTTCTCTCCTTCCACTTATATTTATATCTGTTAAAGCCATAGCAACAGGGTAGCGATTTATAACACACTTGAGTTGCAATTTTATTCAAGCTAACAATGCTACACACCTCTGAATTTTTATTCTTCACTCTGGCTGCTTCATGTTACAATTAAAGGTTCAGATAATTCTCCTCAGTTGATGCATTTGTATCAGTAATTTTCAGCCAACAGTGCTTGCAGCACTGAGAAAATAGCACATCACTTTAAGGTTATGACAGTCAGGACATGCACTAGAACTGGGTCAGCCTTTGAAAGGCTGTTTTCATTTGGTAAGTCATTATAAGACATGTAGGTCTATCTTAAGTGCTTCCAGTGCAGCAGACCCATGAATGGTGTCACTTCATGACAGCACAATATTTAGTAAAATAAAACAAAAGCAGTCAAACTGCTGATCACAGTGGAAAAGTTATTGTAACTTTCAGCATTGGAGGATATGGTGATGCTTTACCAGGAATGGTCTGCACCCATGTCCTCTAAGCTTGCGAATATTGTCCAAAACAATGCCTAAAAAGGTATGGGGGGGGGGGGGCAATGAAATGCTAACAAACCTTCCAGGATAGCAAAGCCAATCCTAGAAAATCTAAAGACGTTACTGCTCAATCTCAGGAATGTAATTAAACTGTACTCACGTCAAAGTCTCCCCACTGTGGAGAATGCAGACCTTTGTGCAGTTACTGGGACATGGTTTAAAGTGTAGAGCACACTCCACAGTGCTGGGCTACAATGCCTTTAAGATGTGGTTATTCCACATTTAGACCAGCTACTGCACAGGCACAGAGTATATGTTGAAGTGTTTCACTGTATGTCAGATTGAAACAAACCTCAAAGCTGATCAAACAAGATATGCTTAATGTGCTTCTCCATGTCCAAATTACCATAGGAAAGCCCCACACTGTATCCTTGCAAGCTATAGGTGTGACGTTTATTACCCAGGAACACCAACACATACTTTACTGGATCTCCTCACCACACAACTCATAACCTAAGCAGATGTAATCACCACTAGCATGGAAGAACGCTGCATCCACATTACTGTAATGTCTTCTCTGGTAAGGTCAAACCATTTTAAGGTAAACCTCCCAGTATTAAGTGATAACCTGACATTTACAGCCCCCCAGACCCTGAGGATACTGCTGGCTATCCTGAATTGTATCCTGTATAACTATGTTAGAGGCATAGTTGCAGCCCTGCTTACCAGGAATAAGCATAGCAGAAATCCAAAAGCCACCCTGGGTGGCATAACAAAAAGGAAAAAGTCATGGCAAAAATTGTGGAAAATGGTCAGCTAAAAATGTTAACTCAATAATAAATTGACTTTGGCCAGTACAGCGTGCAGTGTACGGAGCAGAACTTCACCACAGCAGAATGAGGACCAGCTATAATAGAAACAGTCCAGAGGTAGCAGCACAAGCACACGCACATGCACTGGGGGGCAACTGTTAAGCTTCACGTTAAACTCTCATTACAGGACTTGTACCCAATACCAACAGGGTATTTAACCACAGCATATAAAGAATGCAATGTGGTCACATCTTCCCGTCAGCACGCCACTGTTTTATCACCTTAAAAGGTTGGTACTGTACAGACAACTAAAGAATATTTTATAGTGACCTAAATCAGATATAATCTAAACTAGGAAATAATATGCTAATCGCCAGTTTACTTCACCTTTTGTGCATAGGTCAGATAGACCTGCCTCCCACCACACACACACAATTCCTGCCATTAGGGGAACTGGCCAGAGATTCCTGCAAATGATCTGGTAACCACTATTTCATCAGCAAACAAACTGAAAATAAATGAAACTGCATTACTATCATGAGTTCACCTGCCATGGTTAACAGTGAAAGAGATACAAAGTGATTTATGGCCAACGTATTTGTAGCAAAGGCACTTGCAATGTACACTGCACTAGTACTGTTTTAACCTGATCCTGCAGGCTTTTATTCAACTTACATCCTAAGCACCATAATCTGAAGATGAATATAGTGCTTACCTCCTAAACAGTAAACACAAAGCATAGTGAATCTCAGCATATAATGCAACAGGAATTTAGAATATGCATGGTTATTAAAACTAAGGTGCTCTAAGAACCACATGAAACAGAGTGCAAAACAATAAAACTTTATGGGTCTATATTAGATATTCGAACGTTTAAAAGTTCGAATCACTAAAGAATGAACTTTAGTGATCGAACTTTTAAAAGTTTGAATATATATATATATATATATATATATAAAAAAATTAAAAAAAAAAACTCTGACTCCAAGATCGTGCTACAGTGTAGGAAATCGCAAATTTTCCATTTCCGTACTGTAGCACACTGAAGTGCGATCTTGGAATCGGTATATTTAAGTAGCGGGGGGTGTGGGGGTGCAGGGGGGCTTGCCCCTCTGCTTACACCCTTTAGTTTTTCTTTTGTTTTATTTTTTTTTTAAAGTTTATATATATATATATATATATATATATATATATATATATATATTCGAATTTTTAAAAGTTTGATCACTAAAGTTCATTCTTTAGTGATCGAACTTTTAAACGTTTGAATATCTAATATAGACCTAACTCTACAACTAATACCAGCAAACTATTAACTTATTAAGTTTATAAGACCAATATTTAATCTGTGGGTCTATATCACTTAATCAAAATATGTATTCATCGAACACTAATCAGCAAAACTCATTTCAGAGAACCCTGGACTTTTTGCCAGGGTTAGGAACCACTTGCCCACCAGCACTCCAGAACAGACACCACACTAAATCAAACCCACCCAAGTGGGGGGCTGCAGACCCACCCCCAACTATATATACCAACTCCGAGACTACAGTGGGGAAAAAGGAAAAGTTACAGTGATGGCCAAATGGTTCTGAACCCTGGGAAAAAAGTCCAAGGTTCGCTGAAATTAATTTTGACGATTAGTGTTCGACTTATATGTATTTGATGAATATGTATTTCGATTAAATGATATAGACCCTTAATCTGTCACTATTTTCGGGTCTTTGCCTCTCCCCCACATCCATCATGTTTGGTTTCGTGCAGACTTCATATACCTCAGAAAGTGCATGTTAACACAGATCCAGTTATTCTGGCAACTTTTTCATTTTATAACAGTGGTATTTAAAATCAGCCCCTATTTTTGGGTCTGCTCATACACAAAAATGGATGCTAACAAAGATCCGGTTATTCTACCAACCACACAGAAAATGCATGCTAACACAGATCCAGTTATTCCAGCAACTTTCTAAGTTTATAAGAGAAATATTTAAAATCTGTCCATATTATTGGTTTATGTTCATACACAATAATGCATGCTATCACAGAGACAGTTACTCCAGCAACTATCTAATTTTATAACAACAAAATTCACAATCAGTCCTTATTTTTGTTTCTTTGATCGCACACACAAAAGTGAATGCTAACACAGATGTGGTTATTCCACCAACAACACACAGAAAAATGCATGCCAGCAGAGCGACAATTATTCCAGCAGGTTTTTAAGTCTGTAACAGCAAAATTTAAAATATGTCTGTATTACTGGGTCCTTGCTCTCTCACACACCCAGAAAATGCAAGTTAACATAGATTATTCCACCAACCACACACAGAAAAATGCATGCCAGCAGAGCGACAATTATTCCAGCAGGTTTTTAAGTCTGTAACAGCAAAATTTAAAATATGTCTGTATTACTGGGTCCTTGCTCTCTCACACACCCAGAAAATGCAAGTTAACATAGATCCAGCTATTCAGGCAACTTTTTTTCAGTTTATATCAGCAGTATTTAAAATCAACCCCTGTTTTTGGATCTTTGTTCACACACAGATGTGTGCTAACACAGATCCAGTTATTCCAGCAACTTTCTAAGTGTATAACAGCAATATTTAAAATCTGTCCCTATTATTGGATCTTTGTTCTGAGAAATGGAAATGCATGTAATACCAAATCAGTTATTCCAGCAATTTTCCCAGTTTTATAACTGCAAGTTTTTAAAATCTGCCCCCAGTTTTGGGTCTTTGTTGAAACAAAAATGCATGCTAACACAGATCCGGTTATTCCAACCATGCAGAAAATGCACACGAACACAGATTATTCTGGCAAAGTTCTAAATTTATAAGAGCAACATTTAAAATCTGTCCCTATTTTTGAGCCTTTGTTCCAGCAGACATGCATCTGGGGCATTTTTCCACGGAACTGAAAATTGGCTCGTTCCAAGTCGGACCTTCCTGGTAAACAAATGTTAAATTAAAAAAAATAAATAAATCATGTTTGGGATGGTCCAGAATCCAGATTTCATATCCTTCAGAAAATGCATGTTAACACAGATTCAGTTATTCCAGCAACTGCCCAAGTTTACAATCAATATTTAAAATCTGTCCCTAATTTTTGGCCTTTGTAATCTCTCTCTCTCTCTCTCTCACACACACACACACACACAAAATACATGTGAAAATAGATCCAGTTATTCCAGCAGCTTTGAGTTTCTAAGAGCAATACTTAAAATCTGTCCTCATTTTGGGGTCTTAAACACACAAAATGCATGCTAACATAGATACAGTTATTGTGGCAACTTTTTAAGTTTATAAGAGCAATATTTAAAATCTGTCTGTATTTCTGGCTCATTGTTCACACACAGGCATGCTGACACGTAGGTTCACCCCGGGAATCATCTCTGTGTCACTGCTGGACAGAGGCACAACAAACTAATGGGCACAGTATTTTTTAACATAAGGGGTGGCGTAACCCACAAAACTTTGGGCTAGACTTATAAATGCCTTAGGGCAGATAGCCTAGTATAAACCTATGAACCTATGAAGTTATTCCATCAACGTTCTAAGTTTATAAGAGCAATATTAAAATCTTTCCCCATTTTTGAGTCTTTGTCCCATCATCATGTTTGGATTGGTCCAGAATGCAGATTTCATATCCTTCAGAAAATGCATGCTAACACAGATTCAATTACTGCAGCAACTGTCCAAGTTTAAGAGTGATATTTAAAATCTGTCTGTCCTTTTGGGCCTTTGTAATCTTGCTCTCCACACACACACACACACACACACACACACACACACACACACACACACACACACACACACACACACACACATTGCGCAGTAACGTACATCCAGTCCAACAACTTTTTAAGTATCTAGGAGCAATATTTAAAATCTGTCCCTACTTTTCAGCCCATTTTCTCTCTCACTCCCTCTTACACACACATACTGCATACTAACATACATCCAGTTCTGCAACTTTTTACATCTATAACAGCAATAGTGAAAATCTCTGCCTACTTTTTAGCCCATTACCTCTCTCTCACACACACACACACACACACACACACACACACACACACACACACACACACACACACACACACACACACACACACAGAATGTATGCTAACATACATCCGGTTATTCCAGCAGCTTTAACTTTATAAGAGCAATACTTAAAATATGTCCATATTTTGGGGTCTTAAACACACAAAATGCATGTAAACATTGATCCAGTTATTGTAGCAACTTTTTTAAGTTTTTAAGAGCAGTGTTTAAAATCTGTCCATATTACTGGGTTGTTATTCACACACAGGCATGGACCTTTGTAATCTCTCTCTCTCTCTCTCTCTCACACTCACAAAATACATGATCACATAGATACAGTTATTCCAGCAAATTTTATGTTTATAACAGCAGTATTTAAAATCTGTCCCTACTTTTGGGCCTTTGTAATCTCAGGGGAGGAATTTTAAGGACTTTTTACCTCTAACATTTTTTGCTACCCCACTGGTTAGCCAACTATATGCTATAGCGTATGCTTGCCCACGTCCTTGGTATGAAGCCTGAAACTCAAATGTCTCATTATTTTCTGACTGTAATTTCCTGCATCATGGAAAAAGTCCATTTTGGGTTCAACTCTTACTGCTAGCAGTCGGATTCTTCCTGAATCACTGGGATGTTTTTGGCTGAAATAAAGAATTCAAGCTTTTATAGATAGTTGTGGTATCTACAATTTCTATGTAAAGTACAGTCTGACAGCATCACATGTTGGTGATGAGTACTCTGAAACTGTCAAAGAAAGTGGTCCAAAGAAACTGATAGACTGAAAATAGTTGCTACAGTAAGGATATTGTTCCATTTCACTCTGGAATCCAATCCTAAAAAGAATGGTGTTAGCAGCAACATATCTCTCAACCTCTTAGAGCAAGAAATCTAGACAAAGCCATAAATAATTGGGGGCAAAAGCCCAAAACTAGGGAAATATTTTAAATATTGCTCTTACAAACTTAAAAAATTGATCGAATAATGAGTTTTTCATTTACATGGATTTTTCTGAAAGGCATGAAGTCTGAAACTCAAATGTATATCATTATTTTCTGACTTCAATCCTCAATGATTTGCCAGTAGTTTGCCAGAAAACCAACATTTCATGAAGAATATACCAAAATTATGAAGCAAAATTCTGGATATTCTATGAAAATCTGGACAGTTGAGAGGTATGAGTTGCAATCCCATTTTTATTGCAAATATATTGAAGAATCAGTGGTGAAATCAGTTTTATTAAGTAATGCTAGACTAAGAAAGTACAGTTTAATGATGTCTAGTGAACTGAGGAGGTTAAACTGGGGCTTTTGTTATGGAGGAACATTGTAAGAAATATTGGGAGATAAACTTTTTAGTGGAATAAATAATAGTATACAGAGAAGGGTTATAGCAGAAATAAAATCATCATCATTATCATCATCCCCTTTTTCCCATTTACATGGGGTCGGGGTATCGTATTAACTGTCGCCAACTCTCTTGATTTAGTGCCACTCTCCTGCCTTCTTCAACACTCATGCCTGACTGTCGCAGATCTTCTTTCACACAATCCATCCATCTCTTTGCTGGATGCCCAGGCTTCCTCTTACCTTCTTCCTGTCTGTCCCAAATCTCCTTCACCAGATTGTCTTCTGCTTTTTTACACATGTGCCCATACCATCGTAATCTGTTTTCTTTGATCTTTTCTGCAATCGGAGCTACTTTGGCTTCTGCTCTTATGTCCTCATTTCTTCGCCTGTCCCGCAGTGTGCATCCTACCACCTTTCTCAGGCACTTCATTTCCATCACCTCTAGCTTCTTCAACTGTTCTGCCTTTACTGCCCAGGTTTCTGTACCATACAGTAGTACTGGTCGCACCACTGTCTTGTACACCTTACTTTTCAGCTTCTTTGGCATTCTTCTGTCATATACTACACCTGATACTCTATGCCAGTTGGCTGCAGCCCCTCTGATTCTAGATTTGACCTCTTCATTCAGACTACCCTTCTCCTCAACCACCCCTCCCAGATACTTGAAGCTGTTTACCTGTTCTACTATCTTCCCATCTATCTCTGTTCTCAGCTTCTTCTGATTTCCCCAATCTGCTGCCATTACCACTGTCTTATCTGTGCTTAGTTTCATCCCATGTGCCTTCAGATTTGCATTCCATTCTCCTATCCTTTACTGAAGTACTATATCAGAGTCTGCCTGTACTGCCACATCGTCTGCATACAGCAGCTTTGTTGCTCTAACCCCTCCAACCTGTTTGCTGATGTAGTCCATTACCAGTATGAACAGCAGTGGGCTCAGAGCTGAACCCTGGTGTACACCCACTCCCACTGGGAACCCCTCAGTGAGGCCAAACACTGTTCGTACTTGAGTCACTGGGTCCTTGTACATAGCCTGTACTAATTCTACCAACGTTTCTGGGACTTCAAACCACCGCAGTACTGCCCAGATCAGCTTTCTTGGGACCTTGTCATATGCTTTCTCCAAGTCTATGAAAGCCCAGTTTGACTCTCTCCTCTTCTCTAGTTTCTTCTCAAGTATCTGTCTCAATGCAAACATCGGGTCAGTTGTGCTGCATCCTGATCTGAATCCGAACTGTTCATCTCCCATCTTACATTCTACTATTCTGCGTATCCGTTTATCAATCACCCTCTCCAGAACTTTCATGCAATGTGGTAGTAGTTTGATGCCTGTGTACTGTCCACAGTTGTGGATGTCCCCTTTGTTCTTGTACACTGGCACGAGTATGCTTATTCTCCAGTCATCTGGAATACGCCTTTCTCTCCACACTGCAATTAGTACCCTCAGGAGCCATTTCTCCCCTAGCTCACCCAGCATCTTTATCATATCTGCTGTGACCTCATCTGAGCCTGCTGCTTTCCCTGACTTCATTTTCCTTAGTGCTGCTCTTACTTCTTCTAAGCTGGGCTCCTCTTCTACTTTCATTGTAGGCTGTTTCTGGGGCAGTACTACTTCTGTGGGGTTTTCTTCATTCAGAAGCTGCTGGAAATACTCCTTCCATCTGCCTTTGATGTCCTGTGGGCTGGTAAGCAGGTTGTTGCTGGAATCCCTTATGAAGGGTGTCTGACTATCTTCTTTATCTTTCTGTCTTTGCCTTGCAACCTGGTATAGTTTCTTTGTGCCCCTTACTGAGTCACTTTCCAGAAGCTGATAGAGTGCCTCTGATGCCCTATTCTTTGCTATTGCAACTTCTTTCTTAGTTTCTTTGTTAGCCAACCAGTAGTCCTTCCTAGCTTGGTCAGTCTTTTCAATCTCCCACTTCTTCCTGCACTCCTTCTTTCTTTTGATTACTTCCTGCACTTCCGCATTCCACCACCAGCTTTCCTTATGTACCTTATTTCCATACCTGGCTCGGCCACATATCTTTTCTGTAGTCCTAACACATGCTGTTTTTAGGCGCTGCCACTCTTCTTCAACTCCACCTATTTCCTCCTCTTCTTGGGGTGCTAGAGCCCTGAGTAATTCCTTGAACTGCTGTACTTTCTCTCCAGTCAACTTCCAGTTCTTCAGCCTGGCCTCTGTTGACCTTAGCACAAACAAAAACGCATCTAAAATGTCTAAGACATTCAATGCACTTCATAGAAATATGCTGACTTTGTATAAGCATGTAATAGACTCTTGTAGAAAGGCAAAGATACAGAGATCTGGCGCAACAAATCATAACTTAAAAATAATTTAAAAAAGAAGCAAGGAATAATTAAAATATTTAATAGATGAGGTGAAAATTATCAACAGTGTAAAAGCAAATTTAAAAGTAAGAACATCTGGCAAGATGAAATTCAAATTCATATGGTATAAAGTAAATTGCCCTACCTTACACATCACTTTGCATGCCATTTGCAGGGAGCAGAGAAGTATATGTGTCTGTGTGTGTGTGTGCACGCGCGCGTGTGTGTGTGTGTGTGTTTGTGTGTGTGTGTTTTAGACAGTAGTATTAAATATTATAGCAATAACCCACGCCTGGGTGTGGGTAATGCTGGATTTACCCACGGTTGGTGTGGTTTGGTCACAAGGGCGAAGCCCGAGTGGCCAAACAAAGATAACCGTGGGTAAATCCAGCATTACCCACACCCAGAAATGGATTATTGCTATTATACAATGACATTATTTAAGAAAAATACTTTTCTTAAATAATGGCATTGTATAATGCCTCCTTGCTGCCCTTCAGCAGCTGTCTGGTATTCTGCGGCAGTTCTGATGTACTGCGCATGTGTATGCTTCCGCAGTACATCAGAGCTGTGGGTAGAAGCAACGGAGAAAGCAATATCTCTGTTGCTTTTTGCAAAGTGTCTTGCTATGTCAAAGGAGTTTAACATAGCAAAACAGCTTTAAAAAAAGCAACGGAGAATCTCTGTTGCTTTTTTTAAAGCTGTCTCGCTATGTTAAACCCATTTAACATAGCGAGACAGCTTTAAAAAAGCAACAGAGAAAGGAAGATCTCCGTTACTTTTTTTAAAGCTGTCTCGCTATTTTAAATGCCTTTAACATAGCGAGACAGTGTCTAAAAAGCAACGGAGATCTTGCGTTCTTTGTTGCTGTTAAAAAAGACTTATACTAATGGAAAAAGTCCGGGCGACCGGACCTTTTTCCATTAGTATAAGTCTGATTTACAACGTGCACACTAACCAATCAGTGTGCACATTCTGGAATATTAATGGGGGGGGGGGGTTGTTGTATAATGTCTTTGTTCCAATAGCTTAAAGAGTATGGACATCCCCGAAAGGTCTCTTGTAATGTGAGTGTTAGAAATAAATGATGAAACTGTGTAACTGCTGCCTCTCTTACTGTGGTGAATAATACAGAATATGAAGCTTACTGAGAAATGTAAAACTGCCTGAACTTGAAGAATCTTATTTAGTTTTGGAAACATATATAGATCACATGGTATCTGCAATGGGAGCTGCCCAGACAGCATTTCATGAGAAGGTAAATAAATTACCTAAATATGGCATAAGCATGTTGAGGATGAGAATGGAACAGAAGTTATACTATAATTCTCTAAACCAGTTGTCTGGTTAAAAAAGGGCTTTAAGGGATAATTTGATGAATTGCAAAAGTATACTAAAGTATTTATAAAAATGATCTCAACACAGTTAATGGAGCTGTTGCAATGGTTTATGTGTACATAAATGTATTTCTGACAATTTTTAAACACAGGTCAACCCATGTGGTCTGGAAACAAATGCAGATGCAGGAGTAAACCATTTTTTGCAAGAAAAAATAAATAAATAAAATGAAATAATAAAATTAATAACGCCAAGGGATTTTCAGACTCGGCTGCATAATTTTTTCCTTTCTTGAAAGTGGATGGTTGTGTTAGGATGTCTGCTGACAAAAAACACAGGGTAATATTGCTAGCAATACTTCAGAAACTAATAGGGTGAAGTTGGAATTTAATCAGGTTTGTGATAAGTTATGTGCCAGAGGGTATTCCCATTAAATGGTCAGGAAAGCTAGAAATAATGTGGAAAAAGAATATCTGAAGTAGGAACTTCATTTGTCAGCAACCTTTGGGATACGGATCCGATCTCTGATACGAGCCGGCAACTTCTATCACAGCATAGATTCGAGCTCCTAGCTCCTCCCTTTACCCATAATCCCCTACCAACCCTGACTGGCCTCAGATCTAGTTTGCCGCTCTTCAAGCAACAGCTAGATTCCAGAGCTCTTGGTCAGATTTTGTGAGAAAAGAAAGTTTTCACTTTTATCTTATACTCTTTTTGAGCGAGTGTCTGCATGTGTGTTTAGGTTCCCCTTAGCGCTAATTTCACTCCTTTTTAGCTTAAATTAGCTTAATTTTTACCTTTTATTTCTCCTCCCTGCCCTCGCTGGTCGCAGTGTGTGTGTGTGTGTGTAGTGTGTAGGGGCCTAGCGGGTGTGTTTCCTTTTAGTGATGTCGGAGGCCCCTAAAGCCATTTTTTTGAAATGCACTGAGTGTGGTCACAAGCTTTCACCGGCTGATGGCCACACCCGGTGCGTTAGGTGCCTTGGGGTTGAACACCTCTCCTCGGGTTGCACGATTTGCGCTGCATTCAACCTCAGGGCACTTAAGGACCGGAGGTCGAAGCTGATTCTGGCGGGCCTTTTGCCCCCAGACCCAGCTCCAGCCTCCGGTACTTCTGTGACCGGCCGGGACTCAACCTCCCGCTGCGGCTCCGGAGGAGAGGGAGGCCAGGAAAGAGAAGCGGAGGGAGAAGCACCTTAAGCGGCGGGCTGAGGACTCTTCCTCGGCCCCGCCTGCCAAACGGGGTTCTCCCTCCAGGGCTTCTGGTTCGCCTCCTCCTCGAATCCGATCCCCTTGCTTCTCACCGGGACCCAAGGAGGAGGTGACCTGGTCCCGGTCGAGGTCATCGAGGCAGCACTCCAGGCCTGCCTCGGTGGCCTCCTCGAGGTCCACCTTCAGTATGTCAGATGCAGACATGGACCGGATGATGAGGAGGTTCATCCAGGCCCAGATGCAGATGGGAGTGCTCTTGCCTCCCCCCCCTCCGGGGGGGAGGTCGACCCCCTTTTTTGCTCCTATCGCTCCTTCTCCGACCCGCCTTCTGGGTTTGGAGCTATCGGAGCCGAGCTGTGTTGGATCTGGGGGTGGGTCGGAGCCGACAGTGCTAGGCACTTCGGCTCCGACGATTCCCTCGAGTTTTTCGGATCCGACCTCTCAGAGCCGTGGGCCGAGCTTCAGATCCGAGGGATTCGGTGTGCTTTCGGCCCCGTCCCGGTCGGAGCGCGCGGGTCCTTTGGATCCGATAGTCTCGGCTCCGGGTCCGATCCCCGCCTCGGATCCGAGTGGGGGTCGATCTCGGATCCGTCAGAGAGCGGCACCCCCTCGGCTTTTGCGGTGGTGGAGAGGGCACTGTTGAGTGCATCCAGGCCTCCAGTCCTGGCTTCGGCTCCCCCCTGTACTCCCTCTCAGCTGGTCCTGGCTCCCCTCACCCGGCCTTCGGGGCAGCCTGCTTCAGCACCTCTAGGTGTTCCATTGGAACATGATATTGCTGGTGAGGACTCCTCGGACAGCCCTTCCGAGGAGGTTCCTCACAAGTCAAAGTGCAAGAGGAGGCATGTGGATTCCCCTGAGTCCCTCACCGAAGAAACGGACTTGGATGAAGGGGAAGGCTCCCCAAGGTCACCCCCTGAGGATGTCTCCTTTGGAGACATCATGGAAATGCTCAGAATCAGGGGGGGGTGGTCTGCCCCCAAGGCTTCCTCTGATGAGTCCGTATTCCTAGAGGCGTTCGAGGCAGGGCCATCTACCTCTTGGGTGCCCCCTCCCCCCGACCCCTTGGTGGATGTTATAGCCGCTAGGACTTGGAGGGAGACGGACACTGTAGAGCCAGTTCCCAAGCACCCGGACAAAATCTTGAGTCCCCCGACAGAGAGAACCCATTGGAGCAGAGGTCCCCCTGTGGATGCCATGTTGGTGGCGGCAGCCACCAAGAGAGAGTTGGCTCAGGAGAGCCCCACGGTTCATCCGCCGAGCAAGGAGTCTCACGCGATGGACCGCCTTGGGAAGCGGGCCTTCAGTTCAGCGACCTTCTCCATGAGGGCCCTGAACTATATGGCACACGTCATTCGGATGCAGCGGGATCTAATCAAAGAATATGCTGCTTCCCCTCCAGGGTCCATGTCGGAAGGGGACAAGCAACTGTACTCCTCCCGAATGTCCACCCTACGTTCTATTTCCAACACCTCTATGCGGCTTTTGTCTCACGCCACTGAGGGAGCCGCTAGAGCAGGCGGAGTCGGGCTGGTCATGAGGAGGCAAGCCTGGCTCAGACATTGTGACTTCTCGGAACCCTTTAAGGCGTCATTTGCGAATGCCCCTTTTGATGGTTCTGCATTGTTTGGCAAAACCGTTCGCGACACCCTTGTCCAGAGCGAGAAAGAAGGGAAGACGTTGTCTGCCATCGGAGTCCACTTCTCTGCTCCCCAGAGGTCCTTTGCCAAGAACCAAAAGGGTCAGAAGAAGATGTGGTTCCGGAAATCGCATCAATCCCAGTCTGCTCCGGACAACCAGTCCTCTCGTGGCAGAGATCAGGGAAATGCTCAGAATCAGGGGGGGGGGGTCTGCCCCCAAGGCTTCCTCCGATGAGTCTGTATTCCTAGAGGCATTCGAGGCAGTTAATACAACTTATATGAGATCAGTAATATCTAGAAAGATATTATGTCAGAGGAAGTCAGTCAGGATATCTTAGCAGAAAAGGAAATATTGTGGTAGAGGAAATGAGGAAGGCAGGTTAGTCAGGGTTGGTACAAAAGCAAAGCCAGAATTTATTAAGATGTATTTGCAGTTGTTTTTTAAAGAGTGGAAGAGTGGCCACAGAGGAGATATTCGATGGAAGGTTGTTCCATATTTTGCCAACTGAGTTGGAAAAAAGGGAATTACCTGCAGATTTAATAGTTTTGGTACTATTAACTAGTAGTTTGTCTGAAGAATGTAGTTGTTTCAGGTTGTTGTAGGGAGTCAAGAGATTACTGAGAACTGGTGTTTTAGATGGTTGATATAGAATTTTGTGAGCTATTAAGAGTTGTTGATAAATGAGCTTGTTTGGAAGTTCAAGCCAGTCTAATTGTTTTAATTTTAGACAGTGGTGAGTTCTAAACTGAGATCCTGTGGCAAATCGAGCAATATTATGATAAGATGTAGTAAGTTTCTTAAGGTTACTTTTAGAGAGATTAGTGAAAATAGGGGAAGCATATAGAAGGGTAGAGATAAGGTGTGATTGGGCTAAGGTGGTCCGGGCTTCAGGTGTAAGGAAAGGTTTGATTCTGTACAGAGATCCAATCTTTTTATTAGCTACTTTTATTGTGTTGTTAATGTGACAATCATAGTTAAGATTATTGTCAATAGTAACACCTAAAAGTTTTGTTGAAGAATCAGGAGTAATTTGAGTGTTATCAGTGGAAGTAATAGAGAAGTTTATAGAAGTAGATTTACGGGTAGGTGAAAATAGTAACAATTTGGTTTTCTTAGGGTTAAGGAGTAGACAGCAGTCAGAGAACCACTGTTCAACAGTTGAAAAGGCTTTTTGTGTAAGAGACTGGAGTTCAGTTTGAGAGGAAGCAGTGCAAATTATAGTGGAATCATCTGCATATTGTATGCAGGTAGTGTTAGGGATAGCTGATTGGAGGTCATTAATAAAGATAGAAAATAGAAGTGGGCCTAGGATAGACCCTTGAGGTACTCCTAAAGAGATAGGAAGGAGAGCAGATAGTGAATTTTTCCAGTGTACTGCCTGGTGACGGTTTTCTAGATAAGAAGTAAACCAAGTTAAGGAAGAGGGATCCAGTGCAAGAGATTTTAGTATGTGCAGAAGAAGTTTATGATTAACCATGTCAAAGGCTTTTGATAGGGCTATGAATAGAGAAGATGTAAGTTTATTATTGTTACGGTTATAGTTGATGGTGTTGGTAAAGGAGAGTAATGCTGTGGTAGTACTGTGGGAAGGTCTAAATCCATGTTGAGTGTTAGCAAGTAGGTTATTATGGTGGAGATGGTTAAGTAGTTGTTTGTGGATACATTTTTCCATAATTTTGGCTAAGGGAGATAGAAGTGCTATGGGATGAAAGTTTGAGAAGTCATTAGACTTGCCTCCTTTGTGTAGGGGAATGATGTGGGATATCTTCCAGATCGCAGGGAAAATACCTTCTTTTATAGATCTATTTATTAGGATAGAGATTGGGTAAGCAATGGCTTTTGCTGCTATTTGCAGGAATTCTGCAGGAAGCTTGTCTGCAGTTGGGGTGGTAGGTTTAAGTTTTTGGATTAGAGATTGGATATAGGAGGTAGATAAACACTGAAGCTTTGCCTCCATTATGCATAGGTAAGGTGTAGAATTCTTTCCAGATAGAAGGCACTTTTGATTCAGAGATGGAGCAATTTATTAAGATATCTATCTATCTATCTATATATATATCCCCTCATCTCTCAATATTCCCCACTAGGTCTCTATGTAGCTCTGACCAAAACCTGCCCCAAATATATAAACCTAAGACCAAAATTGGCTGCAACTTCTACAGCTACAATCCTACCATATCATGGAACAAACTGCCATTAGAAATCAGGTCCCTCAAACATCCAAATCAATTCAAAACTACCACTAGAAAATGCCTACAAACCCACTGGTCCTGCCACTGCACTCACCCTCCTTGAACCACCTTGCTATCTTCAAAGACACTTCACTACTTGTCCTCTTGTAGACCCCTACCTTAATCTGTAAGATCACTTTTGCCTCCTAATCTTGAGCAATAACCAAAAATTACAATCTTACCTATGGTCTCACCTGATTCATCCGCCCTGGATTCTGGATCCCCTCCCGGATCTCATTTCACACCCCCTGGGTCTTCCGACTCCGAACCTAGCCAACCTCAAGCTGATGGCTTGGTTGCTCCAGTTCCACTCCTGATAAGGACTCCCGGAATCTGATCACCAGTCAAAGCCATTCTAGTAGCAGCTCACAAGCCTTCCACCAGAAGGGTCTATCGGAGTAAATGGAAACGTTTTTCCATTTGGGCAGAGCAACGTCATTTAGATCCCTTTACGGCGCCGGTAGCATCTGTTCTAGATTTTCTAACTTCTCTCTTTCACCAGGGGGCTAGTTCCTCCACGGTCAAGGTACAACTTGCAGCAATTTCACACTATCAGTAGGGCAGGGGTCAGGCCCGCTTATTACTTCCAAGCTGTGTGAGACCTTCCTTAAGGGTACCTTCCTCCTCAGGCCCCTGGTCAAACAGGTGGTACCTCCATGGGATTTATCCCTAGTTTTGCAGGCCTTGACTAGCCCCCCTTTCGAGCCAGTGGCCACTGTTGATCTTAAATACCTCTCTTGGAAAACGGCCTTTTTGGTGGCCATAACTTCAGTCAAGAGGGTCTCGGAACTCCAGGCTCTCTGTGTCAAACCACCGTATTTGGTCTTCCACCCAGACAGAGTTTACCTCAGGATCAATCCGTCTTTTCTACCTAAGGTATCTTCAGAAGCTAACATTAATCAATCTATTAATCTTCCAGTATTCTTCCCCAACTATCAAAACAAAGGAGAGTATAAGCTGCACTCTTTAGACGTGCACAGACAACTACGTTTTTATATTCATCGAACTACTGGTCATAGGCAATCCGATCAGTTGTTTGTCTCCTTTGCCAAAACCAACTCCGGCAAGTCGGTTTCTAAAGTTACCCTCTCCCGATGGATATCTAGTTGTATTCTCTTAGCATATCAGAGCTCGGGAAGGCCTGCACCTCAGGGAGTCCGTGCTCATTCTGCTAGGGCCATTGCTACATCGGCTGCCTTCAAGGTTAGGGTTTCCCTGGATGACATTTGTTCTGCAGCCACTTGGGCTTCATCTCATACCTTTATCAGCCACTACAAAGTAGATATTGTCTCCCGAGTTAGGGCGTCTTTTGGCTCTGCAGTGCTCCGGAATATTCTTCCATGAAGGCCACCCAAGATTCAGGTAGCTGGGGACTCTGTCCCAAAGGTTGCTGACAAATGAAGTTCCTACTTCAGATTAAGAAGTTATGTACTCACCATAACGTTCCATCTGAGTAGGTATCTTCATTTGTCTGCAACCACCCCCCCCCCCTTCCCCCTGACCAAAATGATCCTACTTGGGGTTCTTTAGATTAGTTCCCTCTGGGACACAGTATTAGCTGTGGTATGGGGCAAACTTGATCTGAGGTCAGTCAGGGTTGGTAGGGGATTATGGGTAAAGGGAGGAGCTAGGAGCTCGGATCTATGCTGTGATAGAAGTTGCTGGCTCGGATCCGAGATCGGATCCATATCCCAAAGGTTGCAGACAAATGAAGATACCTACTCAGATGGAACGTTATGGTGAGTACATAACTTCTTATTAAACGTGGACATCATAATGAAGGTTCTTTTGGAAGTGTGAGGAAGAACAAAAGTAGGAAAATAGCTTTTGAAAATGTTCAGTTAGATGAACAAGAAGACAATATATTTTTTGTGAATAGGTTTTCGGGTTTTTCTCTTGTTTTGAGAAATTTGGTGACTTCCTTGTGGCCTATTGTTAGCAGGGATGAAAATTTGAAAGATGTATTACTTAGAAGAGTAATTTTTCTTATGGTAGATTTCAGAATTTAAATGAGTTTTTAAGAAGTAAGAGTAAAAGAAGTGAGATAACAAATGCAGTTGCATATGCCTGTGGTAGATGTAAAGTTTGTGAAAAAAATCAGAAATCTAGATGGTAGGAGGATTAATAGCATTTTATATAATGCCATGGATCATTTTGACTGTAATTCGTTTGGTGTGATTTATGTTATCGGATGTAATTGTCCATCTCAGAAGTGGTATTTTGGACAAACCAAACGCAAGGTCAAATTGAGAATTTTGGAACACCTGGTGACATAAGAAATGTTAGGTTAGATAGTCCAGTGGCAAGTCATTTGTATGAGAAGCATGGGGGATCGACAGAAGATTTGATTTTCAGTGTCATGGCTAGACCCTATGGGGTGGGTTTGAGTAATAGCAATTTTCAAAGAAGGTTATTAAATATGGAATCAAGGTTTATTATTCATTTTAATACTCTCTATCCCAATGGTATGACTTTAGAGGTATAAATATGTTTGGTATTTAAAAAAAATTATTTTAATGTTAGGAATTTATTGGTATAAGCAGTTTGATAAGTATATAATAAAGGTGTTGGTATTAGGCAATTCATTGTAAGTAAGGCATGAAGTTGAATTTGTTTCTTTAAACATTTGAAAAAAGTTAATTGATTCAATTAAATATTTAATGTTTGATTATTTAAATATGGCTGTAGTTTTGATGTTAGTTATTCCATCAGAAGGCGAAGGCCGAGGTACCAGAATCATTAAAGGATTTCATTATTCACAGTCTGTACTGCATTTTCCATTATTTATTGGTGATTCCAGATTCTAGTATTATACCTTGATTTTCAGCTTGGATTGAATAATATTGATAAAGCCAAGGTTTGCACATTTGTAACTAATATTCACAAAGAGTGCTGCTATGTTTATATGCAAGTACACAAATCTCATATCAGTTGCTCTAAGTGAATGCAAAAGCTTTTGTTAAAAAAGTCCACCTTCATGAAATATGAAAAAATGGTGAAGTTAATAAGTGCAGAGTACTACATAAAAACATAACTGCTCATATAATTTCAGAAGTATTTGAGTATTGTGGATGAGCACGGCTATGTGCAAGCAGATTACAAGTACTTAAGGCAAGCAGAGTGCAGCTCAGCTATTTCCATTCAGTTTAGAAAACAGAAAAGGATTTTATATGTTTTCTATAGGGGTATCCTTATACAGATGCCCTGACTGATTCCTTAAAACAGTGGAAAGGGAAAGACAGGAAAGACTGAAAAAAGGAGAGGCAGGAAAAAAGAATGAAACACAGAAGGAACATATCAAGAGGGTTGTGCTGGAGGAGGTGATAGAGGAGAGGTGAGATATATTTGGTAGGGGAGAGAACCCCCTACTTTTCATTTTTTTATGCTAGTGGGTGATTTGGGTAGGAAGTAGGTTAGAGGGAATTAGGGAAGGTGGGAAGTGAAGAAGAGTTTGTCAAAGGAGCACCCCTGGTCCACAGGACCTCAAACGTTTCCACTGCCTGATGGTGTTGCAATGATGACCCTGCTGTTGAGGTGGTGAAGGTCTGTGGCAGTGCAGTGGTTGGCACCAATTGGAGCAACGAGTCTTGAACCCACTAAGAGCATCTTGAACTGGTTGAAGATGTTTCCCCACTATCTGTTCCACCACATCATCTACCAAATCCAGAAGCCCACAGTCTGTGTGGATTACCAGGCTACACTATGGTAGGGTGCCTATAGGGCCAGTGCCACTACCCCACCCCATGAGAACATCCCTGGACAGGTAAAGGGTAAATGCTTGCTGACTTGGGAGGAACATGATTGGGCTGCTTTTAGGGATTCTGGACCTGTGTGGAAAAACATAAATGAGAGAGAACAGAAAAAAGACAAAATAATGCATAATTAATATAATAAAAAAGATAGAGGGAATGTAGAGACACAAACAAAAAAAGAGAGAGAACAAATTGGCTCATAATGTAATGCATCAGTGCAGTCTTTATTAAGAGTGATTTCTTATGTATATTAAATATTTATTTAGAAAAAACATATTCTGGGAAATAACACTGGAAACCTAAGAACAATCAGAATAATAATTATGTTTGCATGCTCACAGGCATCCTCAGTCAGTCTCTTAGAGCATCTTTTTTCCTGTGACTGATTCTATGACACCTCCTGTTCTGCTGCATATAGAAGAAATAGAGGATGGTTGCTTACCTATCATAGATGTGCTCAAAGCTTTCTTACATGATTACATTTATTGATAAGCAAAGCACAGAAGGTCCTCTTGTACTTGTGTTGAATATATGTGTGTATTTCTGTATAATTTGTACCAAATCTAGTTCACATATACGCTTACATTAACAAAACAGCAAAGCACACAGATTTTCATAAACTTTTTCGACTGAATCCATCTGTGATGTTTTATATATATATATATATATATATATATATATATATATATATATATATATATATATATAGTGTGTGTGTGTGTGTGTGTGTGTGTTTTAGTTACTGCAGATTGAACTACAAGGATATCCTGACTTCCCTTAAATTGTTACGTTTGCTATTTGCATACAGCTTATCTCATTGAGGCATGGGTACTTTCTTCGACCTTCGGAAATATCTCCATTTAAATTATTATGTCGCTCTATGCCTTGTATGCCTTACCTGCATTTCTAAGTCAGATCATATAAACTGTTGTAATCAACACACTTTTAAATTCTGAAAGTATGGCACTGTGCAGCACATTTCTCACTAACCACTGTGCTGGTCATTCAGCTGATACTTTAACCTCCACCCCATTCCCCTCACTGCCTAGGATGTGGTGGATAACTGAAGGCAGACATCTTGTATATGCAGTTAATATTTTGTAAAAAAAAATACTATCATTTGCAATTATCATATTAATAAATAGTTTTTGGCCAACACAATTCAAAGCATTTTTTTTCTAAAAAAAAAACTGAGCCTGTTAGTATATGTAATTATGTGGCAATGCAATGCTATTATCCGTGTGTGTGTGTGTGTGTGTGTGTGTGTGTGTGTGTGTGTGTGTGTGTGTGTGTGTGCGCGCGTGTGTATGTGTGAGCGTGCATGTGTGTGTGTGTGTGTGTGTGTGCGCGTGCGCGTGTGTGCGTGCACAGTATATTATTTATTTATTTATTTTATTTTACATTTGTTGACCGGGTTGGTCCGACTGAGCTGGGTAGTCCTTTTTCAGAAGAGGCACAGGGAGAAAAACTCCTCAGTATTACAATTTGTTATACAGAAATAATAGATAAAAGCATCAGAAGGTTACAATGTATTCATACAATATAAGTACAGTTTTACAGAAGTAATAGATGAAAAGCTTCAGTGTTTTACATTATAAGCATGAAAAGAAGGAATATACAATACAATACAAAAAAGTTTTAATAAAACTGCAAAAAATACAAAATATCTATGGTTATTCCATGAAATATGAGAAATCAGAAGAGGAAATGAGAGATGAACAAGCAGAGTGATACTTTATAGAGGTTAGGCGCTACTAAGATTGTAATTTTTGGTTATTGCTCAAGATTAGGAGGCAAAAGTGATCTTACAGATTAAGGTGGGGGTCTACAAGAGGACAAGTAGAGGAGTGTCTTTGAAGATAGCAAGGTGGTTCAAGAAGGGTGAGTGCAGTGGCAGGACCAGTGGGTTTGTAGGCATTTTCTAGTGGCAGTTTTGAATTGATTTGGATGTTTGAGGGACCTGATTTCTAATGGCAGTTTCTTCCATGATACGGTAGGATTGTAGCTGTAGAGGTTGCAGCCAATTTTGGTCTTAGGTTTATATATTTGAGGCAGGTTTTGGTCAGAGCTGCATAGAGACCTAGTGGGGAGTATTGAGAGATCAGGGGATGATTTTGTATACATATATATATATATATATATATATACAGATAGATAGATATCTTAATAAATTGCTCCATCTCTGAATCAAAAGTGCCTTCTATCT
This sequence comes from Protopterus annectens, assembly GCF_019279795.1. Lineage (NCBI taxonomy): Eukaryota > Metazoa > Chordata > Ceratodontiformes > Protopteridae > Protopterus > Protopterus annectens. The sequence goes on along the minus strand of NC_056730.1, from coordinate 1,078,373,057 downwards.
GGAAAGAATTCTACACCTTACCTATGCATAATGGAGGTAAAGCTTCAGTGTTTATCTACCTCCTATATCCAATCTCTAATCCAAAAACTTAAACCTACCACCCCAACTGCAGACAAGCTTCCTGCAGAATTCCTGCAAATAGCAGCAAAAGCCATTGCTTACCCAATCTCTATCCTAATAAATAGATCTATAAAAGAAGGTATTTTCCCTGCGATCTGGAAGATATCCTACATCATTCCCCTACACAAAGGAGGCAAGTCTAATGACTTCTCAAACTTTCGTTCCATAGCACTTCTATCTCCCTTAGCCAAAATTATGGAAAAATGTATCCACAAACAACTACTTAACCATCTCCACCATAATAAACTACTTGCTAACACTCAACATGGATTTAGACCTTCCCACAGTATTACCACAGCATTACTCTCCTTTACCAACACCATCAACTATAACAGTAACAATAATAAACTTACATCTTCTCTATTCATAGACCTATCAAAAGCCTTTGACATGGTTAATCATAAACTTCTTCTGCACATACTAAAATCTCTTGCACTGGATCCCTCTTCCTTAACTTGGTTTACTTCTTATCTAGAAAACCGTCACCAAGCAGTATTCTGGAAAAATTCACTATCTGCTCTCCTTCCTATCTCTTTAGGAGTACCTTAAGGTCTATCCTAGGCCCACTTCTATTTTCTATCTTTATTAATGACCTCCAATCAGCTATCCCTAACACTACCTGCATACAATATGCAGATGATTCCACTATAATTTGCACTGCTTCCTCTCAAACTGAACTCCAGTCTCTTACACAAAAAGCCTTTTCAACTGTTGAACAGTGGTTCTCTGACTGCTGTCTACTCCTTAACCCTAAGAAAACCAAATTGTTACTATTTTCACCTACCCGTAAAAATACATCTATAAACTTCTCTATTACTTCCACTGATAACACTCAAATTACTCCTGATTCTTCAACAAAACTTTTAGGTGTTACTATTGACAATAATCTTAACTATGATTGTCACATTAACAACACAATAAAAGTAGTTAATAAAAAGATTGGATCTCTGTACAGAATCAAACCCTTCCTTACACCTGAAGCCTGGACCACCTTAGCCCAATCACACCTTATCTCTACCCTTCTATATGCTTCCCCTATTTTCACTAATCTCTCTAAAAGTAACCTTAAGAAACTTACTACATCTTACTATAATATTGCTCGATTTGCCACAGGATCTCAGTTTAGAACTCACCACTGTCTAAACTTAAAACAACTAGACTGGCTTGAACTTCCAAACAAGCTCATTTATCAACAACTCTTAATAGCTCACAAAATTCTATATCAACCATCTAAAACACCAGTTCTCAGTAATCTCTTCACTCCCTACAACAACCTGAAACAACTACATTCTTCAGACAAACTACTAGTTAATAGTACCAAAACTATTAATTCTGCAGGTAATTCCCTTTTTTTCCAACTCAGTTGGCAAAATATGGAACGACCTTCCATCGAATATCTCCTCTTTGGCCACTCTTCCACTCTTTAAAAAACAACTGCAAATACATCTTAATAAATTCTGGCTTTGCTTTTGTACCAACCCTGACTAACCTGCCTTCCTCATTTCCTCTACCACAATTTTCCTTCTCTGCTAAGATATCCTGACTGACTTCCTCTGACATAATATCTTTCTAGATATTACTGATCTCATATAAGTTGTATTAACAAAAAAATGTTATATTGTCTACCATTTTTTCAAAACAATGTATTGATACATTGATAGGCTAGGTAGAAGGTATGCATGAGAGAGAGTTACTTTTGCTTTGTTAGTTAGACACTTTTTGTTTCGATAAAGAAGGCCAAGTTTTTGGTGCATCTTTTTGATACAATTATTTACATGTAAATTGAACTTAAGTTGGTCATCTATTGTTACTCCTAGAAGTTTTGTGCTAAATTCAAAATTGATGAGAGTGTTATTGAGGGACATTTTAGAAAACATTGGTTTAAGGTGGGTGATGTTTTTAGGAAGAAAGAGTAAGAGTTATGTTTTTTTTATGGTTAAGAATTAGCTGGTTGTCACAGAGCCAGCATTTCACAAAGTTAAAAGATGCTTGAGTTTCAGAGATAAGGTCAGAGGGAGTGCAATGGTGATGACAGTAGAGTCATCCGCGTATTGTATAATGGCTGACTGGGGACAGGAGGTGTAGAGTAGATTAGTGAATATATTAAAACGTAATGGGAAAAGACTAGATCCTTGGGGAACACCCATTTTTACTGGGAGAGGAGGGGAGAGAGCTGAGAGCCATCTCAATGATTGCAGATGGTCAGTGAGATAGCTGGAAAAACAGGTAACAGTAGAAGTAGAAAAATTAAGGTTAGAGAGTCTGGTCAGTAGAAGAGGGTGGCAGACCATATCAAAGACTTTAGAGAGGTGGAGGAATCAGACAGAGATCAGTTTATTGTTGTGTCTGGAAAGAGAAATAGTATTAATGATGGATATAAGGGCAGTTGTAGTGCTATGTTTAGGGTGAAAGCCATGCTGGGTGGATGTGATCAAGTTTTCTTGAAGTAGGTATTGCATGACTCGCTTATGTATGCATTTTTCCAGTATTTTTGAGAGTGGTGAGAGGATCGTGATAGGTCTAAAGTTTGTGATGTCAGTGGAGTTACCTCCATTATGCATAGGTAAGGTGTAGAATTCTTTCCAGATAGAAGGCACTTTTGATTCAGAGATGGAGCAATTTATTAAGATATCTATCTATCTATGTATATATATATATATATATATATATATATATATATATATATGTGTATACAAAATCAACAATAACTCCAGTGCATAAAGGAACAAGAAAATAAAAATAAGCCACAGTAGAGCAAACAAAGTTTATTTAACAGTATGCCTCCCAGACCAGTTACACTGCATGGTACATAGTCATTTGTATTTATACACAAAAGCATGTCTGTACATAAACAGAGCATATTTGTTACAAATGCATTTCTGATTACAAATATGCTTATGCTTAGGCATTACCTTTGGATTACATATAGATGCATATTTGCAATTACACATTTCTTCTTGCATTTAGCTGTATTTATTTAGTATTTATATGGTATATTTTTTAAACCTGTTTTTAGTAAGATTTAAAAATAAAATGATAAAATACTTACTGTAGAACTCTGGCCTTCTTACTTTCACCTTGACTACCTACTCGGCCAAATAGCCAGGCTTGCACCTTTACAGGTCATTGTACCTGTGCCGGCACTGAATCACAGAGCAGGTGATCCTGTCCAGGATGAGAGGTTCTCACCCAGCTCTCACCAAATGTCAACCTTTTTTCACGCTGTGCCAGGTACTGCTCCTTTGATCTTGTTCAGGTACCAGTCCTACAAGAGGCAGAACATGGTTTTAATCTCCTTATCAGACCAGCTTGGAGCTCAGCTTCGTGCTTTCACTGGTGCTGCCATCTTTCAACGTGCCAGTAACAAAGTGAAAATGTAGCTGACAGGGATGGAAACACATCCTCTGGGGAGGGATATCACCATAGCCAAACCCATCTGCCATGTGGGGGTCTCTAAGTATGGAACTGCTACTATTGGCAAATTTGGATTTACAAAAATGCTTTCTCATATAGATATATATTTTTTAATTTTTTTTTTTTTACATTTTACAATTTTTGCTATGACAAATGAAAGTCAGTTATTTAATCATTAATTTTTTATTTGTTTATTTGTGTTCTTGCTTCTATGTAATAATGTTGCAATCTTTAGTTGTGCGATTGACTTTAAGGCCGTACATTAATCCTTGTTCATAAGCACGCCAGTCTAAGTTTTGCATCAGTAAATAATGTTTTTTCTTTCACTTTACTTTGGAAATAAATCTTCCTGTTTGTGTCACTTTGCACTATTTGAAAGAACTGAATATTTTGAGATGATAAGGCAAGTCACAGTATACAGGACAGGCATCGATTAAGTTTCATGATTATGTAACCTAAATGTTGTTGACTCCATTTCCCCTGTTCTAGGCATAGATAAAACTGAAATATATTAGACTTGTTCAAGCATTCCCAAGGCCAGATTGGCTCAGTGGCGGCCAGAGCAGCTCAGCTACAGTTACCCGAGGTCTAGTTATATAAATCTGCTGACACACTTCACATATTACTGAAATTCTTGGAGATAAGTGCTTAATTTGCTACAAAAGGTGTAAATCAGCCTGATTTTATGTGAATAAGTTTAATAACACCATAGTTAGTTGCAATCACCTGAATTAGCTGGCCAGTATTTTGTGAAAGCACAAAGTTTGGCAAGTAAGATAAAAATAAAGTTATAAATTACTGGGAAGCAGTACAGATTGAATGTATACAACAGTTATTACTAGGAGAATTGTGTTTTTCATTTATGTGATTGTCAGATGCAGTTGATTCATGTTAATAATGACGACATGAGTGTCATTTATAAATGGGGATTCATTGCAGAGTTACTGGAAATATATGGGAACATACTACTGGTGGCATTGCAAAAAAGGTTTACAATAATTTTTTTTTGCATTTATGAATTATGTTACACAGTGTATTAGTATATAGTTTGAAGTGAGCAAAGTCTGATTTACTGCATTTTCATCAATGCATTATGTTGCCAGTATACATGCTGCTTTACTGTGGCATTTATGGCTTTCACTCATTAATGAAAAATCATGGCAGTATAAATACAGAAAAGAGGTAGGTGAAAGATTTCCCCCAGGATTCATGAACCTTGCGCCAGGCGCACGCATAGCGTAGGCGCTACAACGCCAGATATGGCCGCCGAGTGATTCAGGTATGATCCAAGTCCACGTGCACTACCGGCGTGCGCCTGAGTTGCGCCGCCTCCGGCGTAGGTATGTTAAACACCCCATGTGCGGTGTTGCACCATGCAAATGAAGGCATATAGCGATCCACGAAGTGGCGCAGGCGTAGCATAAGGGCACGGCAATTTAAACCAAAAAAAAACGGTTTACATATACCCAAACATGACATAGGAGTAACGGAAGGCTGTCAACGTCAGGTATCATACTGTTGCAACATGCCAATGGCGAAAGACACCGAGAATGTCAAAAGAAAACATGCACAAAATGTAAATAATGACATAAATGGTATGTCCGCAGAAACCACAGCAGAACCCCAGGACATGTCCGCGGAAGGTGCTAAACAATGAAATAATATGACAATGTCATAAAAGAGCAGTATAATACACATCAGCTTCACAGCCACAATACACCATATATGCATGGAAAGCCACAACCACGGCGCAAGGGTTGCCAAGGAGTGGCGGCAGTGTTCGGCGCCGTAACTATGAATTAGTAGTCAATGCCATGCAAATGAGGCAGATAATACTGAATCGCAAAACCCCCGCCGGCGTAAGGCTGCACCAAACGGCACAGCGGTAATACACCGAGGGTGGCCCAGAGGGAATACATGTCAACCACAGAGGGGTGTGCCACTGTAGGAGGAAGCACATTGGAGCTCAGCAAACATGGGCTGTACAATGCACATCACAGCAGCAGGACCGGCGTGTGTGGAAATAGTTGAGCTGAGAGCACACAATGCACGCAGAGATGCATGTGCACGAGGATGACTACGTTCCCCTAACCCAGTCATGTGACGCCCGCCCCGTCAACAACAACGGATACAGGAAGGTGATGCGGAGAATATGAGGAAATGCGGAAGCAGTGTAATTGGAGTTGTAATGAGCAATCAACACCAATCAACCCACGAAGGCCAATTGGCGGCAGCTGACAACTCTGCATGCAGAAACCCGCAAAACGGGACAGGGGAGGCATATGAATGCAAAGAAAGTAGGGGAGGTAGCAGAATGCAAAGAGTGAAGAACCGATACAGCACAGCCAAGTAGAGAGGTAGCATAACGGCAGCGGCAGACAAAATGCATGATATGCCATGTCCCAGAAACGACACATGACAGGGCTCTGCAGGATGCAATCCAGGAAATAGTATGTGCAACGTGCAGAACTAGTAAGGTAAGGTCTAAAGCTAAACCAATGCAGGCAAGTGTAATGCAACACCAAAGGCAACAGCGTTGCAGTGCCAACAGTAAAACACGGAAGATAATCCACAGATACGGCCGCACAGACACACCCTATGAGATCACCGGGTGTACAGCACAACAGTATAAAGTGTGAATGCACACAACACACAGCCGTGTATCCCCAAACGCCGCACTCTAGGTGTAAACACACGGGGAACTTTTAAAATATATATGTTGGGTGCCGCCGTGGCCGTGATACATCAGCATGTGTCAGAGATAGACGGAGTTGCGGAGGAGGGTGCCGACAACTACCGTAGGCCTCAGAGGAGAAGGAGAGTGTTCAGACCAAGGGTAACCTACCAGGGGCTACAAGACCTGGAGATAGTAGAGCGTTACAGGGTGGACAGGGACACGTTACAGCAAATAGCGGAGCTGTGCCGGCCACGCCTGAGAACAAGAAACAACAGAGGGGAGCCCATCCCAGTGGACACAAAGGTATGTGTAAGCTTGCGAATACTGGCTACAGGTACCTTTCAAATGCCAACCGGGGATATAATGGGCATCTCACAGGCATCAGCATCCGGGGTACTACACCAGTTTCTGGATGCCATGTTACGACATGCCCATGAGTATATATACTTCCCCAGATCTCAGGAGGAGTTGGCTAGCAATATGCGCCACTTCCACCGTGTGGCACAATACCTGGAGGTACTAGGTGCGATAGACTGTACGCACATACAAATCAAGTCACCACCTGGGGAGCAGGGTAGACGCTACATAAACCGCAAGGGATTCCCCTCCATCAATTGCCAGGTCGTGTGCAATGCGCAGGGCATTATCATGGATGTGTGTGCTGGCAGCCCTGGAAGCTACCACGACTCCCATATCTGGCATGCCTCACAGCTGTATCAGGTATTCGCCAGGGGGGACATCACACAAGGCCACCTTGTAGGGGTGCTGGCTATGCACTGGAGCCGTGGATGATGACTCCCATCAGAAATGCACACACACACATGCAAGAACGCCATAATGAGGCACACGCACAAACCAGAATAATCATAGAGCGTGTGTTTGGGATGCTGAAATCACGGTTCCGGTGCTTGGATACATCCGGTGGAGCCCTGCAGTACTCTCCAGGCACATGTGCCCACATATTCATAGTATGTGCCATGCTACATAATATGATCCTGCGGAAACAGCTGCTGCAGGGACATAATGGTAAAGGGCCACAAAGCCCACCACAACTGCCAAGGCCAGCACAGGCACAGAGGGTTCAGGACCATGAACACACTGTGCCAGCCCCAGTAGGCAGATGGAGGCGTACCCAATATGCCTATGCCCTGGCAAAGAGGGAACGTATAGCACATACTCTGACAGCGTAGGCCCCATGGACTGACACCTCCCTACCTGCACACACAGTGAAATGGACGGCACAAAAACATGGCCACCCGTAATGTGTACCATAAGGGTGGTCCCATGTGTGACTCCAACATAGGCAGCACCCAAACACTGCACACCCAACAGCCAGCGGAGCATGGAACGCCAACACCTTAACCGTACGCGGGTCCTACAGCAGACGGCGTTGCTGTATGCTGCCATGTTCACCGCAAGGTGTATACATATAGACATGTACATATGTGCATATACAGATATGGAGATAGATATCATTACACACATAGAAATATATGTACACATACACATATATAAAGTACAACAGGTAAGACAGGGAATCAGAGGGATGCAAGGTGACAGAGAAGTAAGACGCGATATCTGTACATAGTAAAGATAGTGAACGACAACCTGAGTATCCGGGAGGGTTGACAGAACAGGAAACCGCCACCCATGGAAAGGTCAACCTACCTAAATGCATAATCGCGAGTTGGGATGATCGCCAGGCCACGGTACAGTAACAGTACATGTGCGGGTAATATTATGAGGATATGAGGGTGGAGGTAGACACCGCTGGCGGTGATGCGGGCCATGCAGGTACTGTGTGCAACCGTCCCTGTGACTGCCGCAGTATGTGTATGTGTATGTGTGCGGTGAGGGTGTCGTGTGTTAAGCTGTGCGAGTGTAATGTGTGTGCCACTGTAAAATGTGTATGTTGGTGCCATGTGACAGGCGGAGTGGAACAACATGTGTAGGCATACAGTATAGGAACCACAGGCGTATGCACAGCAGTACCCCCAAAGTAGTACTGAGAGCCCCTCCCTGGCTAGGCACGTGGCGACGTAAAACGATGCAAAGTGAAAATGTCCCAGAATGTACCACAGGAATATAGCCAACATGAAATGCAAAGGACATACGTACAAATCATGACCATATGTATGACACCGATATGTTAATTGCAAAACGATACGTCGGCAACGTTACACAGCAATAGTCATGTACCGCGGAAATACGCATGTGCTACCCCGGTACTGATCGTGGCTACGTATCGACCCGTAAACACCGCTGTGTGTTCTACGAGTGTAAAACAAGCAATCGCCACCCGAATAGGTGGCAACCACTAGCATACAGGCCGTCCCAAGTACAGGACCACAATGACTGTAAATATCCGGGACAAAATGCCAAGGGATAGTCGGCACGTACGAACAACCGCAGATATACTACCGATGTGACGGAGGAATACATGCAGGAAGCACACATGCAGGCGATACCGACACCAGACGACATCAACACAACCTACACTCCCAGAACAACAGACAGGTAACTGCCAGCTTCCCAGGCAGGGATGGAGCACACACACAAGCATACCGTGTATGTAGAAATGCAAGGCCCACAACCCGTACCCGTCACCCACAACCTCCGATATTCCCCATCGCACATATCAAAGGGATACAAGCCGCAATAGCAGCACAAACATACAGGCAGTCAATGACAGTGGCATAACCGCAACATCTTGCGTGGGAAACACTATCAGCAGTGGATGCATACCTGCATCCGTTGTTTAAAGGAATACAAGAGCTATGTTACACATCCGAATGCAAAACGCCATCGACAGACACCGCCAGGACAGGGACACCCACATGTCGAACATAATACCATACCCAACACACACAATCCACGGCTAACACCACTGTGAAATGTACCTGACGCCACACATAGCGGCTGCAGTTACACATAACATAACACAATACAGACCATCTCCACGAAGGTAGGGCAAATAACCAATGCCCAGGCGAGGAATGCAACCATGCCCTAGTTACGACGCGTACTGTACGAATGGAGTAGATGCACAGGTTATATGCGCACAAGTACACACCGAGGAACAGCTATTGGTGTGATGAACCCACATGTCGCAGGTGACGACGGATATAAGGATGACTCCTAGGATATTCAAACCGTATGCTCATACCGAACTACAAATCAAAAACGGATAGAGTGAGACAACGCAATAGCGAGACACGCAACGGAAAACGGAAGGAAACACAGTAAAGGTAAGTAGAACCCACGATATGTACTGATGTGTAACGCATGATGTGTATGACGAAGCTGCACTGTATGTGAATGGTATTTGTAAGTAAGGATACTTGTCCATAATGCAGAGAGTGGTGAAAGGTGGTTATGTAGTGCTATCCCGCTGAGCATACCAACGACTGTGGACACCGTGTGCACAGCAGTGGGACATCATGTACACAGCCGGGATAACACAAGGGCTGCCACAGGGGGGCATAACACAGAACAATGCCACCACCCACGCCGATGCTGGCAGTGGATGTCCAACAAGGAAGTGCCACAGCAGGGGATAGGACATGTATGTATGCTGTCACAGCACACATGTGTATGGGCATATACCGTCGATGTCATACGTAATGTGCGCACGACGTGCACGTATGCCTCGCAGTAGGGGTTACTATGTCAACTATGTGTAATGTAAAGCTGTCATGGTGGATATGACAGACATCATACACAGTATCACAGGCATATGCGTAATGGAGTTATGGCCTATTGGTATGTACACTAACAGGATATGTATGGCCTGTACATATGGGACAGAGTAGTAGCAGAATAGCCATCCGAAATGGAAGGAACACCAAGTAACCATGTCCAAACGATCTGTAGCAGGTGCAATGTGTGCAATAATGAAGTCCGGCAGGTCCATGTGTAAACACATGTGCAGTGTACACAGTAGTGTCACCTCCCAATGGTAGTGTCCACTGAACAGCAGAGGTGGATGTCAACTGCATGTCTACACAGTACTGCTGCTGTGGTGGTACCATGACTATGTGTCACCCTATCAGCAAGGGAGCTATCACATGAACAGTGCCACAGTGTGTCCCTGTGGGATGTGCACAGGACCTATGTTCCACAGCATGGTGTGTGTTGTGTCTGCGGAAGTAACACAGAATCCCAGGCCATGCAATGTGGTATGTGTGCACATATGCAGGAGTGCTCCATTCACCCCGCCCACTGCAATTGCCATGTATGAGTAGTACATGCATCAGTAATGCGGAGGACATGGCCCATGTCAGAGTAGATGACACCCCTGTGTATGTGGTACGCAGATGAGTACAGATGTGTTCCCCGTCTGTCATCCGCATATGTAAACTGTCTGAGCCTGGTACACATCATGGCATGATAATGCTGTGCCATGTAAAGTCGTAGCCATTGTGGAAGGTACACCACAAATGTGTTATTGTAACCCTGCCCATGTGTAGATGTGTGTATGGCACAGGTACAATGGCTACCTATGTACCAGCAACACACACAGTACAGATATGTGTGGCCCTGCAGATGTGTACCCATACCACAGTGGAATACGGCAACCACAGCACCATGTGGGGCATGTGTGTGTACAGCAACCATGTACAATGTGATATGCATGTATGGAGACAGTATCCATGTGATACCCAGTGGATGACTGTTGCTATGCAAAGGTGATGTGCATGCACCATGTGTGATGCATCCTGACGCAATGACACCCACACGATGTATCTGCCACACCGACACCTGTACGGTTGTTATCAGTATGACCTGGTGGAGCTACAATGGTGCCAGGTATGTAGATGTGGGATATCTAGGCATGGACAGTACTCTGTGACAGCATGTTGTGTATGTAAGCAAATAGTGAACATGAGGGGCCCCATGACTGAGGACTGTGTAATGCCACATGTACCTGACATGTAGTAGGTAGCATGATATGCTTGCACCACTGTGTGTCCTGGCCAGGATTCATATAGCCTAACATCCTGAGACACAGGGTATGATGTGACGGTGGATGTGTACATTGCCAATACCAGAATGTGGAATGGTGCTGAAGGGCAATGTGGGGACAATGTCTGATCTGTTACCCTCTGTACCACACCAACCACCCATGCAATGGTATGACAGGTGGCCAGCATGTGTATGTGGCGTGCTGTGGCACACAGAAGCCCAACAAGGGTGCCAGTAAAGGCATGGAGGTCATCAATGAGTGTGTGAAGCACGTATGTGAGGATGTGCCCCAGTGCCATACTGAATGGTCCAGTCATGGGTGTACGAATGCAGTCCCACACGTGCAATGCAGTACCACCCATGTGTAGTGCGATAGATGCGGTAGTGTGGCGGTCAAGGTACACAATGTCCAACAACAGGCTAGCAGTTAATTCAGTGGGCTGGTGTGGAGACACATACCAAACAGGTTGGCGGGACATAACAGCTAGGGAGATCAGAAGGTGACATTGGGACAGTGTCTTAGGACATAACGTGTGCATGGCAGTACCATGTATGTGTCCACAGGGACACTGCGATGTCCATGTATGGATTGCAACCCTGTAGTGAGTGAGAGTGTGTATTGTTGGTAGGTACACCATTGCCTGGCATGTTGCCAACATTATCTCAGTCAGCAATGCCTGGGTGACTGTTGTATGCGACATCGAATGTGGATGTAGCCAAACAACACAGACATACCACCACACTGCCTGAGGGCCCACACTGCAATGTGCAGCAGTCATGTGTAAGTAGCTAGCCTTGGAGCATGTGATGGGCCACGAGGACCCACCATGGCTGTCAAGTGATGCACCCCACACATGTGAATATCCCCACCGTGCAACAGTCTGCACATGTGCCCATACAGCAGATGTGCATGGAACATGACTACCACCGTGGCGTCTGTGAAAAGGCCAGTACCGCCATGTCTCTGTGTGGAATAGCATGGTCCCTACCATTGCGTACATGTTGCGGAAGTGCACTGTGATATGTGTCAGCATAGTCACGTACACTGTCCATTTGCCGGGGTGCCATGCCATTAACAACCCCCGTCAACAGACGTCAGTAGTACCGGCTGTAGAGCACATGTACCATGTATGCTGCGATGGGTGTGTGTCCAGGGTGTGGCTAGCAGGGCCGTGAAGCATATATGTTCATCTACCAGAGGGGGGATATCCCCAGGTTTAACACAGCAGACACATGGAGGTATCGTGCATGCTGAGGGTAGTGTAGGTATGGTATGTGTTGTGTAATGTGTCACCCAGCTAGGTGGAGTGCATGGCCAATCATGTGTGGGTACATGGGAGTCCATACTAGGGAAGTGTGGGTTGCTGTCAGCACATGGCAGTAGCAGCTGTCCGAGGTCCAATGTACAGTATGACAACACAGCCAGCATGTAACCTGTGGTGTACAGTGTAATCTCTGTTGCGTGTTACAATGTGTCTAGCGGTCACAAACATGGGTATCCGAACATGGAGCACCTACGATGCATTGTGTTTGGAAAATATACAGTATGTGTGCAAAACATTGTGTGATGTGGGATCCCCTCACCTGTGTCTGTTGCAGTCCAGGTATGTGCCTGGGAGGTATGATCCGTGTACAATCTGGACTTGCAGGTGTGCTGTGCGGAGCATGGAGGCAGGTCCCAGGCACCGCAAATAAATGTGAGGCGTGCACTAGTGTGCGTGCCTTGCTTGTGTGCAGCACAGTGGAAGGTGCAAGCATTGCCCCACATTACCGCATGCCGTGCCTGCCTGTTACAGCCCTGCTGGAGACAGACATGTGACACCGCCGCAGAGGCAGCATAGCATGTGAAGATGTACATGTGGGCTCCACACCCTAGGCAGATGTCCGCAGGTCATGTGTGCCACAGTAGTGTGGTCGACCACGACTGTCATACTGGTCAGATACCACATGCCTGTATAAGTACAGTATGAGCATAGTCAACAGTCGCAGTGACAGAGTGGGCCAATGTACAGTATCCCTCTGTTCAGACCACTGCCTACTGTACACTTGGCTAGACACACACCCGGAGGGTGAATATACCTTTGAGCCATCACATGTCCCAGTCCACGTAGCCTGTACAATGCCATCACAGGGTGGTCACAATAACGTGTGGTAAGACAGACATGTTGTACCAGGTGATGTGTCATGTGTGCAAATGTTGAGTTGCACAGCTGTTCACACGTCTGCAACATATCAGTGCATGATGTATAGTGTAACATGATGTGTGGAACTGCACTGTGATCAACAACAGGGTCATCTGAGACAGGTGTGTTGTGAATGGTGTAACCCATGGTCACATGGGATATACACTGGTGCTGTTGGCTGCCATGCTGGGGGCCACCAGTGGTGCCTGCAGTGGTCATACAGACATACTGCACACAGTGTTCTGGCAGGAATGTCCATTGTTGTGGATGATGTGTTGCTACGTGAAGGTAGGTGTGTGTTGTGACAGTTACACATCCAGATGTGACCATCAGGCGCAGTCATGGTCATCGACAGCATCACACACATCCACAGTGGTCAGAACCCTGTCCCCAGAATGGGTGTCAGCCGCCCTCGTACAGTGTGACGTATGTGCAAATGGCTGAACACCTCCTACTGGCTGGATAACAGTGTCAGCTAGGACGGCTATGTGATGGCTGGAATACGCCGTGATAATGTACAATGCTGGTATCCCAATGAAGTACCTGGAATCACACACAGTACGCCATGGCTGGCATGTAAACCATGTACAACAATGACTGTGTGACAGACACAAACAATGTGTAGACATGTTGAACATGCACACATGAGAACACCAAATGAGGTATGTTGCACATATCAATGTACAACTGTCATCCATGGCCATAGCATGGATGCAGACGCATATGCCCCACAGGCAGTACCACACCATGTAGGTAGGGGGGCATTGCACGTGTACATGTGACAGTTGCTGTACCGCCACATGTCCTGCATAGCCGTCATGTAGGGGTAGCAGTGGTATGTGACTGTTGGACATGCCTGTACATTTGACCATGTCCCACAGGATATGTGTTACGTGTGTACAACATGTGTTGTGCCGTCATCAAGCTGTGAAGTGTATGGCTGCCAGTGTACCTGTGTGACATGTTCTGCGATGGGTGCAAAGGCACGCAGTACTGCATTGCATGCCCACATGCCCCACACAGGTGCATTGCCTGAACATGCAATACAAAGAGGGTGTTGGATGATAGCAACCCACAAGAGGAGATGGGTACTGGTGGCAACCCACTACCACCTGTTCGGGTAAGGTGTGCATGTCTATGACACATTAGCACCCGAGAAGCTAGCAGTACAGCAGTACTGGGTGGCATGCATATATGTTCACCAATACCCCTGTGTGTCCCACCACTGGCCCGTGGACAGACAGACACCAACACAATGTGCAGATTTGATATGTGCACAGCACATCACCACTGGCTACTGTAGAACAGGCTTACTGTGTAGACATGTGCACAGTAGGTCTGCGCCAGCCACACTCAAAGACGTTATGTGCCAAACCACACCAATAGTTTAGCCCATGCCACAGACAGATGTGCACGCATCTGTGTATGTACGTCTGGGAATGTCCCCGGCCTAGCAGTATAGCTGTGTCAGTGTTGCGAACAACATACTGAATGGGCTGTATGTGTGAGGGGTGCGTCATATGTGTATGGTCAGATCGACGATACCATCAGTGCCCCTGCTATGTGAACATCCCTGTCCCCATACATGGATACCTATGCTGTGCCCAACACCATGTTCCCCGTGGAAGGGATGGCGCTGTGCGGTGCACCAGCTGACATGGGAGTGGCAGCAGGCACTGGATGTAGACATATGTGGCACCCATGTCAGGCCAGGCAGCCATCCATGTGCACGGGATAGCAGTGTGTGGGCACATACAGCACTGTGTTGAACAATATCGCAGCACATAGCACCTGTCAGGGTTAATGTGTATGCATGGATGTGCGATACCTGCATGCACCAGACACCCCCCCACCAAGCAGCGTGCAGCCTACCTTGCAGAAGGCCAGTGTCCACACCATGATGATAGACATGTGTAATGTCCATATACACATAGCAATGACACATGGAATGGACTGCCACCCTGCCAATATCAGTACCCCCCAGGTGGGTCACATCCCAGTGCCATGTATGTGACATACCCTGCCATACCATGCAGCCCTGCCCAGCAAGGCTGCACGTGCTATCACAGTCCTACATGGTGCAATGGATGAAAGGCACTTTCACTATCAACCGTCCACAGCAGTAATGTGGCAGTGATGCACCTGTGGTGTTACAGGTGCTGTGTGTTGCTGTGGACAACGTGCGTGTGCACATGCTATGCATGACCTTTCCTGCTAATGTCACATGGTTACACATTGTCCCATGTGTATCACATGTGCAACACAGGTGAGCCGTGGCAGGTTGGCCAACACCCGTACAGTGCTGTGTAGATGTACATGGCACAACACATGCATGTACAGGTGTCCATGTGTATGTGTGCAGTGCCACCGCTGAGGTTCATAATGGCCGCGTACAGGATGCCTAGTGACATATACACAGCATCCAGGTGAACAGTAGAACTGTTGTCACATGGGGACATGTGCCAACTGATATGGACACAGGTGCAGGCAGGTACACATGTCCACAGCAGGCTAACATCAACATGGTGCGTGTACAGTGTGATGAGGTGACACACAGATATGATATGAGACCCACTGCTTAATGGTGTGACGGCAACACGTCGGCTGTGTCACTGCCATGATGCATCGCAGAGATTACTGTGCAGATGTTGTACATGTCATAGCAACGTATGTCCAGCAGTATGCCAGTACAGCAGTGTGAATGTGACCTGTCTACATCATTATGTCTTACAGATAATGCCACGTTCCCGGCTGCCTGCCTTCAGCCGACAGGAGGATGACGTGATTATACCATTGCTCCACGACAACTACGATATACTATTCAGCCATGTGCCACTACAGGCACAGCAGCAGGATGACGTGTGGCAGGATTTGCGCAGGAGGGTGAACAACGTGGGTGGCAACAACCGCACCTACCAGCAGATCCGCAGACACTGCACAGACCTAATTGACGCAGCGAAACAGCGTGCCGCTGCAATCGCCAGACAACAAGGTGGGACAGGTGGTGGGCCACCAACCCAGCCCCGACTCACACACGGAGGAGCTCCTGGCCAGTCTGGGGACACCCAGGGAACAACATGCAGAAACACTCGCTGCCATCGTGGAGGTGGGTGTCTCCCAACCAACGATCCTGGAGCTGCCTGGTAAGTCAGTCTTGCAAGTTTGTATGATAACTGACGTAGGTGTGGGTGTCATAGTACACCACATAATGTACCAACACATGCCAGGTATATGGCCACACAAGCTGCATACTACAGTATGCTACGTTGTGTCTGCAGACATGTGCATAGCACATGCTAACACACAGGTACATGATGTGACATGCACAGTGCTCACCGTGGCGATAGTAATGGATAATGTGTATACTGTTGTGTCGCCCCTATACAGGTACCTCTGGCGTGCCGCACAGACATGGGTCCGTCGCAGGTGAGACTGTTGCTAGTAATAGGCATGATACAGTGTATAGATATTCCCCATGTGTCCAGGTATGACATGCACACCTGGGTCTGCCCCAGTCACGGTATACAGGTTGCACCACCCGACACACACGCCACCCATGTACAGTAGATACAACCGTTAGTATAGACCGGCATGACACCACATAACCCATCGGTGTGATATGTGCAGTCAGCTATGCATACAATGGTGGAGGTGTTCCACAATGGCTGCATGTGTAGTATGCATCGGTATGCCTTTGCGGTACGCACACAGTACCACATAGTGAGCTGTGATCTGGCCAGCACACAGGTGTTACCACTGTGACCTATGCCCCTGCATTGGGTGCACATGTTGTGACATGGCACATGACATGTCCCATGCACGTGGTGGTCTGTCCGCAACATTGTCACACCATGACATGACCTACGCACGACATAGCAGACATCCACAATGTCTGCATAGCCTTCGGGAATGTGACACCTCAGACTAGTATGGGTGTATGTCACATGGGCCACCACAGGGATGTGTACACGATGCCCATCACACACAATGTTCCATGAACCAGTCAAACATGGCCATGGGTGATACCTACAGGCATGTTGCCACACAGTACATCCGCAGTGGGTAGTCACTGTTGCACCCTGTCCACACATAGTGCGGTCATAGCTGTAGTGGACCCCCTGGACATCTGATGTGGTACACCAGACAAATCAGCAGCCAATAGAGGTGCCACCAATGTCTACCATATATGTGCTGTGGAACAGCATGACTGTGTTGCAGACATGGCAATGCAATGCGTCCAGGTTACGCATCGCACAGAAACATACCTGAGTCTTGCTGCCATGCAGTGGCACAGTGCCCGTACTCCCCACTGTACAGCTATGTACACAGCTCACACCAACCACACCTGCACAGACATCCTTGTAACACATGCATTCTATCTGTAGCCTGTACACATAACACTGCACTGTGACATCCGTTTTGATGTGGTGCATGTGGTGGGACACCATTGTCACATGTCCACATGTTACCGCTCATGTTTGCGGTGTACATGACATAGTGACGCCAGCCATGTGTACTGTTAACCCGCCCGTGGCCATGTATCACGGTGATGCATGCAAACTACCATGAATGTGTGTACTGCAAGCCTACTAAAAGACACCTGCTTGATGTAGTGTGCACCCCAGGGCAGTATGCATACTACCACTATTAATGTCTGGGCTGCATTCACTGGGCTGTGGTGTGGGAATGCTGCATGCCACCTGCAATATCACATGCATGATGTGTCTGCATGTGTGTGTCTGCGTGTATGTCAGCGTGTGTGTGTGTGTGTGTGTGTGTGTGTGTCTGTGTGTGTGTCTGCGTGTGTGTGTGTGTCTGCGTGTGTGTAATGTAACTTACGGTATGTCTTTGTATTCACAGGTGCTGTAGGTGCGTTCCCCTCCTGCAGTCCATCTGATGCTAGTGTCCCCACAGAAACTAGCGGTGATGACCATGTGCATGAGGCACAGGCAGGGTCGTCATGGGCAGAAGCTGTGCCATTGGATAACATCCCACCTATGTCCCCTTCATCTCCGCACACGGTTCAGATGCCGACACATACCACATCACCGTTGCCCATAGAGGAAGGACAGTCAGCGTCTGTTGGCACCGAGCAGGAATGTGTGGTGGCTACAGAAGGTGTGGGTACACACCATGTTGCCAGTGTAATGACTGGTGATGTGCCACACAGGCATGTGGCTGGTACTGCTCGTAGGAGGAGCACTGGTAGACATGCACCTGCCGTACAGGGTGCAGCAGCTGGTATCACCAGACGCATGTTTCAGACTGTAATGGCAGCACAGGCACATGCCGAACGCAGAACCAAGAAGGGCAGAGGCTGCAGAGGGCCGCAATCCGTTCCTTAAATGAGAACATCCAGTCATTGGCGAATGCTCAACAGCATCTTGCCGATGTTCTGGATAGGAGATTAGGTGAGATGGTTGGAATCCTCGACCGAGGCATGTCAATCCGCGAGCGTGAGCTGTCTGTGCTGGAATACCTGGTAGGGGTGAGGCGTAGGACACGTGGCCGTAGGCCAGCAACACCACCTAGTGCAGGTCGACGTGTGCGTGCCACCTCTCATACCCACTCACACAGTGCTGGTAGCAGCAGCAGTGCAGCTGGTGCTACACCAACCACACCAGGACACAGCAGGCCACGTGGACGTGGCCCTGGACGGTCCCAGCGTGGACACGGTTCCAGCGGACATGTGTCATCGGAGAGTGGCCACTCCATACCTCCACCCGGTAGTGCTCGTGCGACCCCAGGCAGGCACGGGTCCGCGTGGCAGGCGCACACAGTGAGCCATACAACCTGCACTGTACAGTCTGGGGCTGCCAAGTATACCCGTGTAGGCATCACAGATGGCTGAACTGTGTACACACATACCCACACACAGCAGACACAACTGTAGGGCTCCACCACATCCACATGCATTCTGCACAGTCATGCCCAGTAAATGCACAGGCCCTTACACACACACATGATGTCATCCATTGGTACAGCCTATGCCCCTGGCACACATATCACCCTGTGCATATGATGAAGCCTCTGCCGCAGCACCGTGATCCACACCATCGGTGCACGGTTATGCAAACATATTCTGATGCACAGGGTGGACAAGATAGTGAGAGGTGTATGTGATACCTGTGTCTGCATAGTACGCGATGTGTATGTTGCAGTGGTTGTGTATGACAGGTGACAGGTGCGTATGTGACATGGGTCGTGCACTGACATCATGCAGCAGACATACCATGTAGTGCAGGTGCAGCATACATTGATCTGTGTACACGGTATGAGTGGCGGTTACATGTGTAGCACCATGTTGGTTCAGTTAACCTGTATGCCAATTATGGTGTACTTGCATGTGCCTACTGGGAGCACTGTTATCAGTCCCCCACGTGTTGCTGTGGGGTACCCACAGGCACATCTGGCAATATCAGCATACCACAGGTACCCGCAACCTGCATGGACCCCTACATAGGTACATAGGCGCATAGGTACATACCAGGCTATGTGCCCTCGGCGTAATGTAAGCCTAGCCAGAGTGTGTGTGGCTGTCACCACCCCTTTGGATGAGGATACCACATCCATCGGTCCGCTGTCCCTCTGTCCAGCAATGACACAGAGATGATGCCTGGCGCATACCTACGATCACACATCCACACGTCAGGATTACTCTTGGACAAAGTCAGTCAGGGGCTCTGCTTCACATGGGCTGGGAATCCTTTCCATGTTGTAGGGGGTCTCTGGGCGTTGACCCTGTTCCCCCAGCACGTCCTATTTATGTCCGTGTTGAGGTTTCTGTCAGTTGCTTCTGTGCCCATGTTTGCTTGGAGCCTAGGAGGTGGAACATGTCCATGTCACCCAGGTCGGACATGGCCGTGTATGTCAGGCACAGATCACCACAGAGCAGACGTGCTGGGAAGGTATACAGCCGGAGTCCCCTTGGTCGGGCAGCGTGTGACACATGTCTCAGCACCTTTATCCCTGTGTTGTGGAATGTTTGTGGTCCTTCCGAGTGCTGCAGGTGTCAGGTTAGGTATATCCCAGATGTGGCGTTGTACGCAATCATTGGTCTGATGTGTGAAGAGTACAGGGTACAATGAACTCCCCTGATGTGGATGTGATTCCTTCCTGACCAGGTGGCCACAGTGGAATGTCTTCCCAACCACATTGGCATTGTGAGTGTCGACAGAGGTTACCGACAAGTGTGGTACCCATGTCCCTGAACACGTCCACCATGTTCAATGGATTACCACCTACATGGTACGTCGGGGCGAACATGTCCTTCCCACTGGGTAGGTCTGCACCTTCCCTGGCATGTAGCATCAGGCCATGGCTCTGGCACCAGTTATCCATTTCTATGAGGCCCCAGGTGGATGTCCGTGTCTGATGGGGTGTTGAGTATGGTGGCGGTGTGCAGTCATCTGCATACCTTGTCTGCCACAATCCCCCTATGTTTGCATGCACATTGGAAGGTTGAATGCCGAACAGGAGGGGGCCCAGGACTGAGCCCTGTGGGCCTCCACTCGAGACCAGCTTGGAGTCTGACATGGCACCAGGAACACAAACCCTGTGTGGTGTGACCTCCATCCAGTTGGCAAACCATCGTGTGACATATGTCTCCACATGTACGCTGGTGAGCCTTTCCATGAGTCCCACGTGGTGTGTTGTTTGAACGCCCCCGCCAGGTCATGGTAGTCTGTGCACACCGACGTACCCCCATCAATGGCCTTAGTGACCCCTCCAGACAGGTCGAGCAGGTTTGGGAGGCAGGATCTGCCCTTGACTAGGTCGATGTGGGTATGTTCCGGTATTGGCTGTACACCACTGTCTGTACTTATGGGCTCCAGTATGGACCTCCCCACAGCTTTGCAGACAAGGCTTGTCAAGCTGATAGGGCAGGGATGTCTACAGTCCAGAACAGCACTACCCTGGTGTAGTGGGACCACAGCTGCCGTATGCCATCCAGCGGGGACCTAGCCCATAGTAAGCCTAAGATGACACAGCGGCCTTATGTGTGGGGCGAGGGCCTCAATGAGATTGTGTAGCACACAGCCAGGGACACCATCTGGTACCATTGGTGCTGTGTTCACCGCTTAACAGATATCAGATCTCACCTGGGCATACCAGATGTTTGGGAGGCTAGACTCTGGTGGGATGGATACGTCCCCTCTTGGGGGTGGGGTAGATGTATGCATGGAACATGTCCGCTGGTTTGTTGACAATGTCTGTGGGTTCAGTGATCATTGTACCATTCTGGTGTAATTCCGGACATGACTGTGTGCTCCCACCCATGTCCCTACCACAGTTAAGGAAGGCCCTATGGTTGTCTTATGTGTCCTCTGCAGTACCACTCCCACAAGCGGCCTTGGATGATTGTATGTGTGATCGTATGTTAACGCTGATATTAATCAGTGATGCCTTCCCTGGTACTGATATTGCTCTGTCATGTATTAGCTCCAACTGTCGTTGTACAGTTTGTCAATGGCTGGGGTCCACCAGACCATGTGCCTGCCTTCGGTGGACAAGGTCCTGATGTTATCATGATCGCTTGGTGCAGACATCCCTGGGGGTGCTCAGAGAAGGCATTTGTAAGGGTTTCAGCAGTGTGGCCTGTGTTTACCACTGGCATGGAGGCCTTGTAGGGTACCACACCAGTCATTATGGCGTGTGTGGTTCGTGTGGAGAGGACGTAACTTTGGTCTCCCATGCGGGTGTTGGGTGCAGGATGCGGATTACCAGTGGATTCACTATACGGTCTGACATCACCATTGAGGGATGTACATCCTGTGTGGAGCATATTCTCTCCATGTGTGATGATCAGAACTGGTATCGTCCCCTTGTGGGTATGGTGCATGGGTGTTCCACAGCAGTCAGGTGTATGAACACCTGGGACCTTTGGCGTAGGGTGTTGTGTCCTGGGTAATGTTCTCGGTCTATGTATGGGTGGTTGATATCACCCAATATGACGGTGTTGTGAGAGCATTCACACTCACCAGTGTCTTCAGGGCGGCTGTGCAGGTATCCTGGGTTTGGGAGGGTGGTCTGTAGCATGCAACAAACTGTAGGGCAGTCCTAACCATGGTTAATTGCACCTGGATATTTCCCGCTGCTACGTGCATCTCTGCCAACATGGAGGTGTGTGTATCCGTCATGGAAATGGGGACTCCCCCTCCTTCTGTGTTATGTCCGGGTTATGGTCCTGAACGCGTGATATGGGGTAAGACCCAACAGTGCTGGGGTGCTCTCAGCAGCCCTGACCAATGTTTCAGTCACAGCACTGACATCGATGTCCTCCATACTGAGGAGGGCATTTGAGGGTGTGCAGCTTGGCCGTAGACCACTGGCAGTGAGCTGTATTATCCTGTGTGTTCTCCAGGCTTGTAGTGTAGGGTGGTAGGTTTATCATTCCAGCCGTGCCTGCAGTGAGCACTGTGGGGGTGGCAGGTGCCTTCGCCAAACCCTTGAAGACCGGGGGTGACAGCTGCCAGCCATACCATGCGAAGGGGTGTGGCGTGCCAAGCATGTCATCCCAGGTAAGAGGAATCCGGATCCCCTCAGACTGACACCGGTAACCAGGCACATTATCAAGGGTGACCACATTGAGCCAGTATAGTGGCATACTTGATAAGGGTGGGATACTGCCCAGGGTCAGGGACATGCCGGCCTGGGCTACACAATCTGAGTGGCCCTCTATGTCTCCTGTAATGTATCCCAGGGTGGTATGCCACCAGTCGTTGACACCAGCATGGGCAATGACCGCGTCATACCTGTACATGCTGCGGAGTGACCTGAGTGCGTGTGTTATGTGGCATATTCCAGCGCCCGGCAGGCAGCCTACTGTGATCATTCCCTTGTTCAGTATGGTGTGTGGGACGTCGGTGTGTCTGGCAGTGGCGTCACCCATTACAGGTGTGTCTGGCAGTGTGTGTGTCGCCTTTGGGGCTCTGCCAGGTTAGCACACTGACGTTAAGAACTATGTGTTGCATGTCCTATGTCTTGTGGAGGCAGTAGCTTGTGTGTCTGCTTCAGAGGGCTCGTTAGGTTTGTGACATGTCCTACAGTGCCTTCAGGTATGTCTTAGTGTGTTCATGTGTTTGATTAGCATTTACGATAGTCACATGTGACACTGGGTATGTGGTGTGCATTGTGTCCTTCTCCTCCCGCGTGGTCTTGCTGGTCATGGTTGGAGAGAGCACAGCCCCCTGTCTGGCTATATAGTTGCGTCTGTCACATGTATTATGTTCATTGGGGGAGGTGCGGCTTGTCCGTGTCCATGAGGCACCTGTAACAGTGGCCAGGATGCCCAGATTCACCATCTGAACAGGAGAGGTCGCTAGCAATTGACCCGTCGACATGCCAGAGGATGTGAATGCATTTGCTGTGTAACCAGGTCAGAAGGCACCTATAGGGAAGTGGGCACACAAGGGGATTCTAGGACAGTGTAGTACTCCATTTAGTATACATGTACTTTATCTATGTGGGAATACTATGGGAGCAGGTGCAGAGCTTTTCTGATGTAGAGAACAGACAGTCGGGATTGCAAGAAGAGATGTCATACACATAAACCTGCGAACGGAGCCAGATACAGTGTAGCGTTGCTTACGGTACATGGCCACATGTCCACACATATACTGCACCTGATGCCTGTGGTCGGTGCCACAGGCTACGGTGGACAGAGACATCACATACATGGCATGACACAGTACAGGTATGGTGACATTCTGCAGGTGTCGTACGCAGTGTGCTGGCTACTGACGACAGGTGTCACCTGTCAGCTGTGGTGCACAGTGTTTGACAGTCGGATGCTGTACCGGTATAGGACTATTCCGCGTGCAGGCGTACACCTCTATGGCACACACACCATTGTGTGCAGATGGGGACACCTGTCTGTGTGGTCGGCACCCTCACAAGACAATGCACCCGGCGCCATGTCACAGGGGATGGTCTTGCACAGGTGGCCAGTAAGGCTCACAGGTATGGAAATGACAGGGCTGTACAATGCAGCACCACTACGGGATGGTCACCCTGTGTGGTCAGTGTCCAGTCACAACATGATATCTGCATACACCCTCTCAACAGGCAGCAGACATACACACATGTCGACACACTGACATGGTGGTGGCCACACATGTCTACACGGAGGGATGACATGTTGCATGTACTACACCATCCACATCGGTGCACCCCACACTGAGGTAGGTACAGAGCTCTACCATGGTGTACAGTGATGTGTGGCACGTGGCACGTAGTTCCCCCGATCTGTGGCATACATGGGCACACATTCCTGCACACATGTTGGTGCTAGGAATGCCACACCCGCTACATGAGATTTGTGCAGGCGTGCAGCAGTATGTGGTGCATCCTGCGTACTACCACTGTATCCGGCAGCTGTGCCAATATCTGCACTTGGGTGGTGGTAGGGGTTACAGTGGCAATGTGACATATGGTCGAACCCGCATGGCCGATGGGTATGCATCATGGCAGCGCTGTCATGTAAAGGCGACATAGCGGACTGTATGCACATGGTAGTGTAGGACAGTGTGTGATACACCTGTGACCAGCACCTGCACACATGCATGTGGACAGGTGTTTAAACAAATGGTGTACACACAGACTGCCATGCGTGCTGTTACTATGCCACCATATGATGGCCCCCATGATGGGTATGTATGTGGGAGGGGGTTGCAACTGTGTTATGGACACCAGACACTGCCCCTGCACGGCTGCACCGTGCACAGTACACGTGTCACATGTATCCCCTGTTGCCATGTGTGTATGCATTGCTACGTTGTGACGTGTGTCAACATGCATGGTACATGGACTGTGCTTTGGTATCACAGCTGTCACAGGAAAACTGTACAAGGGTATGTGTCCCTGTGAACACCGCCACACCCTGTAGGGGGTGCATACCACAAACATGTGTCCGCCTTCCCTTCGTGTGTGTATTACCACGTACGCCTGTACCATGCATGTGGTACATCACAGGCTTCGTATGTGTCCTGCGTGCAGTCCATGCACACAGCCTGGAAACCACATATGTGACATATCTGGACATTGTTTCACTGTGGTACAGCTGCAGTCATGTGTCATACCTGTGTCAGGCCCGTGGCATGTGTGGAGCACGCCTGTCCGTGTATACCGGTACAGGTGGACTACATCACACCTGTGGGATCATTGATAGTACATGTGTACTCTGCACGACAGATGTACACCGCCACATAGTCTTCTGGACATATGTCACATGCAGTTTCTGGACCGTGAGGCATACTGCTGCACCGATGACATGGTGCTGGCATAGCAGCTACAGTGTTCACTTCGGTGTGTACATGTTCAGCCTGCACCCGTGGCGCCTGTGCTGTCATCTGTGTGTGTACATGTGACTGCATGTGTGTCCACCCTGCGCGTGTGTATGGGTTTACCTGGCCGTGACTTGCGGTGTGTGCACTCCGTCTGCATGCCGGACGGCGCATAGCACATACTACGTGTGTGAGCATGGCCGGGTCGCTGTTGTGTGGCTGGACACACATGACGGTCCACAGTCTGCCTCCCATGCCGTCGCCCCATGTGTATGCATGTCTGCACTGTGCCGATTCTAAGTGTCTGAGCATGCCCAGTATGCAGCTGTGTAGATGGACACACAGTACAGTGCACACCGCGCCCGACTGCATTGATACCCCGGGTGCATGCCTGTTTCCCCTTCACAACTGCCACGTCTGTGGCATGGCGGGTTGCTGTTGTGTGGCTGGACACACACGATGTTCCACAGTCTGCCTCCCATGCCGTCGCCCCATGTGTATGCATGTCTGCACTGTGCCGATTCTAAGTGTCTGAGCATGCCCAGTGAGCAGCTGTGTAGATGGGCACACAGTACAGTGCACACCGCGGCCGACTGTGTTGATACCCTGTGAGCATGTCTGTCTCCCCTTTGCAACCGCTAGGTGTGAGAGGCATGGTCAGTACACCTGTCGGTACACCACGACAGTCGGCACCGATGTCTGCTACTAGGCGTGTAGCCATGGCCAATGACATCCTGCATAGCCATGGTGACCATCCAGGTGACTCATATGTGGCTGTCATGCCACATTGGCTGCCTACATCCTGCACACCGGATGCCCTCTCATAGGGTATACTGTCATGTGGTGCATCCGTATTCATGTCGTGATGTACTGCTCCGTGGTTATTTGGTATACCCGACTGCAGCACTACCATGTTACTGCACGCCACCTTGGGATGGTAACAGGCTGTGTGACTGCGCACTCTGTCTTCATTCCCTATCGGCCGCATTGCCTCTGCAGATGATACCACCCACCTAGGGGTATGCCTCCTGACAGTGCTGTGCTCAGTAATCCCGGTAGCGCGTTCTGTAAATGCTGCATGCTGTAGTGAGTTCATGTAGGTAGGCGTAGGTTCGACTCTCGGCCCTTCCCTGTGTGTGTGTGTGTGTGTGTGTGTGTGTGTGTGTGTTTCCAGCTGCCTCTGCAGATGAACATGCTTTTAGATGCTTCGCAACACATACCTTGGCTATTGCCAGCTATTCTCTTACGGCTGATGTCACCCGCCTAGAAGTATGCCTCTGACAACGCTGTGCTCAGTAATCTCGGTAGAGCGTTCTGTAAATGCTTCATGCTGTAGTGAGCTCATGTAGGTAGGCGTAGGTTCGACTCCCGGCCCTTCCCTGTGTGTGTGTGTGTGTGTGTGTGTGTGTGTGTGTGTGTGTGTGTGTGTGTGTGTGTGTGTGTGTTTCCAGCTGCCTCTGCAGATGAACATGCTTTTAGACGCTTCGCAACACATACCTTGCCTATTGCCAGCTATTCTCTTACGGGTGATGTCACCTGCCTAGAAGTATGCCTCTGACAGCGCTGTGCTCAGTAATCTCGGTAGCGCGTTCTGTAAATGCTTCATGCTGTAGTGAGTTCATGTAGGTAGGCGTGGGTTCGACTCGGCCCTTCCTGTGTGTGTGTGTGTGTGTGTGTGTGTGTGTGTGTGTGTGTGTGTGTGTGTGTGTTTCCAGCTGCCTCTGCAGATGAACATGCTTTTAGACGCTTCGCAACACATACCTTGCCTATTGCCAGCTATTCTCTTACGGGTGATGTCACCCACCTAGAAGTATGCCTCTGACAGCGCTGTGCTCAGTAATCTCGGTAGCGCGTTCTGTAAATGCTTTATGCTGTAGTGAGTTCATGTAGGTAGGCGTAGGTTCGACTCCCGGTCCTTCCCTGTGTGTGTGTGTGTGTGTGTGTGTGTGTGTGTGTGTGTGTGTGTGTGTGTGTGTGTGTGTTTCCAGCTGCCTCTGCAGATGAACATGCTTTTAGACGCTTTGCAACACATACCTTGGCTATTGCCAGCTATTCTCTTACAGGTGATGTCACCCGCCTAGAAGTATGCCTCTGACAGCGCTGTGCTCAGTAATCTCGGTAGCGCGTTCTGTAAATGCTTCATGCTGTAGTGAGTTCATGTAGGTAGGCGTAGGTTCGACTCTTGGCCCTTCCCTGTGTGTGTGTGTGTGCGTTTCCTGCTGCCTCTGCAGATGAACATGCTTTTAGACGCTTCACAACACATACCTTGGCTATCAGCGGCCATTCCTTTACGGATGTTGTCACCCACCTGTACATGTGCCTCTGACGGTGGTGTGTTCGGTGGTCCACGTAGTGCATTCCATACCTGTGTCATACTTTTGTGCGGTTGGGTATGTGGGGGTATGGTCAATCACCATGCCTGCCACATGTGTGTGTGCATGCTCCCAGCTGCATGGGTTCATAGGGTATGGCTTTAAGGTTTCCGCAGAACACTCATATCCTTCACCCACCCCTTGTTTGTGGATGGTGAGACGCAGCTCGTGTACTGCTTGTGTGCCTGCTGTGGTTGGCGACCTCCGTAGCGTGTTCTCCACGTGCACCCTGCTATGGTGTGGTGGGGTGGTGCTGTGTACATTACACTCACGGGCTTGCCACATGTGTCCGTCTGTATCTCTGTCATTGTATATCTACCTACCCATGTTGTGCCCGTAGTGCTGCTCTTGCATGGACAGCTGTCTTTCCCATGTATCGCATATTTGCACGGCTGACACATAGAACTGTGGTACGTTGCATATCCACACACTGTCCATGCACCGTCCGTATTCCACAACACCCTAAAGACATCTGCTGGATATCATGGCAGACAGCTATCCTTGCTGTACTGACACTGTACCCATACACGCCATACACCTTGTGTGTAATTGCCTATTTATGGTGTGTGTATGTCTACCTGTGCTGTATGCATGGCCGTGTGTGTGTCCCGCTATAGCCATCTGTGCAGGTGTCGCCACTATGGGTAATCCTTGTGGACCGCTGTTTCATGTGCACGTCTGCACATACCTGCAGACCGTACTACCCCTCCGACGGCAGCGGCCTTAGATCGACTGCTGCCCTAGGCTGTAGGGCTCCATGGCCCACCACCACAACACATGGTGCCCCCATCTTGGTATACCTGCATGACACACCTACTAGACAGGTGGCCCTACTAGTGCGGCGCCCTGGGCAGCCGCAGGATTGGCGTAGTCCTACGGCTATGAGCACATCACAAGGCATACGAATACATTCGGTGTTTCTGACGTCTAGGTTATAATACCAGAGGGGACCTCATCAGGTATGCTGTAGAATCGGTTTAGATGGATTATTAGGTGGAGGGTTGGCCACACACCAGGGCTGACCGATGGAACACTGATGAGGCCTCTTTTGAGAAGCAGGTGGATTAAACCCCTGTAACAGGAATGTAGTTTAGGTACAGATGTAGAGTTAACACACATTTGTCCACTCTTTCAGTTCTGTACCACTGTATTACAGTGATATGATATGCATATCTTCTATATATATTGTTAGCTCTTTGATTGATGAGTATTCGGCATAGTACAATATCATGTAATACATGTGTTAATAGGATGCTTTCTGAGATGTTAATATATGTGTGTAGTTAACATTGCGTCTGTGCTTTCTATGCTGTGGTTACATGTTCATTGTTTGCTAAGAAAGTAACAAATGGAAGTGTAAGGGGATATTTAAAGCCTGGATGCTTCTATGTTATGTGTAAGTCTCCACGAAGCCTACGGGTGAAAGCTTACATGTGTATGGCGTAACCTTTGTATACCATATGTGACCTGTCGTGGACAATGTCTACGTTGACTGTTTCATCTACCTATGTGTGACTTGGTTTGTGTGCCATAAGGTGCCAGCGGGTCTTTGATGTTGATTAGGTGTATTCCATGGTCAGTTGACATTAATCCTATTAATTCACTGAAGGATGTTCTTCATAGGTGGGAACGCCATAGTTTGACCATCATATGACTTTCCTAGCTGACGTTGATATTGTGCCATTGGTATGTGTTCCACAGGTCACCCATTTGTTCCGCGGTATGGAAGCATGTGATCCCCATTTTGGTGCTGGCAGATTGAGTGCTGTATGCGCGGTATTCGCTGTGGTCTGGCTTTGTATGGGGAGTATCTACTGTAGTCCCTATCTGTATTTCCTGTGTTATGCCTCACTGCAGCTGTGTGATTCCACCAGGTTTGCAGTTATGGGTGCCAACTTGGTCCTACGCTTGTCCATCCCTAGCGATTGCCTACTGGACACTGGTATGGAGCAGTACACATTTCACACCTGCATTTAGCATTAGCCGGTGGATGCTTTGCACAATTAGTGGGGAGTGAGGCACGTGCTACTCCCACATCCCTCCCGGTCGGGACAACGTATTATCTGCCAAACAACACCGAGCCCCGTTTCTGCATACCCAGGATCCCATGGCTGCAACCCTCGACGGTACCCATTACACATCCGTCATGTGTGCGGGAATGGGATGTGGACGCACCTCTATGGACTCTACAATCTGGGAATGTCTGTTCATATGTCCTGCATTCCGTGGACAGTTGTCATCAACCTTGAACACGCTGGGGGTGCATATGTCTGGCTGTACCGTAGTCAAAGCTGTCAGTTCTTCTGGGTCTCTCGATCGCAGCTGGTTGACATTGCATACGGATGAATCATTGGGGTCCTACTCTGAACACCATTGTGCATATGTACAGTGTAGACCTTGTTGGACTGTGTCCATCTGGCCAGTGGGTTTGACTGCTGCTATATGTTCCCCAATCGCGGATGTCTGCTTGCTACCCATATTATGTAGTGCTAAGTTAACCAGGTTATTCTAAACTGAAACCGGATGGTGTAAATCCAATGATGCAGGCTAGGAAATGCTTTAACTAATCCACAGATGTCCCATTAGGAAATTTCTGCCACTGTATTGTCAAAATGACACAACCAAAACATGTAGATCCTATTAATTCATTGAAGGATGTTCTTTATATGCGTGAACGCCATAGTTTAAGGATCCTATGACTTTCCTAGTTGACGTTGTTGGTGTGCCATTAGTATGTGTTCCACAGGTCACCCATTTGTTCCGCAGTATGGTAGCGAGTGATCCCCATTTTCTTGCTGGCAGATTGAGTGCTGTGTATGTCGGTATTCGCACGGCGGTCTGACTTTGTATGTGGAGTCTCTACTGTAGTCCCTATCTGTATTCCCTGTGTTATGCCTTACTACAGCTGTGTAATTCCACCAGGTTTGCAGTTATGGGTGCCATCTTGGTCGTACGTTTGTCCATCCTTGGGAAATGCCTACTGGACACTGGTATAGGGCTGTACCCATTTCACAGCTGCATTTAGCATTTTGCGGTGGATGATTTTCATTATTGGTGGGGGGTAAGGCATGTGCTATACCCACATCCCTCCCACGGGGTGGGACAACGGATTATCTGCCAAACAACACCAAGCCCCATTTCTGCATACCCACGATCCCATGGCTGCAGCCCTCGATGGTACCCATTATATATTCTTCATGTGTGCGGGACTGAGATGTGGACGCACTTCTATGGACTCGGCCATATGGGTATTTCTGCTCATATGTCCTGCATTTCATGGACACCTGTCATCAACCTTAAACATGCTGGTGGTGCATATGTCTAACTGTGCCGTAGTCACGGCTGTTACTCCTTCAGCGTCGCTCGCTCCATCAAATTTATATTGCATAGGGTTAAATTTTTGGGTCCTACATTGGACACCGATGTGCATATGTAAAGTGTAGAACCTGTTGCACTGTGTCCATCTGGCCAGTGGGTTTGACTGCTGCTGTATGTTCCCCAATCGCGGATGTGTGTTTGACTACACATATTATGTAGTGCTACGACATCCAGGTCTTTCAAACCTGAAACTGAATGGTGTACATCCACAGATGCAGGTTAGCAACTGCTTTACATAATCCTCAGAAGTCACAATAGGAAATATCCGCCACTGTATTGTCAAAATAACACCACCATAACATGTGGATCCTATTAATTCATTGAAGGATGTTCTTTATATGTGGGTATGCCATAGCTTAACCATCCTATAACCTTCCTAGTTGACGTTGTTGGTGTGCCATTACTATGTGTTCCACAGATCGCCCATTTGTTCCGCAGTATGGAAGCGAGTGATCCCCATTTTCTTGCTGGCAGATTGAGTGCTGTCTACGCCGGTATTATGCGCCAGTCTGGCTTTGTATGGGGGTGTGTACTGTGGTCCCTATCTGTATTTTCTGTGTTATGCCTTACTGCAGCTGTGGAATTACACCGGGTTTGCAGTTATGGGTGACCATCTTGGTCGTACGTTTGTCTGTCCATGGGAATTGCGTACTGGACACTGGTATAGGGCTGTACACATTTCACAGCTGCATTTAGCATTCTCCGGTGGATGATTTGCATTATTAGTGGGGAGTAACGCATGTGCTATACCCACATCCCTCCCACGGGGCGGGACGACGGATTATCTGCCAATCAACACCGAGACCCATTTCTGCATACCCACGATCCCATGTCTGCAACCCTCGACGGTACCCATTGCACATCCTTCATGTGTGCGGGAATGGGATGTGGATGCACGTCTATGGACTCGGCAATCTGGGGAGTCATATTCATATGTCCTGCATTTCATGGACACTTTTCATCAACCTTGAACACGCTGGTGGTGCACATATCTAGCTGTGCCGTAGTCACGGCTGTCAGTTCTTCTGGGTCTCTCGATCGCAGCTGGTTCACATTGCGTACGGATAAATTTTTGGGGTCCTACAATGGACACCAATGTGCTTATGTAAAGTGTAGAACTTATTGGACTGTGTCCATCTGGGCAGTGGGTTTGACTGCTGCTGTATGTTCGGCAATCACGGATGTCTGTTTGAGTACCCATATTATGTAGTGCTACGTAAACCGGGTTTTTCTACACTGAACCCAAATGGTGTTATTCCAATGATGCAGGCTAACTATTGCTTCAACTAATCTGCAGATATCCCATTAGGATATTCCGGCCTCTGTATTGTCAAATGAACACGACCAAAACATGTAGATCCTATTGATTCATTGAAGGATGTTCTTTATATGTGGGTACGCCATAGCTTAACCATCCTATAACCTTCCTAGTTGACGTTGTTGGTGTGCCATTAGTATGTGTTCCGCAGGTCGCCCATTTGTTCCACGGTATGGCAGCGAGTGATCCCCATTCTCTTGCTGGCAGATTGAGTGCTGTGTACGCCGGTATCCACACGGCGGTCTGACTTTGTATGTGGAGTCTCTACTGTAGTTCCTATCTGTATTCCCTGTGTTATGCCTTACTACAGCTGTGTGATTCCAACAGGTTTGCAGTTATGGGTGCCATCTTGGCCGTACGTTTGTCCATCCATGGGAACTGCCTAATGGACACTGGTATAGGGCTGTACACATTTCACAGCTGCATTTAGCATTCTCCGGTGGATGATATGCATTATTAGTGCGGAGTAACGCATATGCTATACCCACATCCCTCACACGGGGCGGGACAACGGATCATCTGCCAATCAACACCGAGACCCATTTCTGCATACCCACGATCCCATGGCTGCAACCCTCGGCGGTACCCATTGCACATCCTCCATGTGTGCGGGAATGGGATGTGGACGCACTTCTATGGACTCGACAATCTGGGGATTTCTGTTCATATGTCCTGCATTTCATGGACAGTTGTCATCAACCTTGGACACGCTGGTGGTGCATATATGTAGCTGTGCCGTAGTCACGGCTGTCACTTCATCTGGGTCTCCCGATCGCAGCAGGTTGACATTGCGTACGGATAAATTTTTGGGTCCTACAATGGACACCAATGTGCATATGTAAAGTGTAGAACTTGTTGGACTGTGTCCATCTGGCCAGTGGGTTTGACTGCTGCTGTATGTTCAGCAATCACGGATGTCTGTTTGAGTACCCATATTATGTAGTGCTACGTAAACCGGGTTTTTCTACACTGATCCCAAATGGTGTCATTCCAATGATGCAGGCTAACAATTGCTTTAACTAATCCGCAGATATCCCATTAGGACATTCCCGCCTCTGTATTGTCAAATTAACACGACCAAAACATGTAGATCCTATTAATTCATTGAAGGATGTTCTTTATATGTGGAGTGCCATAGCTTAACCATCCTATAACCTTCCTAGTTGACGTTGTTGGTATGCCATTAGTATGTGTTCCGCAGGTCGCCCATTTGTTCCGCGGTATGGAAGCGAGTGATCCCCATTCTCTTTCTGGCAGATTGAGTGCTGTGTACGCCGGTATTCGCACGGCGGTCTGACTTTGTATGTGGAGTCTCTACTGTAGTCCCTATCTGTATTCCCTATGTTATGCCTTACTACAGCTGTGTGATTCCACCAGGTTTGCAGTTATGGGTGCCATCTTGGCCGTACGTTTGTCCATCCATGGGAACTGCCTAATGGACACTGGTATAGGGCTGTACACATTTCACACCTGCATTTTGCATTCTCCGGTGGATGATTTGCATTATTAGTGCGAAGTAACGCATATGCTATACCCACAACCCTCACATGGGGCGGGACAAAGGATCATCTGCCAATCAACACCGAGACCCATTTCTGCATACCCACGATCCCATGGCTGCAACCCTCGACGGTACCCATTGCACATCCTCCATGTGTGCGGGAATGGGATGTGGACGCACTTCTATGGACTCGACAATCTGGGGATTTCTGTTCATATGTCCTGCATTTCATGGACAGTTGTCATCAACCTTGAACACGCTGGTGGTGCATATATCTAGCTGTGCCGTAGTCACGGCTGTCACTTCATCTGGGTCTCTCGCAGCCGGTTGACATTGCGTCGGATAAATTTTTGGGTCCTACAATGGACACAAATGTGCATATGTAAAGTGTAGAACATGTTGGACTGTGTCCATCTGGCCAGTGGTTTTGACTGCTGCTGTATGTTCCCCAATCGCGGATGTGTGTTTGACTACCCATATTATGTAGTGCTACGAACCCATGTTTTACTACGATTAACCCAAATGGTGTTAATCTAATGCTGCAGGTTGGCAACTGCTTTAACTAATCCTCAGAAGTCCCAGTAGGACATATACGCCACTGTATTGTCAATATAACACAGCCAGAACATGTAGAACCTATTAATTCATTGAAGGATGTTCTTTATAAGCGGGAGCGCCAGTGTTTAAACATCCTATGACCTTCCTAGTTGACGTTGTTGGTGTGCCATTAGTATGTGTTCCACAGGTCGCCCATTTGTTCCGCAGTATGGCAGCGAGTAATCCCCATGTTGTTGCCGGCAGATTGAGTGCTGTGCGCGGTATTACGCGGCGGTCTGGATTTCTATGGGGAGTGTCTACTGTAGTCCCTATCTGTATTTCCTGTGTTATGCCTTACTGCAGCTGTGTAATTCCACGGGCTTGCAGGTATGGGTGCCATCCTGGTCGTAGGCTTGTCCATCCATGGGAATTGCCTACTGGACACTGTTATGGCCTGTACACATTCCACACCTGCATTTAGCATTATCCGGTGGATGCTTTGCATTATTAGTGGGGAGTAGGTCATGTGCTACACCCACATCCCTCCCACGGGCGGGACAACGGATTATCTGCCAAACAACACCGAGCCCCATTTCTGCATACCCAAGATCCCATGGCTGCAACCCTCAACAGTACCCATTACACATCCTTCATGTGTGCGGGACTGGGATGTGGGCGCACATGTATGGACTCGTCGATCTGGGGATTTCTGTTCATATGTCCTGCATTTCATGGACACTTGTCATCAACCTTAAACACGCTGGTGGTGCATATGTCTAACTGTGCCGTAGTCACGGCTATCGCGTCATCTGGTGGACAGTAACGGCTGGATGGAATTCTGTTAGGATAAATTTTTGGGTCCTACAATGGACACCAATGTGCATATGTAAAGTTAGATGTTGCTAGACTGTGTCCAACTGGCCAGTGGTTTTGACTGCTGCTGTATGTTCCCCAATCGCGGATGTCTGTTTGACTACCCATACTACGTGGTGCTACGTAAACCAGGTGTTTTAGAACTGAGAACAAATGGTGTACATCCAAAGATGCAGGTTAGCAACTGCTTTAAATTAACCTCAGGCGTCCCAATAGGAAATATCCGTCACTGTATTTTCAACATAACACCACCAGAACATGTTGATCCCCTATGTATTCATTGAAGCATGTTTTCTTTATAGGTGGGAATGCCATAGTTTACATATCCTAGTTGACGTTGTTGGTGTGCCATTAGTATGTGTTCCACAGGTCGCCTATCTGTTCCGCAGTATGGTAGCGAGTGATCCCCATTTTGTTGCTGGCAGATTGAGTGCTGTGTACGCCGGAGTTCGCACGGCGGTCCAACTTTGTATGGGGAATGTCAACTGTAGTCCCTATGTATATTTCCTGTGTTATGCCTTACTGCAGCTGTGTAATTCCACCTGGTTTGCAGTTATGGGTGCCATCTTAGTCGTATGCTTGTCCATCCATGAGAATTGCCTACTGGACACTGGTATAGGGCTGTACACATTTCACACCTGCATTTAGCATTCTCCGGTGGATGCTTTGCATTATTAGTGGGGAGTAAGGCAGGTACTACGCCCACATCCCTCCCACGGGGCGGGACAACGGCTTATCTGCCAAACAACACCGAGCCCCATTTCTGCATACCCAGGATCCCATGGCTGCAACAGTCGTCAGTACCCATTACAAATCCTTCATGTGTGCGTGACTGGGATGTGGGCGAACTTCTATGGACTCGACAGTCTGGGGTTTTCTGTTCATATGTCCTGCATTTCATGGACACTTGTCATCAACATTAAACACGCTGGTGGTGCATATGTCTAGCTGTGCCATGGTCATGACTGTCGCTTCTCCTGGTTGGACGATGAAGGCTGGCAGGTATTCCGTACGGGACAATTTTTGGGTCCTACAATGGACACCAATGTGCATATGTAAAGTGTAGAGCTTGTCGGACTGTGTCCATGTGGCCAGTGGTTTTGACTGCTGCTGTATGTTCCCCAATCGCGGATGTCTGCTTGACTACCCATAGTGTGTAGTGCTACGGAAACCAGGTTTTCCAAAACTGGAACCAAATGGTGTACATCCAATGATGCAGGTTAACAACTGCTTTAAATAATCCCCAGAGGTCCCAGTAGGGAAGTATAGCCACTTTATTGTCGGAATGACACCACCATAACAGGTAAATCACGAGCACTTTGGCCCGGTCTTACCGGCCATTTGCAAGTGTAATTAGCAGACACATATCAATAAATGTATAATAATACATATTGTAATACTGAAGTTAATCTATGTTATTTGGACAATGGCTTCTGCTATTGACATACGATGCTGTGGTTGTTGCCGGTTACCATACACATGGCTTTCTCAAAGGCCGAATTCACAATTCTGAACACTACTGTGGTCTCCTTTAAGGACCCTGAGCCAGTGGTCAACATTACTCAAGCCACTGCATCACTTACATATGCCTTCTACCGGCACCTACAGGACTGCATGGATCAGGCATTCCCTTACCCAACTGTGGTTCATTGTACCAATGCCAAGCATCCAGTGTGGTGTACCCCAGCCATACACAAGCTGTACAACGAGAGGAGGTGGCTACTACAAGGCAGAGCAGACACCTTGTGAGGTATGACACCCTTGCTCATTATATGTGAAGAGCTACAGGCTGACATGACATAGTCCGGGGCAGGTTCCACAGATATATCTCCAAGGACTCAACAGACAATCATACGGCCTTAATTTGCTATGCTGGACACCTGGGAGGTAACTCCCAGATATGCTCTGACTGGGTTCACAATGATGTGGAGTTTACTGAACATACACACATTGCCAATATACGGGCTGACAGGTTCGATGAACACATCTCCACCCCCTCCACCCCACATGGAGAGATGTCTGTACCAGCGGTTTGTGGTCCCCGAATGTTCTGTAACGCACGGGTGGGACATGCTCTGTCCAAGGTAGTGAACACAGCATCCATGGCACCAGCTGGTGTCCCGACTGTGTACTCCGCAATCTCATTGAGGAATTAGACCCACAATTAGGACAGCTGTTTATTCTTAGCCTCACCTCGGGTAACGTACCCAAGTTGTGGCGCACGGCGACTGTAGTCCCACTTCACAGGGCCAGTGCCTCCACTGACCCTGGTTATTACCGTCCTATTACCATGAGAAGACTTATCTGCAAAGACATGGGGAAGGATCATACTGCAGCC
The DNA here is from genome assembly GCF_019279795.1 of Protopterus annectens. Taxonomy (NCBI): domain Eukaryota; kingdom Metazoa; phylum Chordata; order Ceratodontiformes; family Protopteridae; genus Protopterus; species Protopterus annectens. Next base: position 1,078,335,097 of record NC_056730.1, on the reverse strand, counting down.
CGTAGATGACGACATAGGGGACCTGCATACTTTGCATCCAACCCAGTTTTGCTTGGTCAGGGGCGGTTCATGCGTTTAAATCCTGGTTGACATTTTAGGGACAGTCACCGAGGCCATTGATGAGGGTCATGCAGTCCATACAGCCTACCTCGACCTGGCAAAGGGCTTCAACACAATACCCCCCTCGGGTATCATTGATAAACCCATCGGCTTGGATGTGAACACGTACATCGCAGGATGGGTTGCAAACTGGCTAGGTGACACAACCCACGCGGTCATAGTTGCTGGCAGCATGTCGGACTTACTGCCTTTCACAGGCGGTGTCCCACGGGGCTCTGCCCTGGGTCCACTCTTTTTCTACATCTACATTTCCACAGTACAAGCACACACAGGGGTGTTATGGCTGACATTGTTTGTAGATGACTGCGAATCGGGTGCCATAGTGGGACGGACATCTGACACAGATATCCTTCAAAGGGGCCTCCCAGATATGGATGTCTGCTGTCAGGGACATGGCCTACAGCTGAATGCCAGGTGATGCATAGTCATACCCATCGGGAAGAACGAGGTCACCCCTGTCCGGCATATGGGTGGCAGTCCACTGAGCACGGGGGGAATTACCAGGGATCTGGGGACCCAGGTTGTCAGTCACCATTCGTTTGACACACACGTTGCTATCGTGGTTCGGTAGAACTTCTACATTGCCCGCCTGATCGTGCATGGATTCACATCTAGATCAGGGTAGGTCATCGTCTCCTTGTACTCATTACTCGTTACACCTATGATTGAGTACATTGCCCCATTCGGAAGGTATCTGACCCGACACCTACAGCAGCTGGGAAGGCCCCATAGGTTAATCGTCAGACAGATGCAGGGTGTCAGGGATTTGTGTTATGCTGCCCCACTGTAAGGACTCCTGCTCCATTCAGTCACATACCTCTTGTTCAGTGTTGACCTGTGCCTGACATACGAGGCCATGTCGACCCATATTTGATGACTATGCTTCACCTACTGGATCTACATCCCTCAGAACCACAAGGGCAGGTGACGTGAACCTTGACACGGTCATTAATAGAATGTGTTGGAGTGACACATACATCACCCAGACACTCACTATGCTGTGGATCTACATCACAGTACATGTGAGGCAGAGAACCTTGCTAGCCTTGTTCGAGGGGGATCTTGTCCGTTGGATGGGGGATTGCAGATATATCCCAGGGATTACATCATTGTCACTGCTTGACAGAGGTACAGCAATATAATAGGCATTTATCTCCAGACCGGAGGGTTGGCGAAGGAAACCTAACTATGGCCTAGGGTTATGGCTGCCCTTGGGTAGATAGCCTACTCTGTACCTATGGACCTATGAACCTATGTTCATAGTTTGTCCCATTCACACTTGTCTATCCTCTTTCTCATGTGTATATTTCTGTGGCACGTGATTGAACTCTGTATTACCTGCAGGTATGCTGTCTACAGTGCACATACGTCACGGTTGATTACAGTGTATCTGTGTACCTACCTCTGTGATACTGAGGACTACCACACATCCTTCACAGCATTACATGCATATGTCCATCCTATTATTCTTTGGCCTAAGGGGGGGTGTTAAGGCAACGCTTACACGTGTCCCTGTTTGTGCGCGCGTTATGGTGGTCTTTGACCAGCCTCCGTTGCTGTCGTGGGATGGACGGTGGTGTTGGTGTGTGTTTGGCATGTGTTTTCACTGCCGGTACATCTGTGGGAGGTGGGGTTGGCACATGTTCCTCTTTGCAGGGGGCCCCATCCTGGACTTTTGTGTCATGCATCTACACTTGGCACGTGCCATATGTCCTGTGCTATTCCCACAGTCGTGTATGCCTTCATGCATTACTACTGCATGTTACTGGCTGTTTGTATGTGGTACACATGGCTATTATGGTGGATGGCTTGGCCTATTCCCTTGCTATGACATACCCATCCATCCAGGCATATGCATGTTATTCCGTCCTTTGCATTGGCCGTGGGTGTTTGGCCGTCCGGCAACGCTACTCTCAACATGTGATGTCCCACCTTCCCCTTCTGTGCCTGTGGCACCCTGTTAGGGCGTCCTGTTTGGTAGGCAGGTGTTCCGCTATATGTGTTGTGTTTGACATGTCTGCATAGCTAATCATCGGTACGGTGGCTGAACATACCGCCTTGTCCAGATGTGTACAGTTATGGGCACCGTGGTGTGTGCACGCCTATGGGGTTTCGACAGGTCCATACCACATGCGGGATGTACACATTCTGCCGACACATTCACATGCAGCCATTTGGATATCTGTACCTGTGGTGGGTTGTTAACGTGTGTGGTACATATTTGCCCGCATGGCACTGCCTAGGACAATACTTCTTACCACATTTCAGGTATGCCCATTGTGTGTAGGTGTGTAGCTCCACAAGGCTGCTAGCTGGGTTGGGTGCACGGTCGTACGTGGGTGCGGGTTACATGCTATGGCGGGGCTGTTGTGTATTACATTTGCATGCATGAGTTCTGCTTCTGGATATTACGCTTAGACATACGCCGTCCTATGTGTATGCGACGCGCACGTTGCTGGGTGTGGTACATGTTGCTATGCACATGTTTGCCTGTGTTTAGGGTATCTTGTTTCCTTCTTGTTGTTATATCGACACGGCTACCCGGCTGTGTACTCTCACTACTGCTGGTGACCATGCCCATGTCGCTATGGCGCGCTGACATGCTGCGGTACACCTTCACTGGGTATGCCCACTGACAGTGCATTGCGGGACGGACACGTTATTACACGTATCCTTTGTTCCTTGGACGGGTACACTTAGGACTTTGTGGGTTAATGTTTGGTTCTCCGTTTTGTTGGGACGGGTACTATGTTGCATAGTCTGCATACGTTTCATTTTCCGCAGGCCCTGGCTGGTGCGGTTACTATTACAGGCGGACTGTGGAAGTCAGCACTTTAGGTTGCTCATCGCCTGCCGGCTTGGCCACGCCTCCGGACGCATCCTGCTTGGGCTCGCTCACGTGCCCTACGCACGTGTCTGTGGTTGCGGCGCGCACTCATTACTATGCATATGGCGCTGCTACGCCGACTATTCACTGCACCGCCGGCGCAAGCCTTACACCGGCCTTGCGCCGAGCTTCATGAATCCCAGGGTTCAACTCTGTACCGGTGGCATAAGATGGCCTTGTAATTATAAGTATTTGGTATGCTATTATGTATTTGTGGATGATGCTGTACAGGTTAATACTATAGCAATAACCCACGCCTGGGTGTGGGTAATGCTGGATTTACCCACGGTTGGCGTGGTTTGGTCGCCTGAGGGACCAAACAAAGCCAAACGTGGGTAAATCCAGCATTACCCACACCCAGAAGTGGGTTATTGCTATTATACAATGACATTATTTAAGAAAAAAAATAATTACTTTTCTTAAATAATGGCATTGTATAATGCCTCCTTGCTGCCCTTCCGCAGCTGTCTGGTATTCCGCGGAAGTTCTGATGTACTGCGCATGCCTACGCGGTACATCAGAGCTGTGGGCAAAAGCAACGGAGAAAGCAAGATCTCCGTTGCTTTTTACAGTTTCGCTATGTTAAATGGATTTAACATAGCGGGACAACTTTAAAAAAAGCAACTGAGAATCTCCGTTGCTTATTTTAAAGCTGTCTCGCTATGTTAAACCCATTTAACATAGCGAGACAGGTTTAAAAAAAAAAGCAGCGGAGAAAGCAAGATCTCCGTTGCTTTTTACACACTGTGTCACTATGTTAAAGGAGTTTAACATAGCGAGACAGCTTTAAAAAAAGCAACGGAGATCTCCGTTGCTTTTAAACTCTCGCTATGTTAAACTCCTTTAACATAGCGAACAGTGTTTTAAAAAAGACTTATACTAATGGAAAAAGTCCGGGCGACCGGACCTTTTTCCATTAGTATAAGTCGATTTACAACGTGCACGCTGACCAATCAGCGTGCACATTTTGGAATATTAATGGGGGGGGTCATGGTATAAAACATAATTTTAACTGAGTGAAGTTGGGATTGTAGTATATATCTATGAATATGGGTGTTGTGTCACCATAAATGTTTTTGTACTCAGATCTTTGATTTATTTGTGTTTGAAGTAGGCATGCTTTCATTGCTATGTTGTTGTACAGTGATGGATCAATCTTCAGTATATTATTACTTTTGCATGTTTTAGGTAAATGAATGATGCAGCAGCAGGGATCCAGAAAGAGAAAATATAATTTTAACCATGAGAACTGCATGCTTATGGCAACCATTAAGACATATGACAAATGCCTTTCTGGAAAAGAGGTCTCAAACAAGCTGAGAGGGCAAAGGCCCGGAATCAAGAGGTTATGGATATGAATGCTGATGGTGGAAGGAACCACACATTAACACAGTGAAAGAACAAGGCCAATGATATGGTAGGACTTGCCAAAGCAAAGGCAAAGAAAAATGCAATTATCCATAACATTACTAGGGGAGACCTCAAATGCTTATACCTTTAACACCCAATGAGGAATACCTCCTCCTCACTTAGGGGGATGACTATGATGATGGTAGGAGCATAATCAGAGGTGGTGTGGATACTTATCCACTTCTGCAGCATCAACAGACATGTGCTCAAGAAGGTTGGTTTGACCACTGTAGCATATTTACTTAGAGAAATGATGATCAAATGACATGATTGCATGTAACACATGACAATTAGTATTAACAGGTGAGACTTCTGTACATAATAACATTGAACAAAGTGTGCATGGTAAGTGTCCTCTACATTTCATACACAGCATACAATTGTGTACTCCAGTATCTGAGTAGTAAAGTAATGAAGTCATTTTGTACAGGGTTAGCAGCAGAAATGAGCAATTCCATTACACCAGTAAATTTAGAAGATATCAGCAGCAGAATGGCTGACAATTACAATAATATAGTCATATTTATGAGACACAGTAAGGAAAGTGGCACACAGTTGCCAAGTTTAATGGCAGGATCACACATCTGACAATATGTTAATTATGCTGCAGGAAGTGATGCTAGATCACAAAGTCACTTATATGGTGACATGGCACTATGGGTTTTAGAGAGTTAAAGCCCATGCACCTCAACACTAATGACACGTGACCCACAGAAACACTTTTAGATGATGGCAGAAATTCAGAAGTAAAAGTGTCCATAGTGACACCTTTACAGAGGGATACAAAGTGCTGGCATATGTCACATCTATCTCATGAGATACTTAAAGCATTGCCTTCTTAGAAGAAAATATACCATGACATTTTTAAGGCTCAGTGCACTAAACCAGAGAGTGTCAGCTAGAAATTGTCAGAGTCCTGCATGAGTATGTGAAGATTTCCAGCACTACATGGAAATAGCAGATAGTAGGAATAATGCAATGATCACATTCATCCATAATGTGGTGACACACCAAGCATCCATGTATGTTTCCATTCGGACACTAGTGAGGACTTACCAGACTCAAACATACTGTCTGAACACATGGGGGCATATCATATCACACTACAAATGCTCCTCAAGATGGTAGTGGAAATAGAAGAGGGGAACAAACAAATTCATGCAGGTCAAATCAGTGTTCATTTACACATAACAGAACCTCTAATTTGAGGTCTCATTCCTCCAGCACTGTGACATCAGTGTCGGTAGGATCACCTGCATCAAGTAGGTCACATCACTGCAAGTCACCATCCAGCACACATGACAGCCCCTTCTCGAGATCACATCCACCTTCACCTACCCTATCATTAGGAGACATCGTGTATGACTCATTTGACCTTAACCTAATGTGACTTAGACTAGACACTTTAGATAGTAAAATATGAAATATAGCATCTGACTACCACTCCCTTCAATACACTAATGTCGATGTTTATCTTCAAAGGCTGTCCCTGGGATTCATTCACAAGCATGTAACTTCTCATTAGGCCTACACAATTAGTATGTGTTAGCACAATGAGTAGCAGTGCTCATTAAATATGCAAGCTGCCAAGCAAGCTTACACATTTACTAGTACCTTTTCATGGCTAGCATAAGTACTAGTGTATACTAAAAGGTGTATGGATGCTTGATCACATGATATAAACCACAGGTGTTTCCTGTAGCCACACTTAGTGAGCAATTATGTACGGACAGCGTAATACACAGTGAGAGTGAGTTTAATGTAAGAAATAAGATGAATGGGAAGCAAATGGGGAAACTGTACTCTGCTATGTAGTGGCATTAGTGCACATACAAGAAGCAGGCGAAGCTAAACATAAAAAATGTACTCACATAAGTAAAATATGATTAGTTATATCGATGTAATACCACATGTAATCCTGTTCACCAGTACTGACCCATGTACCTAAATAAAACTAGGCGTGCTGACAAAGGAGGTTAGAGGGCCACAAAGCAACAGTCATAACAATGGGGAGTGAATGTGATAAATGTTAGCAAGATGCTGAACTGAGATAAATATTTATTAAAGACAGTATACACATTTTGCAATGTGGAAATATTCATAACAGTCATGGACACCTGTGCAGTCGTTCAAATAATAGTATTAAGTGATGAAAAAAGTAATTTTTTAGAGCAACCTGTATGTTGTGAATGTTACAAAGTTTGTGACTGTTCACGCATGCTGTGTATGTAGCAAAATACAGATGGACATGATACATATACAGATGTGTCACACACTGACCAGGATATAAACAGCACCATTTCTCTAACTAGAGCAAATATGACATACATATATGCAAACATGTCCATAAACCAAGATGCTACCAAGTGGAGTTAGTCCCCAGACAAAGGGGTTTTGTATTTGAGTGCTATGCTGTATATCAAATATGCATAGGATGTATTTATTTGTACAACCGAAATGGAAAGACAGCCCACGCAAAACTTGAGGAAAATACAAGTCCATGGCAACATTATGTCATTAATACTTCATCTAATGGGCAAATGTAACAAATGTCAGGCTGCAATTATTAGTGACTATGATACATCTGTGTGACTGTAAATGATACAGATGTGTTTCCTCCCTGTTACAAATACCACACCATACATGATGATTAAATAAGTCTATTAAAGTACAAATGTGAATGCAGTGTATTGTAACTGATATTTAGCCCTTAAGTGAGCCTTATTAAAAACGATGGTAAGAACTGTATGATAATACAGTAGCGTACATCACACCCAGATGAGACATTAACATGTATTATTAAGTAACCATTTGATTATTTACATTGCACATACAGCCAAATGTACACTGGCCTATGACAGATGTTATCCTCCGCCTGTAGATTACTTAACTGCCTTTTGTGGATGTTGGCAAAGCTGATGTTTGACAGACTAATTCAGTTGACTCCTGACAAAGGAGAACAAATGACAACAAATCTCTCACGATATTGATAAGTTAATTGTCTATTTGCTGAAAGGCGCACATCTATTTCATCATTATACTGAGCATTCTCACAAGGAATTACTGCAAAGAATGCAATAACATCAACTACCCAACACACACTCAATAAATTATCATAACACAGGCCCATTCATACTTGCTGATTATTTTATAACATGGCACACATTAAGAAATGTTGTTTAAGCCCTCATCTCCTATAAAGTCTTAGAGTGTGAACAAAAGAATGACATTAATATGTAAATTTTTGTATGAAGGCATGCAATACACATTATTATTATTATTATTATTATGTGTCTGACAGACAGATTAACAGATTAATTCCCCTGACTTTCATGCTACACACTGTACAGAGCTGCGGATTAACTGTGTCTGCCACCTGAGATAATAATGGCATTTGTCCCAAATAACACAAATCAAGGTGTGAAGTAATAAAGGGCTTTTGAGGTTAATTAATCCAATATAAATTTTTCTGAGTGATGAAAATAAGGTAATTATGTTAAAGCTCACACAACTGTTAACAGTCCAGTATCAGTGTTTGATGGCCATGCCCCTAATTTGTGCCCACATTGTTTTGTATACATACAGCCCCAGATTCAAACCACAATCTAACTCTGTACATATGCTATACAAGTCTGTATTAACTGCATGTGCTACAGGAGCACTCTCACTATAAGAATCACCAAACACTTATTTGACTGCCATGAAGTCCTCGATGTACTGAAAGTTGTTTGTCCAACATGAAAATGGATGGAAATAACTTGATACAGTTTTGTATGTGTCATATCAGTAAACTAGCATAATGATGCCCTTTGCTGTAATTGAACAGTCACCTAAGTGCACAAGCTAATGAAGTATTAACCCCATGGACCACAGGCAAAGTTTTAACACAGCTGTGACACACAACCTCTGTGAAGTTATGACAGCATATGATTGTGTTGTGAAAGAGTTGCAGAGGTAAAAGTGATGGGTGACATCTCTCCCATTGTATTTGTACACATGAAAACTGTGGTGGATGTCATTCATGCATAGTGGTATATTGACACATACTGATACTGCCCATTCACTGTGGGGTTTATAACATCAAACTATGTGACCATATAAGCTACAATATATTGTGTAGAATGAATGTGCCACAGGAGAAGTCTTAGTACAATTGTTAGATAGTGTGTAGTTGAAGTCAAATGTGCCTGTATGTTGTTTAAAAGAGTGATGTGATGTGTTTTCTTGTTAGAAAATATTGCATGAAGCAAGGTATACTTAAACACGTGTTGCATAAGACATTCATCACTGTGATGGTAGAAGCAGAATCATGCAGTGTGAGGATTACAAGATTCAAACTCCGATCATATTAAGGTAAAAAGCTACAGAACATTCTGTCATTTCCTCATGCCATAAGAGAAGGCTTACTCCTAGATTTAGAAAAGGTGCAGTGTTTAGCAAAGGAGTAGTCTTTGCTAAATGTATTAAAAGAGAAATCTCCAGCTACACATGTACACATCAGATATGTGGGTGCCAACATTGTTACCTACATGTACAGTCACAATCATACTGGCACAACTGAGCTTAAGGATTAATGCCTGGTTTTAATTAGACTACCTCTCCAACATCACAAGCTGGAGAACATTTAATTAATCAGAAGCACAATGCAAGACATTGTTTTACAGCTATGACAGTGCACATTTGAATGGATGACATCATCACGGTTTTAATAGGGTGATGTGCCTGCTAAAAGGGAATGAAAGCGTTGGTAGAGCCTACTAAAACTGGACAACTATATGTCATATCTGTAGGTAACGTCATTTGTACACATCATGAGAGAGAAACACACACCCACTCATAGCAGTCACTCACCACTGAATATATAATACTTACTTATCTAGTTACACAAGCTGGAAATACAGTATAAATAGCCAGTACCATATGAAAAGTGTGATTACAAGTATGAAATGGTGCACTTTTGAATGCATTATCTTATCCGTGTGTTGTCAGAAATGTGTGCTTTTATACTGGATATATTCCGTCAACAGAAATGTGTGCTTGCCTAAGGATGCTAGAAATTGATGGAGTGCCCTTTCCCAGTGCAAATATGTCTTAGGTGGAAGTGTACATAATGATTCTTCTGACTGAGCCAATTCTACATGATAGTACAGACATTTACACATAGTTATACTCTTTAAGCAATTCTGGATTTGAACCATCTACCTTTGTAGTTACACAGTCTAGGGAACACAGTATCAAAAGGAAGCACCACGGGATGTCACATTTCAATAATGAGAAAGTGCACATTTGAAAGGATGACATTATTGAGTTGCACGGAATGTGTTTTGAATAAAAATGCAAGGATTGATGGGGGGAGTAGTCTCTTATTGTAAATATGTCTTGTAAGTGGAAGTCGACATAACAGATGCTCTGATGCAGCAAATCCGACATGACAGTACACACATACACTCACATGAATCATAAGTGCCACAGGGGAAATCTTAATTTACAGAAAGAGAAAGTGTGCTTTTGATAGGATGACCTTATTAGTCTGTTATGGAGAAGATGTTTGTGTTAAAAGAGACATAAAGTGCTTAAGGAGCTGTCTCCAAAGTTAAAGTTTTCTCCTGAGTGGAAGTGGACACAGCACATCTGTTGCTGAAGCTTCACTTACTTGACAGTAGAACCAGTCACACAGACAAGTTCACCACTGTCAGATTTGAACCACTTATGTAACTAGTTACACAATCTAGAGTACATGGTGTGATTGGTAAGTGAAAATCACACAAGGAATGCTGAGAACAAATCACTTTATGACGCAAAGCTTTCGGGTATAAACCCTTTCTCAATACTAAATACATACATTTACACAAAGCAACTGCTTTTATACAGGCCTAGTAGTCATGTGACTGCAGCCAAAGTCACATGACCTATTCAAATGTGCAATTTAAAAAATTATTTAAAGAAACATACTGCAAAAAAGCATTTGTCAAAAAAGCATTTGTCAATAAAAAAATGGTTACACATATGCATATATATGATCAAATTTCATAACAATATAAATCTAATTCTAGCACATAAATATACTTAATCATAAGAATATAAAAATATAAAAATGTATATATATACCTATATGTTTAATACAAACTCTAGAAACATTAAAACATAGGTGTACACATACATGTACACAACAAATGCACACATTAACATCAATATATAAACATACTAATGTGCACAAGTTAATAGAAACATCATTTCAACCTACGTTGTAATCCAACAAGAATGGGTTTAATGCTTACTGTACTGTTAAGGCCAGGAGGACTATCAGCTCCCAAACGTACTATCCATTGATATTCTTTAGTTTCAAGAAAATTATTAATATCACCACATCTAAGTGAGGGAATCACCAAATCAATAACTCTAAATCTAAATGTATGTCTGTCCCCACAAGTCTCAATATGCTTATACAAGGCATTCTGAGTATACTGCCTCCTGATTTCCGACTTGTGTTCAATAATCCTGTCCTTGAGTCTACGTGTAGTCTTACCAATGTAGTATGCAGGACATACAGAACATGATGCCATGTACACCACATTGGTAGTAGTACAAGTAGCTCTTACAGAAAATGTGTATGTATGATGTGTGATCGTATGCACATAACTATTAGATTCCACATATCTGATCAAGTCTGAACAACAGGAGCAGTTTAGACATGCATATGTACCAAAATTAAATGTAGAGTAGATGGGTCTATCAAAGCATAAATTCAAGGAAGGCGGAAATCTTTGTAGCATAACATACTTTTGAGGGTTTTCATATTCCTAAAGCTGAAGAATGGCTTATCACTTAACAATTTTGTAAGCTCAGGGGAAGCCATTAAAATAGGCCAATACTTATAGATAGTGCGTTTAACAAGGGAAACCTTACTTGCAAAACCAGTCACATATCTAAATCTTTGCACAGTAGAGTTTACAACTTGATTTATCACAACATCAGGGTTCGTAAGATTATAATTCCTGAAATATGGGGCATATAATGAATGCCTATTATTAGATACCTGATTCTTCATCTCATTTAAAATAGACAATGCATAACCACAATCAACAAAATCCTTAAATGTGTCATTTAACTGTTCATTGAAGACAATGTCATCTGTGTTGAGCCTACTCACTCTAATGAACTGAGACTTAATCACACCTCGAAAGACATCAGGAGGCAGTATACTCAGAATGCCTTGTATAAGCATATTGAGACTTGTGGGGACAGACATACATTTAGATTTAGAGTTATTGATTTGGTGATTCCCTCACTTAGATGTGGTGATATTAATAATCTTCTTGAAACTAAAGAATATCAATGGATAGTACGTTTGGGAGCTGATAGTCCTCCTGGCCTTAACAGTACAGTAAGCATTAAACCCATTCTTGTTGGATTACAACGTAGGTTGAAATGATGTTTCTATTAACTTGTGCACATTAGTATGTTTATACATTGATGTTAATGTGTGCATTTGTTGTGTACATGTATGTGTACACCTATGTTTTAATGTTTCTAGAGTTTGTATTAAACATATAGGTATATATATACATTTTATATTTTTATATTCTTATGATTAAGTATATTTATGTGCTAGAATTAGATTTATATTGTTATGAAATTTGATCATATATATGCATATGTGTAACCATTTTTATTGACAAATGCTTTTTTGACAAATGCTTTTTTGCAGTATGTTTCTTTAAATAATTTTTTAAATTGCACATTTGAATAGGTCATGTGACTTTGGCTGCAGTCACATGACTACTAGGCCTGTATAAAAGCAGTTGCTTTGTGTAAATGTATGTATTTAGTATTGAGAAAGGGTTTATACCCGAAAGCTTTGCGTCATAAAGTGATTTGTTCTCAGCATTCCTTGTGTGATTTTGGATTTTTTTGTGATTGGTAAGTGACACAGGAAAAGTCTGACTTCTAAAAGCAAAAAGTACACTTTTGACAGGATGAACTTGTCACTGTTTTGCAGAGATGTTTATTTTGAAAATAGGATAAAGTGCAGAGGTTGCTGTCTCAAAGTTAAAGTGTTCTCCTGAGTGGAAGTAGACACAGCACATCTGTTGTTATGCTACAAAGATTTCCGCCCTTCCTTGAATTTATGCTTTGATAGACCCATCTACTCTACATTTAATTTTGGTACATATGCATGTCTAAACTGCTCCTGTTGTTCAGACTTGATCAGATATGTGGAATCTAATAGTTATGTGCATACGATCACACATCATACATACACATTTTCTGTAAGAGCTACTTGTACTACTACCAATGTGGTGTACATGGCATCATGTTCTGTATGTCCTGCATACTACATTGGTAAGACTACACGTAGACTCAAGGACAGGATTATTGAACACAAGTCGGAAATCAGGAGGCAGTATACTCAGAATGCCTTGTATAAGCATATTGAGACTTGTGGGGACAGACATACATTTAGATTTAGAGTTATTGATTTGGTGATTCCCTCACTTAGATGTGGTGATATTAATAATTTTCTTGAAACTAAAGAATATCAATGGATAGTACGTTTGGGAGCTGATAGTCCTCCTGGCCTTAACAGTACAGTAAGCATTAAACCCATTCTTGTTGGATTACAACGTAGGTTGAAATGATGTTTCTATTAACTTGTGCACATTAGTATGTTTATACATTGATGTTAATGTGTGCATTTGTTGTGTACATGTATGTGTACACCTATGTTTTAATGTTTCTAGAGTTTGTATTAAACATATAGGTATATATATACATTTTATATTTTTATATTCTTATGATTAAGTATATTTATGTGCTAGAATTAGATTTATATTGTTATGAAATTTGATCATATATATGCATATGTGTAACCATTTTTTTATTGACAAATGCTTTTTTGACAAATGCTTTTTTGCAGTATGTTTCTTTAAATAATTTTTTAAATTGCACATTTGAATAGGTCATGTGACTTTGGCTGCAGTCACATGACTACTAGGCCTGTATAAAAGCAGTTGCTTTGTGTAAATGTATGTATTTAGTATTGAGAAAGGGTTTATACCCGAAAGCTTTGCGTCATAAAGTGATTTGTTCTCAGCATTCCTTGTGTGATTTTGGATTTTTTTGTGATTGGTAAGTGACACAGGAAAAGTCTGACTTCTAAAAGCAAAAAGTACACTTTTGACAGGATGAACTTGTCACTGTTTTGCAGAGATGTTTATTTTGAAAATAGGATAAAGTGCAGAGGTTGCTGTCTCAAAGTTAAAGTGTTCTCCTGAGTGGAAGTAGACACAGCACATCTGTTGTTGAAGCTTTACTTACCCAGTACTAACTCACACACAGTTTCACCCTTGTTGGATTCGAAAAACCTACTTAACTAGTGACAAAATTTAGAGAACACTATAAATTTCAAGCACCACAGGAGAGGTCTGACTTTAAAGCTGTGACAATGCACATTTGTAAGTATCAACACATAAGTGTTTTAAAGAGCAGCTAGTGTATACCACATGTTTTGTGAAAAATTAATGTGACTGGACAGGCAGATGTAACAACTTTAATTGTCCCATGTAATTGCATACTGCTCTGATAACATCTCAGTACTGTCATTCATGTACATTGCATTAATTTGAGTGACATGCGCCTGTTTTACAATATAGTGTTTCTATGGCAACCACACTTGTAAAACAGTAGACTGACAAGCAAGCATTCGTGATTGTCCATCCAAGGATGACTGCATTCAATTAGTAACCATTTTTGTCACTGTCAGTTGTATTGGCTCATGCTTGAACAATGTGCATTGTTAATATGAACAGACATTTTCCAAAATCTGGGAGTGCACTACTGAATAACACTGATGGAATAGTTGTGAAAATGTCACACACCATTGTAACAAAGTTGCAGGTGTAAGTGTAGACACATCTTAACAGACTGAATTAATTGAGTCAGAATTACTCTGAAATCCAGATACCTTGTTACAACACCCAGTTAACGCATACAGATGTTGTACAATCCGCACACATAATTCTTTGTTGTCTTTTCTTTTAAATTATTTTCCTGAATCAGACCATTGGCAAGCTCATTTATGCAGCTGATGGCAAAGTATTAGCACGTAATTAATCATATCTTTAGGTATTGACCTTAAAATGGGAATTAGCAGTAGTCTGTAGTGTTCTGTGTCAACCTTCATACAAATAAGCACAATATACAGAAAACTATTTGTAAATCTGATGAAATACAGAATAGATATGTGTTATGATCATGTTTCATGTGTCATGATTTGCACATTTGTCATGACAGTTGCAGTTCTTCATTCCTTATATGTATGGCAAAGGTGTATAGCCACCCAGTCCTCAAATACGGTGACTGCCCATGTATTTGTGGCATGTTGCAATTGTTCTTATGTACTTCAGTCTGTTAAGATATGTTTATATGACATGATTGACTGATTTCTACAGTCAGTATATCTATAACAGACAGGTATGTGTCATAATTATTTTACCTCAAAACATGCATGTAAATGCAGCCTCATCAATCCGATCACCTTATGTGTATTTTAGCAATATGGTCCACATGCGACTATTGTGGTATGGTTTTACACACCAGAAAGCATTGCATGCTCCTCATGTGTTGCAGTTATTTCTGTGATGATATGGACATGTTGTAAATGATTATGAAACACATGTGAACCAAGCATGTTATTGCTGATGGAAACATGGATTATGGAAACACTGTTAAAGCAACGAGGTTTGTTTGATGAGACAGAAGGGGTGGGAAGAGGGAGAGATTTGGATTCAGGGATACAGATACGGACATACATAAATATTTGTTCATAGTTCTTTGCAGTGTGCTATCCTGTATTGTCTAACCTATATAACTTTATAAAATCAAATGTATGGTTTTTGCTAATGCCTCCAATCATCAATGATTTTCAAGAAATTCTCAAGGGTGGGGATGAAACACCAAACTTTAAAATTCAGAAATGTGGACATCATTGGAAGCTCTGTGCACTTCAGATATGTTGATATGTACAATAAAGTGTTTCCAGTATGGATGAAGACGGGGAAGGAGGGTGGAAACATGCTTAAGACGTAAGGAGGATAGCATTGCTTGACAATATTTGCAGCACACACTTATAAACATACTATTAATATATGAAAATATATAGTAAATGTATGACATATGTCTGGATTTGAACCCTGGATAGTATAAAACAGAAGTATGCAAACACGAGGAATATCTCAGCTCAACACATATAAACTCATAAATTCTTAAGTTTTACTGATACATTTGAAGGGACATTGCGAACAGACTGAAGCAAGGGAAAATGCACAAATAAGCCTTCATCACAGTAAGGACAGTGGTAGCATCCTATAAAGTGTATATGACATCTAGCAGCCTAATGCAAATGAAATAGTGCTATCAGTCTGTATTTGTATAGCGAAGCAGGGCTAAGCATGTTTGTAAAATGTGAGTTGTTACTTCAGACAAAATTAAAATGTTCAGCTTTTTCAATAATATTTGAAGCAACATTTACCATTGTTCACCATTGAGGCACAATACCAAGCTCTGCACAAAAGCTGAGGACACTAAATGGGGAAGAGAGATTGCGAAACAGGTATAGAGACCATAAAAGAGATTTGCTTATGGTCCATTTCTGTACATCTTTCTATTGTGTTACTCTTCAGTTTGTCATAATAATTATTCAGTCATGATCTGTACAAGACACTATTCCCAATAGGGAGCAAGCAGTTTAATACAGCAGCAGGATACTGGTGTGTTAATTAAATATGTAGGTAGCACTTGCACACATAGGTTCATAGCTAAATAGGATACTAGGATATTGGCCTAGAGGCTCTTATAAGCCTAGGCAAGAATTTTGCCCATGTTCCCACAAAGTCAGCACCTGCTTCCCCTGTCCAGCAGGGACACAGTTGGGATCCCAGAGGTGTACTTTCTGTTTCCCATCCAGTTGTCCAGGTTTCTCTTAAAAGAGGGCTAGTGAGGTACTCTGCTTGACATGGAGAGGGAGTTGATTCCATAGATGTGGAGTCTTTGGGATGCAAATCTATCCTGTCAGCAAGTTCTATTAATGTCAAAGACCAGGTTGAGGCCTTGTGTGTGGGTTGCATGAGTGTAGTTTGACTTACGAATATGCAGCAACTCCATCAAAGCTGAGTCTGAGTTGGCCTATATGCCAGACAAAGGTCACCTCCGAGCAGTCTGTACAAGACTGAGCAGAACGACAGGGCTTTTAGCCTATCTGTATAGAATAGGTGTTTGAGACAGTGGATTTTCCTGCTCAGGAACCTCTGTGGTCTCTCCAGCTGCTGCATGTGCTTGGCAAGGTACATGCTAAAGGGGCACTCTACTCGTTAATGGGTCTAATAAGGGAGGAGTACATGGATGTTATAACCTCCTTGTTCCTGGATGAAATACCCTTACTTATGAGGTGGGCCATGTAAAAAGCCTTCTGTACAATGGAGGCAACGTGGTGGTCAAAAGTCGGGTTGCTATAAACCTGGGTGCCCAAGTCCCTCACGACTGATTGCATGCTTAGTATATTGTTATTAATGTGATAATTAGTGGGGACACCATTTTCCCAAGGGGGATAATGACACATTTCTTGGCATTCAGTTTGAGGCCATGCTTCTGGCACCAGTCATTAGTTTGGGTCAGGCCATCTTGGAGGATGTTGACATCACTAGAGGAATTCAAGACAGCACCAAGCTTGCTGTCATCTGCAAACATGGTCAGCCACAGACCACTGGATTTGACTTGCACCTTAGAAAAGTATATCCCAAACAGTAGAGGCCCCAAGACCGATCCTTGGGGTACACTGCTCATTATGGGTCTGCTACTACAGGTGGCTTCCCCTGTTTTGACTGAATAGGTTCTATCAGTGAGCCAGTTAGCTACCCATCTGGCAACATACAGGTTGATGCCTAGCTGGGAGAGTTTATCTATTATGTTCAAGTGGGGAATAGTGTTGAAGGCTTTGGCTAGGTCAAGGTAGATGGTGTGCACCATCTTCCTCTTGTCCCTGGCTCTGGTGACTGTTTCGAAGAAGTTGACCAGGTTTAAGAGGCATGATCTCCCTTTGACAAAGCCAAACTGTGTGGGGTCAAGCATTTGTAGGTTGCCAATGTTCTTGTTTATAAGGTCCATGATAATGCATTCCTTGGTGTTGTAGATCAGGCTAGTTAGGCTGATGGGCCTATAATTGCCTGGATTAGTGGACACTCCACCTTTGTGTAGAGGGATGACAGCGGCTGTCCTCAATTTGGCTGGGACAAAGGCGGTGCTCAGGCTTTGGTTGAATAGGGTGCCTAATGGAGCTGAGAGCTCATTCCTGAGTTCATGTAGGACACAGCCAGGGATGTTGTCAAGTCCCATGGAGACTGTATTTTTTGCCTTTGAGAGGGAATTAAAGACATGCTCCCTGGTGACGAGGGGAGGAGGGCAGATGCTGGAGATGTCCTGGTTTACTAATGAGGGGGACAAGGCATTGAAGTTTTCATAGAACCTGTCTGCCAGCAGGTTGGCTATATCTATGGCTTTTGTGTATGTGGTGCTCTTGACCACCAGTTCAGAGCAGATTTGGGTGTTACCTTTGAGATTGCAGACATATGTGAAGAAGGCCTTGTGATTGTCCTTAGTGGACATGGCCAATTTGGACTTGAAGTTAGCTTTAGGGGATTTCACCAGTGACCTTATTTGCTTGTTCAGACAAAGAACACATTGCTTCCAACTTGTCAGCTGCTCCTTCTTGGTACTGGACAGCAAATTTTTCCTTTTATTATAGAGTTTGTTTATTGCTGCTGTCCACCAGACAGGTTTACTCTTCCTTGAGGAAAATTATTTGGTCCTGTCAGGTATTGCCGAGTCCATACAACTATGTAGTTGCTCATATAGTTTTTTGGTGTAGGCTTGGACATTAATGCTAGTTCCAACTGAAGGGGCAGTGGCTGTGAAGCTGCTTATACTTGCTCTCAGGAGATTGTAGTCACCTTTGGAAAAGTTTTTTTGTTTGACCCTGACAAGGCGGGGGGGCAGGAGAGATGGTGAGTTTGAATGAAAGTGATCGCTTTATGGTCATATCTTACCAAGGAGGATGACACTGTAGGGTTGCTATAGTGGCTACTCATGTTGGTTAGTACCTGCTCCAGGATATTTTCACCTCTTGTAGGGGTGTTACCCAGCTGATCCAATGCATTGGCATTGACAAAGTCAAGGAATCTCTGGGTATTTATGTTTGTGTTAGAATAGGTCTTCCACTCTATGGTTGGGTAGTTAAAGTCACCCAGGATCAGGGTAGAGGGTTGAATCTTGATGGATTCAAGTAAGTCCAGATAGGTGGAGTGGAGTCTGTAGATAGCTATGATTTGAACAGGTGTTTTGTCAACAGTTAACTGCACTTGGAGTGTCTCCTGTGTGTCATACAGTTTGACCAGCCTAGAGGTGTGTATGTCATTGATACATATTGAAACTCCACCTCCTTTGGCATTGTAGCCCCCCGTTTGAGGTCTGAAAGTATGGTAGGATGAGTAACCTGATAAGGCTGGGGTGCTCTTGGCAGCTTTGAACCAGGTTTCAGTGACTGCACAAATGTCAGCATCCTCCAGGGTGAAGAATGCTTGCAGTGAGTACAGTTTCATGCTAAGACTCCTAGCATTTAGCAGCATGACCTTTAAATTTAATTTAGAAAAATTTTGTGCTCATGACTTTGCCTAAAAAAAGTACTATGAGGGAAGCAAGAGCCTTTGCCAGAAGCCTGAAGCCCAGGGGAGACAGATGAAGGCCATCTCTGGCAAAGCATCATGGTTTGTCAGTCATGTCCTCCCAGGCTGTCAGGTACTAGATCACCTGGGACTGACACCAGAAACTAAGCCAATAGTTAAAGTCAATCATTTTCTGTTTGTATTGAGGCATCATTCTGGGTGATGGTAGGTTAAGGCTAGTGACATACCTGCCTGGGACACATAGGTTCATAGGTTCATAGGTTGGTACTAGGCTATCGGCCCTAAGGCCTATGCAAGCCTAGCCATAACAATTCCCTGGAAATTTTTTCCCACAATATTTACTTCTCTGGGCCCCTGTCTAGCAGGGTGAGTGACATGATCCCCGGGGTGAATTTCCTGTCTCCCATCCAATCATCAAGGTTCCTTTTGAAGAAGGCCAATGAGGTGCTCTGCTTGACATGTATGGGCAGTCTATTCCAGAGTATGGGGAGTCTCTGGGTCAGGAACCTATCCCTCCAGCATGTTTTGTTCATTGTGATGATAAGGTTTAGATCCCTGGAGCATGTGGCTCTGAGGGATTGGGATTTCTTTAAGTGGAGCATGTCCAACAGCTCAGGGTTTGACATGGCCTTGTATGTTAAGCAGAGATCACCTCTGAGTAGACGATATGCCACAGAGTATAGCTGGAGTTTTTTTAGACGGTCAGCATATGGCATCTGCTTTAGGCCTGTGATTCTTTTAGTGAGGTATTTCTGTGGCCTTTCCAGCTGTTGCAGATGTCTTGTGAGGTACAGACCAAATGGGGCATTATACTCTATAATGGGTCTAATGAGGGATGAGTACAGTGGGACAATGACCTCCTTTTTTCTGGATGAAAAGCCCTTAGTGATGAGGTGTGCCACGTAGAAGGATTTCCTTACTGTTGTGGCGATGTGGTTATCGAAAGTGAGACCACTGTCCACTTGTGTCCCTAAGTTTCTCATCACACTTTCGATGTTTAGTTTCCTGCCACCTATGTGGTAGTTCATGGGTACATGTTTTTTTCCAAAGGGAATGACTATACATTTCTTGGCATTAAGCTTGAGCCCATGGCTCTGGCACCAGGCATCTGTTTCTGTAAGGCCCTTTTGTAGAATATCCACATCATTTGGGGATTCAATAATGGCTCCCAGTTTGCAGTTATCTGCAAACTTTGTTAGCCAGAGTCCCTTAATGTTGGCCTGTACTTCAGAGAAGTAGATGCCAAACAAGAGTGGTCCCAGGACTGAACCCTAAGGTACTGCACTTGTCACTTGTCTGGAGCTGGATTTGGAGTCGGCTACTTTTACAGTCTGGGTTCTGTCAGTAAGCCAGTTGGCAACCCATCGAGTGACATAGGGATTTATGCCCAGCTTAGTAAGTTTATCTATGATTCCAGAGTGGGGGATGGTGTCGAAGGCCTTAGCGAGGTCCAGATAGGCTGTGTGGACCTCCTTACCCTCGTCCACAGCTCTGGAGACCGATTCAAAGAAGTAAATCAGATTCAGGAGACAAGATCGGCCCTTCACAAACCCAAACTGGGTGGGGTCCAGTGTCTGGAGGTTGCCAATGTCTTTGTTTATAAGTTCCATGATAATGCGTTCCATGCCCTTGCAGATCAGGCTTGTCAGACTGATTTGACGGTAGTTCCCGGGATCCAAGGTGGATCCTCCTTTGTGGAGCGGGATAACTGTAGCTGTGCGCCACTCAGTGGGTACGAAGCCTGAGGTGTGGCTATGATTAAACATGACACTTAAGTGGTGTGCCAGTTAATTTTGTAGTTCATGTAGTACACAGCCTGGGATGTCATCTGGTCCCATGGATGCTGTATTCTTAGCTTTGGAGAGTGCTGTTTCTACCTGTATGGCTGTGATTATCGGAATTTGGCAATATTTTGGTATTGAGATGGGCCCTTTAGGGGGTGAGAGGGCTCAATCATATCTCTCTTCATGTAGTTCAGAAAGGTACATCTCAAGTCATTCACACCAACACGGACTATAACAGAGTCATAACAGTACTTGTTAAGAGACTTGAGTTCGTGTGTGATATGGTGGATTCTAGCACCTGACAAGTAACTTACCATGAATTTCTGCTTGTCTAGCCTGGTCAGGGTCAAATCTATGTATTTCATGATAGAGTCTCCTATGACTAGTATGTTGGGTTTGTGGCTGGGCCTTAGAGGCTGTGAGACACAGGAGTGTGTACTATGTGTGGTGGTTGGTGCTGTGGGTTTTGATGTGCATGTGTGTTTTTGCTTTGGAGGTCTCTTTTGTTTAGGTATGTTTTTGTTGAGAACCTCTGCATATGTAGGAGTGTGTTGTACAGGTGTGGGTGGTATTAGAGATGTGGTGTTTGTAGTGTTTGAGCAAACAACCTTCTCAGTGCCAGATGGACTGGCTTGTAACTAAGACAGTTAAGGATGGGGTAGAGCTACCTGAAGGGTGGAGCAGGTAGGGCAGGAGTTGCGGAGGCAATGTTAACAAGTTGTGACCCAGATGTGCTCGGTCTGGTTGTGCTGTCATAGCCTTTTGTGGAGGCATGGTTGGCTGAACTGCAGTGATTGATCTAGCTCCCTGTACTGTTGGTCATTTTGGTTTCAGAAAAATGTATCACAAAAATTTAAATAAATTAAATAAATAAATAAGGGAGATAGGGTTGGGGAGACAAAACAGAAAGAATAATATCAATGACATGCTAAATTATTTCATTATTTCAATACATAAATAAATACGACAAACAAATATGTTCACCTTTGGCACATACAGATATGATGTGAAGGCATTAATATGTTATAAAATTAATCAATCTAAGTGCTGTTGCATAAGAGATGCAGACATTTATTTGGCTATGCCATATCGAATATATGCTTTCCAAGTTTAATAATTTCATTTATCAGCATTGAACTGATAATGTCATTCAGTATTGCAATTAATATTTTATGAATACTATCCTGTACTAAAAGCTAATTTATACTACTGGGACTTGAACCCACACACAATTAAGCTGGTGCACTCATTGATTAATATAATTACTGAGAGCTATTGAAGATGTATGCTTCACATAAATGTTTAAATATGCCCGCTCAAGCTGATATGGACTGATGGTCTGAAAAGTATCATTTGGCTTGCTTTCATACCTGATGCACACTTACCCCGTACTTCTCTGAGGTGAGTGATTCTCTCCTAATGAGCCTCACAGTTCTGTGCTATCTTTTCTGCAGCTGTACAGCAGGGAAAAATTATGAAAGCATAATGAATAAATGTATTGGCTGGATAATCTGGATAAGACATTCTATATGATTGACTGGTGATGGGTCACTATACTCACAAAACTAAGGGGTGTTTGCACTCTTAAATTCATCCCCCAATTGACTCAGAAGTTCCTGCTTGTGCCTCGTCATGTCACTTTAATGGTCAAGATATTATTTTCCAGTACGTGGAATGCCAGTTCACTGGAGACAGCCTTCGCCAAGTTATTCCAAGCCTCAGCCTTATTCTGAGACCCAGTATAACCCCCCCTGCAGCAGAATACAGCTGGAGTGCTTGATGAGGAGTGCCACAGAAATCCTGGTCTCCCAACACCCCAGCTTTTTGCTCTAAACTGAACACCATCCTCGCCTTTCCAGCCATGTTTTCAGAAGTAAAGATAGAACTATGAGTATGAATTGGTTCCCAATTCAGATCTTGCATGAAACAGCCTGTGTGCAAAAACAGACAGCTTTCCCAGCTGCATTTGCACAGGTGAAAACACAACCTTGGCTTGGCAGATACATTGGCAGTGATTACATTCAACAGCAATGAAGGTGTGAAATATGACAGGGAGATTTGGCCATGTGTGATGATCAACCTATTTACTTATTCACTGTTAAACACGGAAATGTTTTATGGTGTTTGTTATAATCATTGCTTATTGTATGTAGAGTGGTATGAATTTTGACATATTGGGCTGCTGGGACTTAGATACTAGTAAAATTGAAGAGTGCCATCTTGTACTTGAACCCATGAGAATAAGAAGGATAAAATGTTAACCTTTCCTATTAACAGCCAGTGGCACAGGAGAGCTTCCTTGTTAAGTGTTAATTTGAGATATACTAATTTACAAATGACTGTAGATGTACATAAGAAATGCCTGTATGTTTATGACTTTAATTAGTCATGTTACTGCATTTCTATGAAAAGGACCATAATTCTGGTTTTGTATACATTTCAGATGGATGGAGTTGCACAACCTGAGTAATACACGTCAGAGTATGTTACATACATATATCACAGACATACTCTGTCTTAAACACATAGTTATGATATGCTAATTCCACCTAATACGCGGCTTCTCAGTGCTTCTGTGGATCACTAGTGATATCTGCATTGCTTACTGTACTTATTTCCTTGTTTCACTTGAAAGAAAGTTACTGTTTGTCGTTTTTGCATTTAGTTACTTGTAACACATTGCACTCAAGTTACCTGGCACTTGCTCACTAAAGCAATTATATAAGTCAGCACTAAAAATTAAAAGCACTACACCCTCACTCCCCACTGGCCCTTGTTTTCAATTAAGGAATTCCCAATATTATTCTAGCATGTCCAAAGGTCAGTTGTCAATCTCCTCTCCGGTCCAGCTGGTGAATCTGGGAATCTTGAGGCAATGTTATAACTGCGTCATGTACACAGACAACCCTCTCCTCCTCCCACATAACACAAATACTTGCAAGAGATGCAGCTATTTAGCCAAACTGGAGGCTGAGCTCTCTCAACTCAGGACTGGCAAGACCAGACAGGAGGAGAAGGCAACTACACACACCACAAAACCAGCCTCACATAATGCTACCACACCACTGAATCAAACACATAAACACACAAAGACATACTGGAGGCTCTGAGTAAAATTTACCTAAACAGCAGAGGCCTCCAAAGCAGACACCCAAACAACTGCTACCTCAAGACACCCCACAAGCAACACATAAACCACAAAAGCAGTGTGCAAAGCAGTCACAGCCCTTAAGGCCAAATACAACACCAAACATACTTGTCATAGGTGACTCCATAGTCAGACACACTGACGTCCCACTCACCAGGCTGAACAAGGAGAGGGTCACAGTAAGCTGCCTATCGGGCGCTAGAATCCCACATAACACAAGCACTTGGGTCACTCCACGGCAAGTACAAATATGACACAGTCATTGTCCATGCTGGTGTGAACGACCTGAGACGTACCTCCCTGGACTACATGAAAAGAGACATAGAGGAGCTCTCTGATTATGTAGCCCAGGCAGGTATGACCCTAACCCTGAGCAGTATCCTTCCTTCACCAAGAATGATGCCACAATATAGAGACAAGATGATCAGCTTTAACAATTGGCTTAATGTCTGGTGTCATTCAAAGGGGATCCAGTGTCTGTCTGCCTGGGATGACATGCTTGACAAGCCACGCTGCTTCCCAAGGGATGGCTTGCACCTGTCACCCCTGGGATTCCTGATATTGGCTAAGGCTCTTGCCACCCCCATAGTGCCTTTTTTAGGCAAGGCTCAAATTCTAAACCTACCACCCTAGAAAACAAAAATGGAAAGAAACTGAGGGTAATGCTGCTCAATGCCAGAAGTCTAAATCTCAAAATGCACGCACTCGAGGCCCTTCTCAGTATGGAGAACATCGATGTCTGTGCTGTAACTGAAACCTGGTTCAAGGCTCCTGAGAGCACCCCGGCACTATTAGGTTTTACCTCATATCATGTTCCGCCCCCAAACCCGGACCACACCACAAAAGGAGGGGTGTATCCATATTCATAAAGGATACCCACACCTCCAGGTTGGTGGCAATGCACAAGCTTGAAACCATCCAGGTGCAACTAACCATAGGCAAAACTGCTCTACAAATTGTAGCATGCTACAGGCCACCCTCTCAAACTCAGGAACCCCACACAGCCTTCCTGAAGACACTGGAGGGTATAAATGTATCTCCAAACACCATCATATTGGGTGACTTCAACTACCCGAATATAGACTGGGAACATTACTCAAGCCCTAACTTTCTAGCCCAACGGTTCCTGGAGTTCATAAATTCAAATGCCATGGAACAGCTAGTCACTGTTCCCACGAGAGGAGAAAATATACTAGATCTCATTATCACAAACATGGGGACAAAATGCTCCACACCAGAAGTATATCCCTCATTGGTGAGATCTGATCATAAACTAATCTCACTGGAAATCCACATCCCGCCCCCACCCCAAACAAAAAAGACCACAGTGAAGAACTTCTCTAAAGCAAACTTCACACTACTCAAGACTGGTGTGGTATCCTTCAAGGTCCCTGAGACAGTGGAAACCACAACCCAAGCTTGCCCTTACAAATGCCTTCTATGAACACCTCCAGGACTGCATGGATCAGGCAATCCCAAATAAAACCAAGACTCTTTCCACAAAGGGCAAACATCCAGTCTGGTGGACCCCAGCCATTAACAAACTTTACAATAAGAGGAGAAAGCTATTACATGATAGAACAAAATCCATAAAGGGAAGTCACCCCTGATCATTATTAGTAAAAAGATACTAGCACTCATAAAATCAACTAAGGCCAATTTTGAGAGAAAAATTGCCATGGATTCAAAGGACAATCATAAGGCCTTTTTCAGCTATGTTAGGAACCTGGGTGGAAACTCCCAGATATGCTCAGAATTAGTCCAAAATGATACAAAAATCACTGAACCCACAGACATTGCCAACATACTGGCAGACAGGTTCAGTGCAAACTTCACCCCCTCCCCTAAAGGAGAGGTAACAATACCAGTGGGGTGTTGGCTCCCCGACATCTCAAAAGCGCAGGTGAAAGCTGCTCTCTAAAGCTAAAAACACAGCATCAATGGGACTGGATGGTGTCCCCGGCTGTGTGCTACACGAGCTAAATGAGGAATTAAACCCGCACATAAGGCAGCTGTTTAATCTCAGCCTTACCACAGGATACGGGCCCAAGGAGTGGCGTACGGCAACTGTGGTCCCACTCCACAAAGGCGGTGCCTCTACGGACCCTGGTAATTACCGCCCCATAAGCTTAACAAGTCTAGTCTGCAAAGCTATGGAGAGGATCATAATGGAGCTCATAAACAAAGATATAGGGGACTTGCAGACATTGGACCCGACCCAGTTTGGCTTCGTCAAGGGAAGATCATGCCTTTTGAACTTGGTTGACTTCTTCGAAACAGTTACCAAGGCCATCGATGAGGGAAAGGCAGTCGATACAGCCTACCTTGACCTTGCAAAGGCTTTCGACACAATACCCCACTCGGGTATTGTAGAAAAACTTACCAGCTTAAATGTAAACCCATATGTCATAAGATGGGTTGCAAACTGGCTTAAGGACAGAACCCACAGGGTTAGAGTTGCTGGCGCTATGTCAGACTCCAAGCCGGTCACAAGTGGTGTCCCACAGGGCTCGGTCCTTGGCCCCCTATTGTTCGGCATCTACTTCTCAGAAGTACAGGCCAACATGGGAGGACATTGGCTGACAAAGTTTGCAGACGACTGCAAACTGGGCGCCATAGTGGAAAGTGCATCGGACACGGATATCCTTCAGAAGGGACTCACGGAAACAGATAGCTGGTGCCAGAGCCATGGCCTGAAGTTAAATGCCAAAAATGTATAGTCATACCCTTTGGGAAAAACAAGGTAACCCCAAGCTACCATATAGGTGGCAATCCACTAAGCACAGAAGAGGTTATCAGGGACCTGGGGACCCAGGTTGACAGTGGCCTTTCTTTTGACACTCACGTTGCTAAAGTGGTTAGAAAGACCTTCTACATTGCCCACCTGATCATGAAGGGATTCACATCCAGATCTAGTGAGGTCATTGTTCCCCTGTACTCTTCACTTATCAGACCAATGATCGAGTACAATGCCCCATTCGGGATGTATCTCGCCCGACATCTGCAGCAATTGGAGAAACCCCAAAAGATTCTCACCAAAAGGATAAAGGGACTCCAAAATCTGTCATATGCTGCCAGATTGAAGAAACTCCAGCTCTACTCAGTCGCATACCGTCTGCTCAGAGGTGACATGTGCCTGACATACAAGGCCATGTCCAACCCAGAATTAATGGACATGCTCCACCTCAAAAAATCCAAATCCACCAAAACCACTAGAGCAAGTGACTTAAACCTTAGCACGGATATAAATAGGACATGCTGGAGGAATAGATTTATCACTCAGAGACTCCCTGTGCTGTGGAATAGAGTCCCGGTCCATGTGAGGCAGAGCACCTCGCTGGCTCTGTTCAAGAGAAATCTTGACCTGTGGATGGGAGATCGTAGGTTTACCCCGGGAATCATCTCTGTGTCACTGCTGGACAGAGGCACAACAAACTAATGGGTACAGTATTTTTTCATATAAGGGGTGGCGTAAGCCACAAAAATTCGGGCTAGGCTTATAAATGCCTTGGGGCAGATAGCCTAGTATAAACCTATGAACCTATGAATCTATGTGATGACTCTGAGTCATAACAATTGTAATAAAACTATTGTGCACATCATTCCTGTGCAAGTGCATTTTAAATTAACTATCATCATTGGCATGTTTAACATACTTTAAATACATTATATTGGATTTATATAATAAGCATCAATGATGACTTTGTTGCAAAAATCATATTTACAATACTCATTTGCATATAATGTTACAGCCCTAAACAAAAGTTTGTGACAAATGTCATTCTGACCCCATCAGTAAAAGTGTCTGTAAACTGGATTCAAACCTTGCATTACCTGTCTTCTTTCTCTAAACTCACTGCACTTGTGCCATAGAGATAAGTAGCTAACAGGTGCATTTCCTTCACTCAGTACTAGACAGAATGATGACAGGCATGCACTGGTTATAGCTCAGAAGGCAGCCCAAATTATTTTTTTCATTTTTGCCTTTAGACATGAAAGATCATTGCACACTGCAAAGCAGTGCACAAATACAAAAGGCAAAAAATAATAATAACCAAAAATACACATTTGTAATTAAGAGAAAACCACTAAGTTAGCCATAATACTTTGGACTGTCATGATTAATAATTAGACCATGTGGATAAGTAATCTATAATATAATCTACATATTTCTGCATTCATCATGTTAGTAAATTTCTGTTCTCATGCTTTAGAAACTATTGTGTTTGATACCATGCATAACAAATATTATTCACAAGAAAAAATTGTTTATATGTTCATAGGTTCATAGGTTGGTACTAGGTTATCACCCCTAAGGCCTATACAAGCCTAGCCATAACAATACCCTGGCTATTTCTTCCCACAGTATTTCCCTGGACCCCTGTCTAGCAGGGCGACTGACGTGATCCCCGGGGTGAATTTCTTATCTCCCATACAATCATCAAGGTTCCTTTTGAAGAGGTCCAAAGAGGTGCTCTGCTTGAAATGTATGGGCAGTCTATTCCAGAGTCTCTGGAGTGTCTGGGTCAGGAACCTATCCCTCCAGCATGTTTTGTTCATTGTGATGACAAGGTTTAGATCCCTGGAGCATGTGTCTCAGAAGGATTGTGATTTCTTTAAGTGTAGCATGTCCAACAGCTCTGGGTTTGACATGGCCTTGTATGTTAAGCAGAGATTACCTCTGAGTAGATATGCAACAGAGTATAGGTGGAGTTTTTTAGGTGGTCAGCATAAGG
The DNA here is from genome assembly GCF_019279795.1 of Protopterus annectens. NCBI lineage: Eukaryota > Metazoa > Chordata > Ceratodontiformes > Protopteridae > Protopterus > Protopterus annectens. The sequence continues at coordinate 1,078,306,277 of NC_056730.1, read as the reverse complement.
CATCTGCTTTAGGCCTGTGATTCTTTTAATGAGGTATTTCTGTGGCCTTTCCAGTTGTTGCAGATGTCTTGAAAGGTACATACCAAACGGGGCATTGTATTCTATATTGGGTCTAAAGAGGGATAAGTATTGTGGGACAATGACCTCCTTTTTTCTTGATGAAAAGCCCTTAGTGATGAGGTGTGCCACATAGAAGGATTTCCTGACTGTTGTGGCAATGTGGTTATCGAAGGTGAGACCACTGTCCACCTGTGTCCCTAAGTCTCTTATCACAGTTTCAGTGTTTAGTGTACTGCCACCTATGTGGTAATTCATGGGTACATGTTTTTTTCCCAAATGGGATAACTATACATTTCTTGGCATTGAGCTTGAGCCCATGGCTCTGGCACCAAGCATCTGTTTCTGTAAGGCCCTTTTGTAGAATATCCACATCATTTAGGGATTCAGTAATGGCTCCCAGTTTGCAGTCATCTGCGAACTTTGTTAGACAGAGTCCCTTAGTGTTGGCCTGTACTTCGGAGAAGTAGATGCCAAACAAAAGCGGTCCCAGGACTGAACCCTGAGGTACTCAACTTGTCACTTGTCTGGAGCTGGATTTGTAGTCGGCTACTTTTACAGTGTGGGTTCTGTCAGTAAGCCAGCTGGCAACCCATCGAGTGACGTACGGATTTACCATAGCAAAACATTGCAAGAGCAATTCACAAGGAGTATAAGTAACATAATCAGAATTTATTACACAGACTTATGGTACTGAATTCATATCCCAAAATGTTTGTCAGTACTTCATCTGACACCTGACACCATAAGCAACAGTATCCTTACTAAACATTTGAGCCCCTAGGAACATCTGCATTTGCTTCCTACTCAATGTATTTACAACTTGTGCCACATAGATGTTTACCTGGTAAGTGCATTTTCTTCACTCATTACTGGCCAGAGTGCTGACTGCATGCACCAGTGCCAGGCTCATTTGCCTTACAGAAGGTAGACCAAATTAATATTTTAATTTTTGTCTTCAGCCATGAAACATAACTGTGCACTGCCAAATGGCATGGAAATATAAATATAAAAAACATAAAAAAAATTGGAAATCATTTGAAAGGAAAATTAAAAAAAAATCAAAGGCTATATTTAGCAATGATCAGAGCACATAGTATGTCAAAGTGCCACATTCATCCTTTTCGCATCTGATTGCCACATCAGAATTTGAATTTCTGTGACACATTATCAGGCCTTTAGGTAATGCGAAATAATGTGAAAAGGGGCAACCAGCAGCTGAAATTAGATCTTTTTTGACAAAGCAGATACATTTAATACTGACATCATTTGAAAGGAAATTTATATCTATCAGGATTACTATTTGGGAGATATGTTGATGTAATCCATCATATCTAATACCATCCCTGGGATTCATGAATCTTGCACCAGGCGCACGCATAGCATAGGCGTTATAACGCCAAATATGGCCGCCGAGCGATTCAGGTATGATCCAATTCCACGTGCACTACTGGCGTACGCCAGATCTGCGCAGCCCCCGGTGTAGGTATGCTAATCACCCTATGTGCAGTGTGTCACCATGCAAATGAAGGCATATAGCGATTCACGAAGTGGTGCAGGCGTAGCATAAGCCCACGGCAATGTAAACCAAAAAAAAACGGTTTACATTTTCCCAAACATAACATCGGAGTAATGGAAGAGTGTCAGACCCAGGTATCACACTGTTAACATATGCCAATGGCGAAATACACAGACAATGGCATAAGAAAAGATGCACAACACGTAAATAACAACTTAAATGTCTTGTCCCCAGTAACTCACATCAGAACCGCAGGACATGTGTGCGGAAGGTGCAACATAATGAAATAATATAATAATGTTATAAAATAGCATCGTAATAGAAATCAGGTTTACAGCATAATACACCATGGTATGTATGGAACACCACAACCACAGTGCAAGGGTTGCCAAGGACTCGCGGCAGTCTTCGGCGTGGTAACTATGAATTAGTAGTCAATGTCATGCAAATGAGGCAGATAATACTGAATCGCAAATGTCCCGCCGGAGTAAGGTTGTACCACACGGCGCAGCGGTAAAACACCGAGGAGTGGCTCAGAGAAAATACATGACATCTGCAGAGGGGTGTGCCACCGTAGCAGTAAGCACATTGGAGCATAGCAAACCTGGGCTGTACATCGCTAATCAAAGCTGCAGGACCGGGGTGTGGGGTAATAGTTTAGCTGAGAGCACACATTGCGCGCAAAAGTGCATGTGTACGAGGATGACAACGTTCTCGAAACCTAGTAATCTGACGCACGCCCCGCAAACAATATTGGAAACAGGAAGGTGATGTGAAGAATATAAGGAAATGCGGAAGATGTGTAATTGGAGTACTAATGAGCAATCAACACTAATCAACCCACGAAGGCCAATCGACGGCAGCTGACAACTCTGCATGCAGAAACCTGCAAAACGGGATAGTGGAGGCATATGAATGCAAAGAAAGTAGGGGAGGTAGCAGATTGCAAAGATAGAAGACCTGACACAGCAGAGCAAAGCAGACTGGCAGCACAACGGCAGTAGCACACAAAACGCATGATATGCCATGTCCATGAAAGTACAAATGACAGTGCTCTGCAGGATGCATGCCAGAAAATGGTAGGTGCAACGTGCAGAAATAGTAAGGGACGGTCGAAAGGTAATCCATGGCAGGCAAAAGTAATTCAACACCAAAGGCAACACTGTTGTAGTTCCATCGGTAAAACACGGAAGATAACCCTTAGATACAGCTGTACAAACACACCCTATGACATCATCGGTGTGCACAGCACAATAGTATAAAGTGTGAATGCACACAACACACAGCCGTGTATTCCCAAACACCGCACCATAGGTGTAAACACACGGGGAACTTTTAAAATGTACATGTTGGGTGCTGCCATAGCTGTGATCCATCAGCAAGTGTTAGAGACAGACGGTGTTGTGGAGGAGGATGCCGACAACCACCGCAGGCCTCGGAGGAGAAGGAGAGTGTTCAGACCAAGGGTAACCTACCAGGGGCTACATGACCTGGAGATAGTAGAGCGTTACAGGGTGGACAGGGACATTTACAGCAAATAGTGGAGCTGTGCCGGCCACGCCTGAGAACAAGAAACAACAGAGGGGAACCCATCCCAGTGGACACAAAGGTATGTGTAAGCTTGAGAATACTGGCCACAGGTACCTTTCAAAGGCCAACTGGAGATATAATGGGCATCTCACAGGCATCAGCATCCAGGGTACTACACCAGTTCCTGGATGCCATGTTACCACATGCCAATGAGCACATATACTTCCCCAGATCTCAGGAGGATTTGGCTAGCAATATGCGCCACTTCCACCGTGTGGCACAATACCCGGAGGTACTGGGTACGATAGACTGTACGCACATACAAATCAAGTCACCACCTGGTGAGCAGGGTAGACGCCACATAAACCGCAAGGGATTCCACTCCATCAATTACCGGGTCGTGTGCAATGCCCAGGGCATTATCATGGATGTGTTTGCTGGCAGCCCTGGAAGCTACCACGACTCCCATATCTGGCATGCCTCACAGCTGTATCAGGTATTTGTCAGGGGGGACATCCCACAAGGCCATCTCGTGGGGGATGCTGGCTATGCACTGGAGCCGTGGATGATGACTCCCATCAGAAATGCACACACACACATGCAAGAACGCCATAATGAGGCACACGCACAAACCAGAATAATCATAGAGCGTGTGTTCGGGATGCTGAAATCACGGATCTGGTGCTTGGATACATCTGGTGGAGCCTTGCAGTACTCTCCAGGCACATGTACCCACATATTCATAGTATGTGCCATGCTACATAATATGATCCTGCGGAAGCGGCTGCTGCAGGGACATAATGGTGAAGGGCCACAAAGCCCACCACAATTGCCAAGCCCAGTCCAGGCACAGAGGGTTCCAGACCATGAACACACTGTGCCAGCCCCAGTAGGCAGACGGAGGCGTACCCAATATGCCTACGCCTTGGCAAAGATGGAACATATAGCACATACTCTGACAGCGTAGGCCCCATGGACTGACACCTCCCCACCTGCACACACAGTGAAATGGATGGCACACAAACATGACCACCTCTAAATTGTAATGTATGTGTGGCCTTATGTGTGACTCCTACATAGGCAGCCCCCAAACACTGTAAACCCAACAGCCAGTGGAACATGTAACGCCAACACCTGAACAGTACGTGAGTCCTACAGCATATGGCGTTGCTGTGTGCTGCCACGTTCGCCGCAAGATGTATATATATAAATATATATATATATATATATATATATATATATATATATATATATATATATATATATATGTATATATATATATATATATGTATATATATATATATCTATAGATATATGTATATATATATATATATATATATATATATATATATATATATGTACACATATACATATATATAATACAGATAAGAAAGGGAATTAGAGGGATATAAGGTGACTCAGATGTATCCATCGATATCTGTAAATATTATAGATAGTGCAACGACAATCTGAACATCCGGGTGGTTCAAAATAATAGGATACCTCCAACCATGGAACGTGTAACATACCGATATGCATAACCGCAAGGCTGAAAGACCGACAGAACACAGTACTGTAACAGTACATGCGCGTGTAATAGTATGATGATATGAAGGGAGAGTTAGTCACCGCTGCCGGTGTTGCGGTCCACGTAGGTACTGTGTGCAATCGTCCCCGTGAGTGCCGTAGTATGTGTACGTGTGCGTTGAGGGTACCGTGTGCGTCGCTGTGTGAGTGTAATGTGTGTGTGTCTGCAACATGTGTATGTTGGTGCCACGTTAGAGGCAGATCAGAATATTAGGTGTAGGCATACGGTAAACTAGCCTCAGGCATATGTTCACTACTAGTCCCAGAGTAGTAGTGACAGCCCCACCCTGGCTAGGTGTGTCCTGACATAGAACGATACAAAGTGAAAATGTTCCAGATGGTAGCACAGGAATATTCCCCATAAGAAATGTAAAAGACGTATGTAATAGTCATGCCTGTATGTACGACACTGATAAGTTACATGCAATATGATACGTTGGCAAAGTCACACAGCAATAGGTATGTATCGCGGAAAAAAGTATGTGCTACCTCAGTACTGACCGTGGCTACGTGTTGGCCCGTAAACACCGCTGTGTGTTCCACAAGTGTCAAACAATTCCCATATGAATATGTGGCAACCACTGGCAAACAGGCTATTTTAACAACATGACCACAATGACTGCAAATATCTGGGACAGAAAGACAAGGGATAGTTGTCACGTACACATAGCCGCTGATATACCACATACGTTACGGAGGTATACATGCATCAAGATCACCTGCAGATGATATCGAAACCAATTAACAGCAGCCCAACCTACAATCCCATAACAAAAGACTATTAACTGTTAACTCTCCAAGTAGGGATGGAGCACACAGACAACTATACTGTTTATGTAGAGATGCAAGGCCCACAAACCGTATCCGTTACGTACAACCACCAATATCCCCCACTGTAAATAATAAAGGAATACAAACCGTAATAGCAGCACAAACATACAGTCAGTCAATGACATCTGCATAACCACAACATATCGCGTGGGAGACACAATTAAAGGCAGATGCATAATTGCATGCGTTGTATAAAGGAAAAAAACAGCCATGTTACAGTTTTTGAATGCAATACTCCGTTATCATTCGTCGGCAGGACAGGTACACCCACATGTTGAACCAAATACTACACCTGTCACACACAATCCACGGGTGACATGAATTCAAAATATACTTGTCCCTATGCATAGCAGTTGCAGTTACACATAACATAACACAATACAGACCATCTCCACGAAGGTAGGGCAAATAGCCAACGCCCAGGTGGAGAATCCAATTATACCCCAGTGTCGACGTGTAATTTCCAAATGTAGTAGATGCACAGGTGATATGCACGTAATTACTCACTGAGGAACAGCAATTGGCGGGATGAATTCACATGTTGCAGGTATCGACGTATATAAGGATGACTCTCAAGATATTCACACCGTATGCTCATACTGAAAAAGCGTCATACTATCGAAAGTACTGAAAACAAAAGGAAACGACAAAACAATAAACTAAACGAAACGAAACACCAACAAGGTATGTAGAACACACAATATGTAAGGTTGTGTAATGCATGATCTGTATTAATAAGTTGTACTGTATGTGAATGGTGGTTGTAATTAATTACACTTGTCCGTAATGCATAAAGTGGTGAAAGGTAGTTATGTAGTGATGTCTTGCTGAGCATACCAATGCTTGTAGAAAACGTGTGTACAGCAGTGGGACATTATGTACACAGCAGAGACACCACAAGGGATGCTACAGGAGGGCATTAAAGAGAACAATGCCATACCACACGCTGTTGCTGGTAGTGGATGTCCAACAAGGAAGTGCCATAGCAGGGGATAGTACATGTATGTATACTGTCACAGCACGCATGTGTATGGGCATATACCGTTGATGACATATGTAAGGTGTGGCCGACGTGCAAGTATGCTCTGCATTAGGGGATACTATGTGAAATATGTGTAATGTATAGTTGTCTAGGTAGATATAACAGATATCCTACACAGTATCACAGGCATATCATGCATAACACAGGTATCACCTATTGGTATGTACAATAACAGGATACATATGGCCTGTAGGTATGGGACATAGTAGTAGCATGATAGCTACTCTAAATGGAAGGGACACCAAGTAACCATGCACAGAGGACTTGTAGTAGCTGCACAGGTGCATAGTGGGCTACAATGCAGTCTGGCAAGTCCATGTGTAAGCACATGTACAGTGTACACAGTAGTGTCACCTCTCCATGGTAGTGTCCTGTGAACAGCAGAGGCAGGTGTCAACTGCACCTCTACACAGTACAGCTGCTGTGGTGATACCAGGACTACATGTGTCACCCAAACAGCAAGGGAGGTATCACATGAACAGTGCTACTGCGTGTCCCTGTGGGATGTACACAGGACCTATGTTCCACAGCATGGTGTGTGTTAGGTTTGTGGATGTAACACAGAAGCACAGCCCATGCAGTGTGGTGTGTGTGCACATATCCAGGAGCATTTCGTTCACAGTGCCCACCGCAGATGTCATGTATGAGGAGTATATGCATCAATAATGTGGTGGACCTGGGCCGTGTCAGAGCAGAAGAAGACACCCCTGAGTATGTGGTATGCAGATGTGTGCAGATGTGTTGTCCGTAGTTCAGCCGCATATGTAAACTGTCTGAGCTCAGTAAACATCATGGCATGTCAATGTTGTGCCATGTAAAGCTGTAGCTGTTTTTGAAGGTGCACCATAAATGTGGTATTGTACCCTTGACTGTGTGTAGATGTGTGTAGTTCACAGGTACAATGGCTACCTATGTACCAGCATCACACACTGTACAGGTAGGTGTGGCCTTGAAGAAGGATATCCATGCCACAGTGGAATACGGTAACCACAGGACTGTGTGTGACATATGTGTGTACTGCAACCATGTACAATGTGATATGTATGTAGGGGACCACTATCCATGTGATAGTCAGTGGGTGAATGTTGTTATGCAAAGGTGATGTGCATGCACCTTGTGTCATGCATCTTGATGCCATGATACTCATATGAAGTATCTGTCACACTGACACCCATATGGTTGGTATCAGTATGAGCTGGTGGAGCAATAATGGTGCTTGGTATGTAGGTGTTTGAAATCTAGGCATGGACAGTACTCTGTGACAGCATGTTCTGTATGTAAGCATATAGTGAACATGAGTGGCCCTATGACTGAGGACTGTGTAATGCAATATGTACCTGACATGTAGTAGGTACTATGGTATGCTGGCACCACTGTGTTTACTGCCCATGAGTCACATAGCATAACATCCTGAGACACAGGGTATGATGTGCAGGTGGATGTGTATGTTGTCAATACCAGAATGTGGAATGGTGCTGAAAGGCAATGTGAGGACAATGTATGATGTGTTGACCTCCGTACCATCATCAACTGCCCTAGCAACTGGATGACAGGTGCCCAGCATGTGTATGTGCCTTGCTGTGGCATTCACAAGCCCAACCCGGGTGCTAGGAAAGGACTGGAGGCCATCAATGTCTGTGGGAATCATGTTCCTGATGATGTGCCCCATCTCCATGCAGAATGGTCCAGTCAGGAGTGTATGACTATAGTCCCACTCGTGCAATGCAGTGCCACCTGTGTGTAGTGCGATAAATGCTGCTGTGTGGCATTCAGGGTCTACAATGTCCGACAAAAGGCTAGCAGTGAATATAGTGGCCTGGTGTGGAGACATATACTGAACAGGTTGGTGGGACATTACAGCCAGGGACATTAGAAGGTGACATTGGGCCAGTGTCCCAGGACATATTGTGTGTATGTCAGTACTGTGTATGTGACCACAGGGACACTACAATGTTCATGTACGGATTGCAACCCTGTAGTGAGTGAGAGGGTGTATTGTCAGAAAGTACGCCATCGCCTGGCACGTTGCCAACATTACCTCGGTCTGCAATGTTTGGTTGACTGTTGTATGTGACATCAGATGTGGATGTTGCCAAAGAATACTGACATACCACCACAATGCCTGAGGCCCCACACTGCAATGTGTGGCAGTCATGTTTAGGTAGCTAGCCTTGGAGTATGTGATGATGGACCTTGTGGACCCACCATGGCTGACAAGTGATGCACCCCACACATGTGAATGTACACCACTGTGCAACAGCCTGTACATGTGGTTGTACATCATATGTTCATGGAACATGACCACCACAGTGGCGTCTGTTATCTGGTCAGTACCGCCATGTCTCTGTGTGGAATAGCATGATTCCTGCAATTGTGTACATGCTACTGAAGTGCACTGTGGTATGTGTCAGCATATGTATGTGTAGTGTCCATCTGCTTGGGTGTCATGATGTTAACAACTGCTGTCAGCAGACGTCTGTAGTAGTTGTTGTAGTACACATCTTCCGTGTATGCTGTGATGGGTGTGTTTCCAGGATGTGGCTAGCAAGGCCGTGTAGCATATGTTTTGAATCCACCAAAGAAGGGATAACCCCAGGTGTGTCACACCAGTCACATGGAGGTAGTGTTCATGCTAAGGGTAGTGTAGGTATTGTATGTGTTGTGTATTGTTTTATCCAGCTGAGTGGAGTGCATGACTCAAGCATGTGTAGGTACATGGGTGTCTATCCCAGGGAAGTGTGGGTTACTGTCAGCACACATCAGTAGTAGCTGTCTGAGGCCCAATGTCCACTATAACAACACAGAAGGTATGTAACCTGTGGTGTAAAATGTCGACTCTGTCGCTTGTTACAATGTGTATAGCGGTCACAAACACAGTTATCTGCACATGGAGCACCTATGATGCATTGTGCTAAGCAACTATCCAGGATGTGTGCAAAACACTATGTGATGTGTGAACCCCTCATCTGTGGGTGTTCCGGTCCAGGTATGTGCCTGATAGGTACGGTGCGTGTACAATCCGTCATCGCAGGTGTTCTGTGCAGAGCATAGAGGCAGGTCCCAGTCACTGCAGAGATATGTGAGTGGTGCAATAGTATGTGTGCCTCGCTTGTGTGCATCACAGTGGAAGATGCAAGCATTGTTCCACATGACCCCATGTCGTGCTTGCCAGTTACTGCCCTACCGGTGACAGTTATGTGAAACTGCCAGAGAGGCAGTATAGCATGTGAAGATATACATGTGTGCTCTACTCCCCAGGCTGATGGCTGCAGGTCATGCGTGCCACAGCATTGTGTTTGACCTGGACTGTCATAGCAGTCAGATACCACATGCCTGTACAATAACAATAGGAGCATAGGCAACTGTTGCAGTGACACAGTAGGTCAATGTACAGTGTTCTTGTGTCCAGACCAATGCCGAATGTACACCATGGCTAGACACACACCCAGAAGGCTATAACACCGGTGAGCCATTGCATGTCCCAGCACACGTAGTCTGTGTATTGCCATCACAGGGCAGTCACAATAACATGATGTATGAGAGATATATTGTACCAGGTGATGTGTCATGTGTGAGTAGGTTGAGTTGCAGAGGTGTTCACCCGTCCGCAACATCTAAGTGCATAATGCCTTGTGTAACATGATGTGTGGAACTGCATTGTGATTCAGAACAGAGTCATCCGTGACTGGTGTGTTGTGAATGTTGTAACCCATGAGTCTGCGGGATATACACTGGTGATGTTGGCTGCCATGATGGGGGCCACCACTGGTGCCTACGGAGGTTATACAGACATATTGCATACGTTGTTCTTGCAGGAATGTCCATTGTTGTAGATGATGTGGGACTACGTGATGGTAGGTGTGTGATGTGAATGTTACACATCCAGAAGTGACCGTCAGGTGCAGTCATGGTTGTTGACAGCATCACCCCCATCCACAGCTGTCAGCACCCTGTCCCCAAAATGAGTAACAGTAGCCCTCGTACTGTGTGACTAATGTGCAGATCGTAGAACACCTACTACTGGCTGACTAACAGTGTCAACTAGGAAGGGTATATGATGGCTGAAATACGCTGCTCTAATGTATAAATATGATATCCCAATGAATTACTATGATTCCCATCTATTAAGCCATGGCTGGCATGTAAACCATGTACAACAATGAATGTGTGACAGACCCTTCCAATGTGGAACCTTGATGAACATGCACCTGTTAGAACACCAAATGAGGTACGTTGCACGTAATGATGTACAACTGACAGCTATGGGCACAGCATGGATGCAGAAGCACATCACCCACAGGCTGTACTGCTGTACGTTGGTAGGTGAGCATTGAACGAGTACATGTGACAGTTGCTGTATTGCCACATGTACGACATATCCATCATATAGGGGTAGCACTGGTACGTGACAGTTGGACATGCCTGTACATACGACCATGTCCCACAGGATATGTGTGTTAAGTGTGTACAACACCTGTCGTACCTTCAGCAAGCTGTGAAGTGTATGACTGCCAGTGTACCTGTGTGACATGTTGTGCAATGGGTGCAAAGGTAATCAGTAGCGCATTACATGCTCACATGTCCTGCACAGGTGCATAGCTTGACCATACAATACATATAGGGTGTTGGATAATAGCAACCCACAAGAGGTGATGAGTAAGGGTGGCAATGCACTATCACCTTTCTGGGTAAGGCGTGCATGTCCATGACACATTAGCACCTGAGATGTTAGCAGTACAGCTGTACAGGGCGGCATGTATATTTGATTACAAATACCTTTGCGTGTTCCACCAGTGGCCTGTTGACAGATAGACATCAACACAATGTGCAAGAGAGACATGTGCACAGCACATCACCGCTGGCTACAGTAGAACAGGGTTAATGTGTTGACATGTGCACAGAACATCAGCGCCAGCTACAGTCGAACACGGTATGTGTTGAACCCCACCGTCATTGTAGCCCATGCCACAGAGAGAATTGTTATGCATCTGTGTATGTACGGCTGGGAATGGACCTGACCTAGCAGTATAGCTGTGTCAGTGTTGCGAACAACATACTGAATGGGCTGTGTGTGTGAGGTGTGTGTCATAAGTGTACGGTCTGATGGATGATACCAGCATTGTCACCGCTATGTGAACATCCCCGTCCCCATAAATGAATACCTAGGCTGTGCTCAACACCATGGTCACTGTGGAAGGGATGGTGCTGTGCAGTGCACCACGACATGGTGATGACAGCAGGCACTGGAGGTAGTCATATGAGGTACCCATGTCAGGTCAGGGTACCATCCATGTGCATGGGATATCACCGTGTGGGCATATACAGCACTGTGTTGAACAATATTACAGCACATAGCACCTGTAAGGGGTAATGTTTATGCATGGATGTGCGATACCAGCATGCACAATACACACCCCACCATGCAGCATGCTGCCTACCTTGCAGAAGGACATTGTCTACACCATGATGATGGACATGCGACATGTCCATATACCTATATAAATGACATATGTAATGGACAGCCACCGTCCTAATACTGGTTTTCCACAGGCTGGACACATCCCTGTGCCATATATGTGATATACCCTGCCATACCATGCAACCCTGTCCATCAAGGCTGCACGTGTCATCACAGTCATACATGGTGTGATGGCCACATGGTACATGCACTATCAACTGACTGGATCAGTAATGTGGCACTGATGCACCTTGTGTTGTCACAATTGCTGTGTGACAGCGTGTAAAACGTGCGTGCACATGCTATGCTTGACCATCCCTGAAAATGTCATATGAATAGACATTGTCCCATGTGTATCACATGTGCAATACAGGCGAGCCGTGGCAGGATGTTCAACACCTGTACAGTGCTGAGTAGATGTATATGGCAAAACACATGCATGTACAGGTGTCCATGTGTATGTGTGCAGTGTCACTGCTGAAGTCCATAACGGCTGCATCTATGTTGCTATGTGACATATACACAGCATCCAGGTGAACAGTAGTACTGTGGACACATCGGGCCAAGTGCAGATTGGTAAGAACACAGGTGCAGGCAAGTACACATGGCCACAGCAAGTTACCATCTACATGGAGTATGTACACTGTAATGAGTTGACACAGAGATATGATATGATATCCACTGCATAACGGTGTGACAGGTGTGACAGAAACACGTCAGCTGTGTCATTGTCATGATGCTTTTCAAAGATTACTGTGCAGATGTAGTACATGTCATTGCAATGTATGTTCAGCGGTATGCCAGTACATCAGTGAGAATGTGACCTGTCACCATCATTATGTCTTACAGATAATGCCACGTTTACGACTCCCAGCCTTCAGCCGCCAGGAGGATGATGTCATAATTCCATTGCTCCATGACAGCTATGACGTGCTGTTCAGCCATGTGCCACAGCATGGTCAGCAGCGGGATGACTCTGTGGCAGGATATACGCAGGAGGGTGAATGATGAGGGTGGCAACAACCGCACCTACCAGCAGGTACGCAGACACTGCACGGACCTGATACGGCATGCGAAACAGCGTGCCACTGCAATCGCCAGAGAACAAGGTGGAACAGGTGGTGGGCCACCAACCCAGCCCCCACTCACACACACAGAGGAGCTACTGGCCAGTCTGGGGACACCCAGGGAACAGCATGCAGAAACACTAGCCGCCATCGTGGAGGTGGGTGTCTTCCAACCAATGAGCCTGGAGTTGCCTGGTAAGTCAGTCCTGCATATGAGTATGATATCCAATGTAGTTGCAGGTGTCACTGTACATCATGTAAAGTAACAACACATGCCAGGTATATGGGCACACAAGCTGCATACTACAGTATGCTATGTTGTGTATGCAGACATGTGCATACCATATGCTATCACACAGGTAAATGTGTTCACATGCACAGTGCAACCTGTGGCTGTCATACAGTCATGGATAATGTTTCTACTGTTGTGTCACCCTATACAGGTACC
>NC_056730.1:1078215854-1078292238 GCF_019279795.1 Protopterus annectens | reverse complement strand
CTACTTGGGAAAAGGTTCCGCGCACCAGGCTCTGGTGGATCTCCTCATCTTCCGCCACAGAGTAGGCAGGGTTACGCTGTCGCGCCATCTCCCTGGAAGACAACACAAACAGGATATCAGCAGACCATATCAGCAATATATGGCACACATACTATACATGATACTCATGTGTAGTGATATACTACTACTCCCATATGTTGCATGTGTGTGTGTCGTGGTGGATACACAGGTACATGGCCAGATATCAGTGCTCAGCCAACACCTGTGCAACAATGCCTGCCACATTCCACACAACATAGTAGCATGCCCCATCGGTCAGCACACACTGACAGGTGCAATGCACAACCTCACTCTGGGGGTTCATCCCAAGGTACTGTATGTGGGACACCATCCACTACTGTGATGTGGACAGAAGTTACTCAGCCTGGATATACATATCCCATCACCACCACCAGCACAGTAGACTACTTTGATATGTATGTGATTAGACAGTTATTCACTTGCTGGGACTGAGATGGTATCCATGCAGCACACTGGGCCAGTGGAAGCCACAAGCCACACTGCTGACCCCTTTGCAAATGCTTACCACGGACATGCCACAGATTGCATGGAACTTGCACACACATTTCTAACCCAGACCCTATGCACAAAGGTTAGGCATCCTGTCCACTGGACCCCAGACAGAGGCAGATTGTATAACAATAGCAGGAGGCTACTGCAGGACAGAGCACATTCACATTAAGGGAAGGCATCTGTGGTCAGCACTGGTACTACGCTGCGGTCCGTCATAACAACGGCCACGGCCTACTCTGGGAGGGAAATGGACACAAACACTATGGATGACCACAAGGCCTTCTTCAGTTATGTTACACATATGGACCGCATGCCTCAGATATGCTCTCTGTTAATACACACCTACTTAACATTCACCAAACACACGGATATTGGCAACAATCTTGCAGACATGTTCGTGCACGATCCCCCTCCTTCTCCCCACCAGTTGAAATATTTATCACAGCTGGATGTAACCTCCCTATCATCTCACATGTCCAGGTGAGGGCTGCCCTCAGCAGAGAAGAACACACAGCATCACTGTGACCTCGTGGTATCCCTGGATGTGTGCTACCGGCACTCCGAGAGGACATACAACCGCATATAACACTGATAGTTTAGCTTGGCCATACTACAGGATATGTACCTGGACAGTGGCATACAGCAACAGTGGTCCCACACCACTAAGGGGGCACCTCAACTGACCCTGGGAATTGCCACATCATATGCATAACGGGCCTGGTCTGCTAAGCTATGGAATTATGCAGTATGGGATGCATATGCAGTGACATCGGGTACCTGCAGACACTTGTTCCCAGCCAGTGTGCCTTTGGGATGGGCTGATCCTGACTTTTGAACCTGGCTGACCTTTCAAAGCAGTCACTACAGCCATTGCTGGGCCAACACACAGACAGCTGCTGCCAGGATCATGGCCTAAGACTGATTGACATGTAATGTATAGTCATCCCCTTTTGGTGGAACTACGTACACACAACATATCACATGGACATACCTATGGATACAGACCTATGACACATTTGGAGGGTTCACAGTATGCACACTATTAACCTGCTACTTTGCATTACCTCTGTTTGTCGCAGCTGGTTGCGTTACCACAGCTTCTGCTTGCTGCTGCTACTGTCAGTGCTGACAGCTTCGGGTGACAGAGTCACAGTGTCTGATTTTTTTTTTTTGCTCTCTCTCTCTCTCTCTCTCTCTCTCTCTCTCACTTTTCTCTCTCCCTCTGTCTGCTTACAGACAGTGCAATGAATGTATTGCATGTGTGGAGTGTTAGTACTGGATGCTTTTGTAGGTATCTGCATAGGTCCATGTGATGACCTCTGCACCAATTGTAAGCCAGCATTTGCTAATTGCATACAGCCAGTTGTGTACTGATTGCAGTTCTCACTGTGATTTCAGGTCAGTGCTATAAAAGGGTATGTGAGATAGGCGTTGCCCTTTCAGATTGTGAGTGCGGGGACCATACTGGTATGCTGTGGACAGTATTCTGTGAGTGTAAAGGTTAGTATCTCTCTCATGATTCAGACTGTGTTGTATATTCACAATTCTCTATTCCTCTCTCATGTTCCCTGTAGCAAGTGTGTATGCACATTGACTCCTACAACTATATATAGATATATATTTATATATATATATTTACATATGCATACATTTATATATGTACTTTAACTGACCTTATTATCTACAAGCTGCCAACTACCATGGCTGTTTCTGTTCACACACTCACACACACATATCTATTTATATTGTATATTTATTAATATGTACACATATAGTTAGAGTAGATATACATTTAATAACTTTTTAATATTTTTAAATAATATAAAATGCTTTTGGTAAGTTATATATGGTTGAAGTAATAAAAATGGGAGTCATATTGTAGTCGTAAGTTAATAGGGAGCATTACATTCCATTTGACAATAATGAAAGCAGGATTTTTGAACCATGCTAATATTAAGTGACATGTTTTTAAAAAAAACTTTATATATATGTAAGTGTTTTTATAAAGTATGTTTTTTAAGGTTTTGTAATTGAGGGATAGTAATGTTTTTTAAAAATAACACTGCAATGCCACAATAAATATTTGTTAAAAGTTGATGTTGAGACAACACACAGCAACTGATTATATATTTTTAATTAATTATGCAATTATACAATCAATTGAGCTATTAATCAATTTGCAACCTGTGTATAAAAAGTGGTTAGTAGTTCACAATGTATCTTGACAAAGCCTGGGAGGTCCCGGGTGAAAGCGCTTGAGTTTAACTTGGTTCGTTGTGGATTTATTTGGTGCTTATGTTCTTATTTGTGTGGAACGTGCAGTTTCGTATTTGAAGAAGGCACAATAAACTTTTGTATCCAAGCGGTTGGGCCATTCTGAACTTTAATTTTACCTGGTTGGTAAGGTTTTGTCGGTTTGGAGAGTGATTACTCTGTTCACACACTACTATTATGGAAATCCAGTAGTTTTTACAGTAATTTTAAATGACATGCTTTGTGTACTACACATCCTATATTCCCTTTACATTCATCCCTACTATTACATGTTATATTTATTTTAGCACAATGTTTTTGTATAAGAGTCATGGCTTAGTGGTAGGTCGTACAGACTAGTGTTTTCAAGGTCTTGGGTTTGGGACTGAGAGTGGGATTTTATTTTGCTTTTGAACTGAGTACAGGACCTGTCAATCAAAGTGACTAAGGCACTTTTAAGCAGTTGTAACCGGGTTAGCGCTGGTTTGCGTGGAGCTCACGCATGCGTACTGGCGGTTAGCTCCACGCACACACGCGCACACCCGCTTACAACCGCTTTACGGTGCTTACTCTGGTGCACTCCCGCGCTATTTTCTTTGAAAGAAAAGAAAATGGGGAGACAGGAAAGTGGTGAAAAAGGGGTCACAAAGAGGGTAAGACAGTAGGGAAACAAGCTTGGGATGTGCAGGAGGGATGTAGGTAAGGCCCATAGCTGCCCATTTCTTCATCAGCAACAGCTGTGCATATGTATGTAATTTGGTGTGACATTTGAAACCTTCCACCCCTGAGACAGGTGTCAGGACAACAATAATACTTGTTGTACAGCCAATTGTAATTGATAGGTTCCATGTCCAGCAGACATGTGTGCAGAATGGGCAGCTATGTATGGGGCGTAATTTTTTTGTGGGTACAGAGTGCCCTTTTTTTTTTTTTCAGGTGAGAGTGGTATGTCAGGTGAAGGAAGTCGGTACAGCTGGGGAGGTAGGTTGGGTAGGTAAACAGACAAGACAAACAAGATGCATGCAGGGGCAGTGTATGACACGTGTGGGGGGGTTACACAATTGACGGGGACGGAGGTTTGGATATCCAGAGCCCATGAGCCCACAGATGGCAACAGTGGAACTGATATCCCCACCCATAGGCAGTTGCCACTGTTCCTTCACTGCCCAGGATGGGGCTGTGCTGGGGGCTGTGTAGGCAGGGCAACAGGCATGCCTGTTAGTTGCGCCACTCGTGCCTCGAGCTGGAGTAGGGGCTCAAGAACAGAGTCCCGAATCTCCCTACGCACCACAGTCCGGACGCTATGGAGGGTGAGTGGTGGTTCTCCTCCGGCCACACTTGCAGAGGGGGGGCGAGCCTCATCCCCTGCAGTGCTTCCACCCGCAGGTGGCACAGGGCCACCGGAGGAGGGTCCGGAATCGGCACTAGTGCCAGGTGCACTCGCCAGCTGAGGTGGGAGAGGTGGGTCTGCTGGAACCCACCTTCCCTGTCGTCCTATGTTTTGCATTATGTCATGACAGTTTGGGTTAGTGACATGTAATACCATTCACAATTAGTTGTAACAGTATGCATTACTATTCCCATTAACCAAACACCCAGATATTCACACCATTGTACAGCGTGCATAACACATGCATAATTTGAACAGAAATACACAGTCCAACAACATGCAGGGTTAATTGATGGCAACAGGCCATCAGGTGTGGATGTATGAACAGGGCAGATGCAGCAACGGACATGCAAATATATATGACCCAACAGGACAAACGTCCAGGGGTGTTAATTGTGATTGCACATACCATTTTCACTTCGAATGGGTTATATGTGGTTATAGGATGGGGTAAAGAAAGTAATATTAACACCTTCGAATAACAATACATATGCTGTACATTTCTAATAGCTACAGTTATATACACACTACTGTTCTAACTACAGTTTCCTATATGATAACTATTTCAACTTGATGATAGGACTGTTACTGCAACATCAATATACATTTTATTGTTCTTCATACACATTCATATCTAGCTTTGTTCAGCTATATCATCCTGCTACCTTTGCTTTATATAGCTGTAGACAAGTGTGGATGTTTGGTATATCAGACAATCATCCTATCTGCATATTGCAGACTGAGAGCAACATATCCAGATTTTGGGATACACATTCCAGATGCAGCAACACTTTGAACAGATTTCGCTGTTTGGTTTTGAATCTCACATGCATTTCATTCTGTCTTGACTGCAGAATACTTTATTCAGGGGTTATTACTACTGTATTGCTGGATTCATGACACTTTCTCACACTCTCTCACTTGCTTTCATTTTACTATTCAGGATGGTACTTACTTCTAGGCTTTATTGACATGTTTTACCTGTAGTTATTACAATCCTTTCCAGCAGTCTCACTTCTGTCATGTTTCAGTATTTCCACAGGGATATATTTCACACATGTGATTTCATCATCTTCTGCAGCTATACTTTTCAGCCTGCTGCAGGTTGTGTACTATTTTCTTACAGGTAGGGCATTTTTATTTCAGAATATATGTCAGACAGTTTCATTTTTTTGGTTTAACTTACAGGCTGAAACACACTTTTGTAATCAAGCAATACTTGCAGACACTTTCACACTGTTACTTGCAGATTTTATTCCTTACTGACTACACGGCACTCTTTTGCTGACTGTCATACTTTTATATTTCTTTACAGTTACTGGTAGTGGATTACTGACCTGCCTGGTGGCGCAACCGCACCAGCCTATCACCATAGGCTCTGCGGTTCGCAGAACGGACACCTGCAGCTGTAATATAAATGAAGTAATATTGGAATACACATCTCCATAATATCAGCTAGTTTAATTTCTTACATACATAATTAAATGTTACTTACTCAGTAGTGGGGCGTTGGGTGTTTGCCGGGCCTCCTGGATCCAAAGGTTCAGTTGGTCCTGCTTGTGTCTCTTCAGGTCTGCATGATGGTGACGGACCTGCTCACCAGTCCTTGGAATCCCTGTGGCACTGGTGAGATCATGAGCCAACCGGTCCCACGCCTCGGCCCTGTATGCTCCCCAGAGGACCTGGCCCTGCATGAGTTGGGCCTCATGATTATGGACTAGGAGCCAGACCATGTACCTGGACTCCTCAACACCCCACCTCTGTGCTCGAAAGCAACTACCCTCTCCTACTCCTGTCATTCTGCCTGCAGGTCAGTTCTACAATCGCTTATGTTGTGTATTCCTGCCTATGGGGCTTATATAGTCAGTTTTTCCCGCACATATCTGTGATTGGCCATTTTGGAATTGTATCAACTTCAGTAAACCTGCATTGTCATGCTCTAGTTTGTATTCATTCCTATATATTAGCTATTATTGCATTTCTAGGTACTGCTGTCATGGCTTAGTGGTTCTGTACCTTGACTATGGTGTATAGTATCCTGGGTTCGAACCTGGCCACTGCTTTTTATTTTTCATGACTGTCTAGACATGCTGAGGGGTGTGTCTGTGTAAAGGCAGTTTTGATATGGCTTGCTCAACGTTGCCCATCGGTTAGCTTGTTTGCGCAGTGCGCAGCTCCGCGCAAACGGGGTACGCTGCTTTAAGCCTCATTTGGCTATTGGCACGCATATTACGCTCAGCTCAGTTAGGGGCACATAGATTTAGCGTGTTAGACCACTGCTCAGCTACGGGCACTCATTTTGCACCAGTTAAACCACTGCTCATCTACGGGCAGATGCACTCACTCTGCTAAACTGTAGCTCAGCTATGAGCACATCTGCCATTTTTTATTCTTTTGTTACCTCACATTTCTTCAATATAAATGGGCTATTTCATTACATTTTACATACATTGTGGTTTTATGTGTACATATTTGTCAGGGACTTGTTTCCTGCTTATTTTGCTAAAAAAAAAATTGGTGTTGTGGGGGCTCGAACCATGAATGCCTGCTCTTCAGCCAACATCTCTACCGCTACGCTATTGCTTCCTGGCTTATTTTGCATATTTAGTTCTTATATGCTTTCCCACTGACTGCTAACTGTAGCTGCTTACGGGCATGCCCGCGCAAATGAGCGCACTCACGGTTAAACATTTTTACAATTTAAAAAAAATTATAAAACGTGTTTATTTATATGTTTTCTGTTCATAGTCTGTGGGGGCATGTGTTGTGTTCTGTTTATTCACATTTCCGTGGACTCTGTCGTGGGTGCTTACTTTCGGTACTTTTCCTCTTCTGGGGGCGTGTCCGCTTACAGGGCTCGGCCTACGGACACGCCCCCTACTGTCTTACACGGATCGTGTTGGCCTTAAGTGTGATTCAGCATGCTCTCATGAATATGCAGAGCATGCTGACATCATTCCGTTTAACTGCAGCCTCCGTGTATGAGTTATAACTCTTACACGGAGGCTTCGTGAATCCTGCCCATGATCTTGTACATTTAGCTTTTTGAGTAACTTGTCCTAAATTTTATCTTGGAAAAACGAATAGAACGTTATGGGAGAGGGTTAGAGAACAAATTTATAAAATCATCAAGAGGGATACCACCACAACAATAGCCAAACATGTTGTTGATACTAATTCCCAGCATTCTTTTAAGTTTTTAGTTTTAGATATTATTAATAAGAATAACAGACTTGGCAACATTAAGAATAAACCTGAAAAAGCTGAACAGAAATGGATCATTAGACTACAGGAAGAAAGGTTGCATGGCCTTAGTGATAGTGTTTGTTTAAAACCCTTTTTGATTGACAGGCCACTCTCTCATTAAACTCATCCTTCATTTCATGGATATTACATATATTCCAGTATGGTTTTGGTATTTCAGACCTCCACTATGTTTGCTTCTTGTACCATATGTTTTCATTATGGCAGTTTATTTAGATTTTATTTTATTTTACATATTTTTTTGCCTTCTTTGCACTTTGTTAGACATAACTAGACAGATATTTTAGTATACACTTACAGTTTTTATTTTGTTGGTTTGATTCAGTTACAATCTTATATCACATGCCCTTATTATTATTCCGTGATTGGCTGCTTCTGTATCAAAAAGTCTGGAGCTCTGTTGTTCATCCTTATGACTTGTTCATGATACAAACTGCTTTTTTTTCTGCAGGTACTTTTTTATTTTATTTAATAAGAGGCTGACTTTATTTTATTCTATTTATGAAGCATTGCTGATATGTTTCTTAGTCTAATATTGTTTGTCTCATGAAGTGAATTATTGATCACATTTTTATATGTCTATGGAGCTTTAATATGTTGGATATTTGTGACATGATTAAACTGCTTGAGGTTTTACTTTCTGTATGGGAGCGCTCGATGCACTTTAACGTCAGTTTTTCTAGAAAAGGCACTTGCAGTATATGTTTTCATTATGGTAGTTTATTTTAGATTTTATTATATTTTTTGTTTCCTTTGCACTTTGCTAGACTTGATTAGACAGATGCTTTAGCATGCACTACAGTTTTTATTTTGTTGGTCTGATTCAGTTACAATGTTATATCACATGACCTTACTATTATGCCAAGATTGGCTGTTTCTGTATCAGGAAGTCTGGAGCTCCACTGTTCTTTCTTATGACTTGCCTGTGATACGGACTGCTTTTTTCCTGCAGGTACTTTTTTGATTTCATTTAATTAGAGGTTGACGTTATTTTATTTTATTTATGAAGCATTGTTGATAGTTTCTTAGTCTAACATTATTTGACTCATGAAGTGAATTATTGATTGCCTTTTGATGTGTCTATGGCGCTTTAACATGTTGAATATTTGTGACATGATCAAACTGTTTAAGGTTTTGCTTGCTGTATGGGAATGCTCGATGCACTTGAACGATTTGAAGCTGGGTGTGTTTAGAATGATTTTTTAAGAATGTTTAATAATGAGGTTCCCATTTGGAATTTTAAAAGAGTCATATTTATTCAGCCGTATTTTCACATATATGTACTGGACTACTTTGTGAGCACTATTTATGACGTGTTTGGTTTTATCTTTTGATTGGTAACTTTTTATTTTAAATTTGTAGTGAATGTTTTTGTTTTAACTGTCTGAAGAAGTGTTGCATATAGCAACGTGAAAATGCTTACTAATAAACTATCATTTTTATAGATAGCTTGGACACGTGTTCTGTCTGTTGATACAGTCTGTATAATGACTTAAACTCAGGTTAGTCATTCAGAGGAACCAAAGGGCAGACTCAGTGAGTCAGTGAAATTAAACTAAACAGCAATTACAATAATTCTAAGAAGTGGCAAGAATTGTATAAAGGAATTCCTCCTGAATCAGAAGAAGTAATAGATGATACTACGATGTTCTTAAATTGTGAACATCAAGATCCTCCTTTAAAAATAATTTAAATATGGTAAGGCTTTAAGAACTACAGTGATATGTATTATCACAACATGTGAAAGCTCATATGGGAATAGGACTGCTGTCCACGCAGCAGCAAAGAATTAGCCCTTCATATTAGGTCACTGTTGAAAGTGTTATATGGTTTCACCACCTGGAGTTGTATCTCTTGCCTCTTTGTAACATTTACACCTGAATAAGGCAAAGGCTACAAGAACGACCATTGCTTATACTTGTTTTATTTCCAATTTTGTGTAGTGGGTAAGTCTTAGAAGACTGCCATGAGCCTTTTCCAGGGAAGATCCAGAGACAATATGCTGTAGCTTGCAGAAAGTTTTAAAGTAGCATAATTAACTGGTAAATGTAATAAAAATAGCTGCCTGATGTAGGAGGTATTATTAACACTGCAAAACACATTTGGGCTCTAATTATGGCTAAAGTCAAACAGTACAGTTTATTATGCTTTTGTGTACCGAGAGCTGCCTGACCTTTGAGGTTCAGACCATTTATCTGTTGCTGAGCTTTATTAATAATGCAGTTCTACTCTACTGTTGTGCTTAATTGCAGTCTACTGTTGTGCTTAATTGCAGTCAACCATGCTGCATCTAGAGTCATAGTTCTGTATGGTGGTGTAAGCAATGAGGGCCAATTATCAACTCGTAATTATCTTTTTTATGCTATGTCTAAGGTAGAGAGTTTTGCAAAGTATGAGCATTTTCTAGGAAGGATTACAATGTGTTCCACTTGCAGTAAGGTACTGTTTGGTAGTAGCAGCATTTAGTTAAAAAACTGAGATATACATAATGTGCATCTAAAAATTCTCTACTAAGACAAAAAAGTTAATGCAAAATTTATTTTATTTTTATTTTTTTTTTTATTTTACATTTGTTGACCTGGCTAGTCTAGCTGGATACATGTCCATTTTCAGTAGAGGCCCGGGGAGAAAAGCTCCAAAGACATATGGAAAAAATACAAATATAAAACTCCAATATAAAATATAAAAATAAGTAACAGTAAAGATACATACAAAACTGAATTTCAAAAGTGGTAGCAGTTTGAAAAGTAAACAAAATTATTTTTTTTTTCATAATAGCAATAGATGAGCATTCATTATAGCAATATTAACATCAATAGTTCAAATGAGCTTAGCAAGGACAGTAAAGGGTACTGCAGAAATTCAAGACAAAGTAAATATACATACATAATGATGTAAGGATGTTAATGAGATGTAGGAAAGTTAGTCAGGGTTAGTGCAGGAACATAACCAGTGTGTATTGAGATATAATTTTAGTTTCTTTTTAAATAGTGTAGGAGATGACAGAAAAGTGAGCTCAGTAGGAAGTGAATTCCATAACGTTCCAACAGTATTAGAGAACAGGGTATCACCTGCTGAGTTGTAAGATCTGCACATGTTAATAAGAAGTTTGTTAGATGAACGTAGGTCTTTAGGATTGCTGAAGGGGGTGAAAAGGTTTAAGAGTATTGATGTATTTGTGGGTTGAGAGAGAGAAAATTATTTCATCTTCAGTATTTCATTGACTTATATCCTGTTCTTGTTGGTCTATTAAGCTTATATTTAAAAAAAAAATGCAACTCACCATCTGCAGGATAAGCTGTATGAAATGTAAGAGCAAAAACAAAACAGTCATTCAATTATTTTCCAATACCTGTTTTATTCTCTGCAGTATTGTTGGGGATTGTAACCTATTCTAGCAATCAACAAGCATAAAGTAGAGAACAAATCCTGGATGGGTGCCCATCTATTGCAGGACACACAGACAAATGCTAGTGCGCACACACACAAACACACATACACACACACACACACACACACACACACACACACATACCCACGCTCGCACGCATACACGCACACACACATATGCACACAAACCTACAAGCAGTTTAGAAGATTGCAATTCACCTAAGTTAATGAAATACTGTATAGTCTGTTACAGTATACACTTACCATATATCAATGTTTTTGTTGTGGTGGACATCATAAAAAATTTATTTTCTTTCTGGGGCTTCAGGCCTGTGTAGTTTTTTGCATACAAGCTGTTCTATGAGTAAATGTCATTAAGTTTGCTAACATGAATAAGGATATAAACTTTCTAATTTACAAAGTGAATATTTATTGACTTTGTTTCTACCAAGGCTTATGAAAAGCTTGAGTTAATGCTGTATTTAAAAAAAATCTAGAAATAAAGAAGTTATAAGATCAATTTTTATGTAACTGGATCAATATGGAAATGTGTTGTCTCAGTCTGTGCCCACGATAAACAGAGCAATAATCAAACACTTGAAAGAATACAGTGAAATATGATTAGATCAATAAACAGCATGAAAGACTACAAAAAAGCAATTCCATGAAAACTAAATCTGTACAGTTTGGCATACTGAAAAATCAGAGGAAACTTAAAGTATATATAAAGTCCTAAGTTGGAAGTACCACCCCAGCAAATCTTACACACAATAAAAATTAAAATGAAAAGGCCTCCACATATGCTTGCAAACTAAAGGATCCAAGAGCACTATGGACAATATTCATACTCATGGCACAAATGCATTACAGCCACTTATATTGTCAACGAATAAGCTCAGCTAAACCACGATTCATAGATGCCACCTGAGTTACATCATTTCTCATTTAGATCTCATTATGAATTAATTTGCTTATTATTTTTCACACTCATTGAGCCTTAACATAAGTGGCATCTGTGAATCGTGGTTTAGCTGAGCTTGTACTTGTGTTTCATAGATCGATTTCTTTACTGTTTGCAGATTTGTTGTAAAAAGTAGAGTTGTTTATATTATACCTACTTTACAATCCATGAACTTGCTGTTAACTTAGTTGTTGCTGACCTTGTAAAAATTATTTATGTTGTCCTTTATTTACTTTATCCTTTCTTCTGTATCACTATTATACCTTTTAAACTTTTAAGACAAGAAATCTGGAGAAAGCCAAAAATACTGGGAAGAAAGACACAAAAATAGGGACAGATTTTAATTATTGCTCTGACAAACTTAGAAAGTTGTTAGAATTTCAGGTTTTTATTGGCATGAATTTTCTGAAGAACATGAAGCCTGAAACTCAAATGCTTGCCATTATTTAATTCATCGATTTGCCAGATAACCACAAATTTTATGAGGAAAGCCCAAAAATCTAAGGCAAAAATCTGGGCATTTTGCAAAAATCTGGACAGTTGAAAGGTATGATAATTACTGCACATAAAATGCCACAGTAGTACAGAAAATCATCTGCCAAACAACACAACAATGAAAGCATACCAACCCCATAATTACTCACACATGCAGAGTTCAGTCAAGTAAAGTTGTGCCAAAAGAATGTTTGCACTATCACAAATCAATTAAAAGTAGTAAAGACAATAGTTTGACTCATCAGTTCTTTCATTAGCCCTACCACATTCTTGTAATCATAATACTGTCAGTGACACTCAGGAATCTCCTAGTAAAGACACATGTTGAACCAACAAAACATCCTTGCTAATTCAGTACTTCAGGCACGAATCACTGCATTTCTATCGCGTATACACAGTCACTAGAAGACACCAAAGTAAATGATTTCTCAATAATCATTTCCACTGCTGCTGTAATGATTTCCCATTTACAAATGACAGCTTTCAATATTCTCTAAAGCCATTGTAATATGGCCATCATATCAATAAAACAAACATTTTGTGAAGTGAACTCAATAATCTTACCTCATTTTGAACTGTCATATTAATCTCCAGTGTTTTTATTATTTTTTATTACTTTAAAATGTCTGCCATTTCCTAAGAAATTTGCAGTGTAACTACATTAGTCCCAAGTAAATGTGGTACTGTTAAACTTAGTTGAATTGGCTACAGATCAACAATCAAAAAGAAGATTGCTTATTGTACCCACTGCTGTTACAAGTGTCATCATTTGCCACTTTTTCCTTTTTAGATCTTAATAATAAATCTGAAGCTCCTTTTTAGCAACCAGCAACTACTCCACAAGTTTTTGAGAAGTGCTTATCCGAGAGCCAGCTCTACATATGCAAATCTGTTTTACCAATAATAACAATGACTGAATGCTAGGTCAAAATGGCCTGGTGCCAGACACAGAGGTGATTGACACACATTATGATCAAATCCCTTCAAAGGTCATATAGGATAGATTAACTAAGGTCTTCTGAGTATTTGGTATACAGCTGATGCATAATACTTTGAACTAAAATATATGCCTGCTCCTTTTGTAGTACAAGAAAGGGAATCATCATTTCTTTCCATTCACACAAATATTTTTTCCAGTAGTAGCACAACTGTTTCCTTCTGTGTCTCTGGGGAAAAGAAATTTAACGGTTTATTATTCTTATGTTGTTAATTATTTTCACAAAACCTCATGATTGTTTGACTTGACATGGTAGATGTGTACAAGGAAGTGACTGGCATGCACAGTGATTATATGCTTTACAGGTTTGCAAATTCATGTAGGATGAGTATATATATATATATATATATATATATATATATATATATATATAGTTAGACATATAGAAATATAGATATATAGATTTAGATCTATATGGAAGTAATAATCTATACACCAGTACATATCTACAAAAAAAAAAAAATTTGCAGGGAGGTTGGTTGGTTGGTTGCTGCAAGAGGGTGGACCAGTTAAATATTTTTAAGCCTAACCACTGCAATTCCACTGAAGTACCTGTTTCCACTGTTCACACAAACATTTTATAATTCATCTGTGTAGTCACCTCAGAGATGATAAAACATTGAAGAGCTGTTTCAATATTTTGGTACTGTACTTATGCATTATGGCCATAGCAACTATCTTGTCTATAATCACTTATATAAGCAAAAGATTACTCTATGCAAACATCTCTAACATATAAAAAGTTAGCAACTAGGAATATGTTAAGTTAAAAGATCAAACACAGCAAAAATGAATAACAAGACAGTACAATGTTATATTAAGTGCTTTTGTCATCTTTAACTTAGGAATTCATCAAAATAATGAATGACAGTGAAACAATGATTAAATTCCTGTTTTCTCTGAACATGTAACTAAAAGTCACCAATTAAAAGTAACTAATTCACAGGTGTCACATACACAAGGAGTCCACTACACATCTTCTATCCAGCACATGTACACATTCTATAATAGACATATGAAAAATAATCACAAATGTAAAAATAAAAAATAGTTAAGTAGTCTACTTTAACTAACCATCCTTTGACTAGGTAAATTACTTGTGCTCAGCCTCATTTGCCTAAAGGTTCCTTGACTTCATTAACTCCAATGCCCCGACCAGCTGGTTGACACCCCCACAAGCGGTGCCAGCATCCTGGATCTGGTGATTACCAATATGAGGGACCACTGTAGCACCCCCACTGTGAGGTCTTCCCTAGTGGGATCTGACCACAAATCAGTCTCATTCAAAGTAACTATTACACCTGCCCCCCCTCCCCCGCAGCAACTAAACTAAAACACTTCTCAAAAGCAGATTATAATCTCTTACAGGATGGTATAAATGGCTTTACTGCACCTCTCCCCTCAGATGGAACTGGCAACTATGTTGAGTTCTACACCAATGCTTTATACAAACACCTGTATAACTGCATTGACTCGGCCATACCTGATAAGACCAAAACAAACTCCTCAAGGAAGAGCAAACCTGTTTGGTGGACAACTGCCATTAACAGGCTTTACAATAAGAGAAAGAAATTGCTGTCTAAGAGTAAGAGGTAGTGATCCCAAAACTGGAAACATTACCTCAGCTTAAATTAGCAAATACAACTTCTTGTGAAGTCCTTCAAAACAAGCTATGAATCCAGATTAGCTTCCTCAACTAACGACAACCATAAGGCATTCTTTAGTTATATCTGTAACCTAAAAGAAAAGGCCCAGATTTGTGCTAAACTGGTAGTTAATGATACCACAGATACTGAGCCTGTGACATAGCTAACCTGTTGGCCGACAGGTTCTGTGAAAACTTCACTCCCCTTTCCCCACCACACATACCTGATAACATCCCTACCACCTGTTCCCTACCTTGTATCTCTAAACAGCAGGTTATAAATGCCCTCTCTAAGGCCAAAAACACAGCATCTATGGGACCCAACAACATCCCAGGCTGTGTCCTACATGGGCTCCAACAAGAATTAGCAACACCATTGCGTACTCTTTTCAGTCATAGTCTAAGCACCGGCTTTGTCCCAGCTGAAATGCAAAAGGCCACAGTTGTTCCCTTGCACAAAGGTGGCTCTTCCACTTACCCTGGGAACTATAGACCTATTAGCCTGACTAGCCTTATCTGCAAGGCCTTGGAGTGAATCATCATGGACCATATCAACAAAGATATAGGTGATCCCCAAACACTTGACCCTACTCAGTTTGGATTTGTCAAAGGGAGAGCATGCCTGTTAAACCTGGTGGATTTCTTCGAGATAGTCACCAGGGACCCTGAATGAGAGGAAATCTGTGCATACAGCCTACCTAGAATTAGCCAAGTTGTTTGACACTATCCACCACTCAGGCATCATTAATAAACTCACCCAGCTAGGTGTCAACCCTTATATCATTAGATGGATCACTAACTGGCTCACTGATAGAACCTATATAGTCAAAATAGTGGAATGCACCTCCAACAGCAGACCTGTATCCAGTGGTGCACCACAGGGATGAGTCCTGGGACCTCTACTGTTTGGAATCTAGTTCTCCGAAGTACAAGAAAAAACTAAAGGTCTTTGGCTGGCAAAGTTTGCTGATGACTACAAACTGGGAGCAGTCATAGAATCTCAAAATGATGTCAACATCCTACAAGATGGTCTTGCACAAACAAATGATTGGTGCCAAAGTCATAATCTTAAACTCAATGCAAAAAATATATTACCATCCCTTTTAGTAAGCAACCCCTTAAGTACGCACTCAGTTGTGACAGACCTGGGCACGCAGGCTGATATCAACCTTACCTTTGACCACCATGTCTCCACAGTGGTAAGACGGGTATTCTATACTGCTCATCTCATAAGTAAGGGCATTGCTTCCAGAAAAAGAAGAAGTTATAACCTCTTTGTACTCTTCCCTCATCAGGCCAATAATTGAGTACAACGCCTCTTTTGGTATGCACCTTTATAAGTACCTGCAGCAAATGAAGACCACAAAGGTTCCTCACAAGGAAAATTCAAGGTCTTCAGCATCTCTCCTATGTGGATCATCTGAAATCACTGTCACTTTATTCTGTTTCACACAGACTTCTCTTAGGTGATCTCTGCCTTGCATACAAGGCAGTCTTTGACCCTGCTTTATTGGAAATGCTGCAGATCCATAAGTCAATTGGTGGACGGGTTACTCGCTCTAAAGACCTTAACCTGATATGTGACATTAATAGAACCTGCTGGAGGGACATATTTGTCTCCCAGAGGTTACCACACCTTTGCAATAGACTCCCACTTCATGTCAAACAGAGCACCTCATTAGGCATTTTCTAATACAATCTGGACAATTGGATAGGCAACCATAAATTCACCCCGGATGTTCTACCTGTGTCCCTTTTGGACAAGGACAATAGATGCTGATCGTGGAAATAAGGGTAGAACTTGGCTAGGCTTGTAAGGGACCTGGTGCCATTAGCCTGGTAACTTCCTATGATCCTATAATCCTATTACCCTTGAGTAATGCCCAGCATTGTAACAGGTCTACTTCAAAACATTGAATTGTCATAACATTGAAACACAAAAATCTGAAACCATAACATCGAAAGCCCAAAACACTGAAAACCGAAAACAACAAAAACTCAGAACACTGAATGTATGCATCATAACATATAAAACTATGATGCATGTGTAAATAACATCCCCTCCACCTATGACAACACCAAACTAGCAAACACACTTTCTACTACGTTTCTGCAGGAGGGCAAGCCCCCCTGCACCCTCATCCCCCCATAAATTAAATATACCGACTCCTAGATTTTTCCTAACCCCACTGTAACATGATCATCATGCAGAATGTTGACATATGGATGCGTTGCTTTCATGGAAGTTAACAGTGTTCTGAGAAGTGTTGGGAGAAGTGAGTAGGGGAAAAAGTGTTTAATTTTGCCAATGTGTACGTGTTTTTAGACCATACAGGTAAGTGATTTAGACATTATGTTTACATTCTGTATGGTGATCGCAATACAGTGAAGTTAGGAAAGTAACTTTTTTCCACTGTAGAGGAGGGCTTGCTCCCTGCAGAAATGTAGCAAAAAGTGTGTTCGTTAGTTTGGTGCTGTTATAGGTAGAGGGGTTGTTATTTGCATGTGCGTTGTAGTTTTCAATCTTATGATGATAAGTTTCAATGTTATGACTTTCATTGTTTTGGGTTTTCAGTGTTTTGGGTTTTCGATATTATGGTCTCAGTGTTTTGATTTTCAGTGTTTTGACAATTCAGTGTTTTGAAGTACACCCATTCTAACACACCTTTTATATTTACTGCATTATTTAACCTTGGTGATTCTATATCACACAACCTCACATATAAGTACAGGTACTTAATATCCAACATATTTTTCTGTGTTGAAACTTTGGCCATTTGCTACCTGTAGGTATTACTCAAGGGAACAACTCAAGTGTAGTAACTACACCATGCCATTTTAATGAAATCTTGAGTTAAGGAAAGAGACAAAAAAGCTTGTTATGATAATACAGTTTCAAGCTCTTCATTTCTGGTATGTTCATGGGATTTTATCATGAGTTCTATTTATCCTTACAGATTTTAAGACTGTTTTCTTTATTATTTATTAAAAATGTGTAACTTCAGTTAATAGGATGAAAAAACTTAACTAAAGTGATGAAACAATTCTTGAGTTGGTAGATAAATTAATACAAAAAATTTGACAAGTTATGATTCTCAGCATTATCTGAAACTCAATCTTCACAAACTGATGCAGTATTTTTAGAGTGATTCAAATCATGTTTTAGATGATAAACTTTCTCCTGCTAATAAGAAATAGAAAAAAAAATCTAACTGACAACAGGGAGTTTTCAAATCTCCCCAGACCGTCTGAACTAACTCTCAACAAAGTTCCTTTAAAAATGTCTCTACAAATAGGGCATCAGTTGGCAATCCTTGGCTTAGTACTGCAGGATCAGCACTCTTAGGTATTTGAAACCACTACTAACTAGTCCTTTAGAGCTTTCTTCACTAAAAATAATGCATACTTGCACATATTACTTACACTGCTCTCTAAAAGTTAGGCTAAACATTTTTTTTTCAGTTTTTAATCACACTGGTACCTTCTGTCCATCTACATAAAATGTATCACTTTTCACAAAGTTCAGCGTATTTATTCTTTTTTGGTACTTCTGACTTAATTTTATGCATTTGTTAACCAGGTAAGTCCACTGGGCACATATATCTTTTCTTCAGGGGTGACCCAGGAGCTCTGTCTGGTTAAATTACTTTCTCTGAGTCACACAATAGACAGCTAGAGGTGGATAAAATCCAACCCTGTACCCTGGGCTTCAGGAAGCAGCTTAACAGCTCAGATCCTTAATTCTCTGCACTAGCTGCCATTCAGTGGAGTATAGCTTCAGATATGTGATTAATGCACTTTTTGCATATCACTAACAGCACGTAAAGTCATAGATAATGAATCAAAAAAGTCCATTGCCCTTGGACTGTTTGGTGCAGATTTTATTTAGAGCAGGCATGCTGATTAATCAGTAGGGCTACCAATGCTGTTATAGAATGGAAGTCTGATTTATGCTTGATTTAAGGTGAGGTTTTCATTTTCATATTGGTGTGCTTTATTATAGTTGTTTTTTGCCTCTACGTGTTTGTCGAACTCTCTGTTCTACTCTTTACTCTGTTAGCGACTAACAGGTCTGGCTGTATTATTTTCTTTCTTATTTGTCTCTCACCATATGGTTCATCTCCATCTGTGCCCATTTTATGTCACCATTAAACTACCAAATGTTTTTTTCAGCTTCAGATCAATCACTATAGATACTGACAGATTTTCTCCAGATTAATCCAGAAATGCCTCCATTCAACCACAGGTCACAGTAATTATTTCTTTCTACAGCAGGTATAAGGAAACTAAACTCATCATGTATTTCTTCAAAATAAAAAGAGCATATACTGGTCAAGACTTTAATCTGGCTAAATAAAGAATAACTGTGTGTTTAAATTTCCTGCTTATGGATTGAGTGGCTGTGTTAAAAGGTCTACATCAACTGAATTTATCCATCGTGGATTTTTCTTTTTGTCAGGCTGGGGGAATATCTATTATCTGAAGTAATTTAAAGAAGGAGTTCTAAGCATTTCATCACTGCAGCCTTCAAAAGTTTGTGATGCCACCAGTAAAAAGCTAATCTCATACTTCATTATCAACCAGCGAATGTAGGTATTTATCTTGTGTATATGAGGGGAAGCTTCCCACATTGGCAGATATTTTGGTACATAGAAAGTCTATGATTCCAAATGCACATTTTAGACAGTAATCATTCTACCCAATGGATATAAAAATTATGATTGGGGCTTTCATTTACTGCTCCTGGTTCAAAATGTTGCAGATTTCCACAGCACTGTACTTATAACTAAACATGTAAGTCTCATCTAACAGCAATACCATGGTGACAGGTTTATTTTGAGATTGTAATTGCAAGTCCAGGAATAGCAAGGCAGAATGTGAAAAAATGAAGACTTACTTATACTAAGTCCGAGATCACTGTGTCTCAAGAGTGTTCTCTTTTATCAAAAGAAAGGTGATGAAGGAGTTAGTACGTGTAACTAACAGAGGTGTGATAATTAATGTGGTCGCTTATCCCACACAAAAAATAACTTTAAAGTATACAGCAATTGTTGAAATTCACTGTTCTCCTTCATATCCACATTTGCTTTTCTTTAGAAAACCCAGGACTCAGAATTATGGGTCTCAGAAAGAGAGCTGCAATCCCACACGTGCTAGCAATCTGTTATAACTCAGACTCAAATGGCAGTTCAGTCTGACACAAATGGAGATTCTATGCCAGCATGTTAACCATAATTTATTAACATTCCTTTTTATTGTCCCTGAGCTGACAGTCTTTTGATAAATGATCTATTTATTTTTGAATAAAACTTAATAAAGTACATATTTATGACCGCAGCAACTGTTTTGACTCCATTCACAATTAGAAACATTGAGTGCCTTTATGTCTGGAGTTGTTAGTAGCTGCATTTTAATTTTAAGTGAATGGCAGGAATATACTTGCACATTTTAACATGCAGTATCTGCAAAATGATGCTGTCATTTAAATGTATATGAATGGAAGCTTGGCTTAATTTGAATGAATGATTTTTATGAATAAAAGTTATACCATACACTAAGACAGGCGCTATGCAAATTATAAAGAAAAGTTGATGCAAAAGCATCGGCAGATGAATATAGGAGAACAGACTAATTATGTTTCCCAGTATTCAGAGGGAAGCTCATTAGTTCACAAACTGGCACATTACCTTTCATGTTACAGTCCTCTTTCATGCAGGAAATTCTCTTCTGCTGCAAAGATATAGCATAATACAGCACTGCATCCAATTTCTCAGATCTTCAGAGAATTGGAGATCTCCGTTTTCTTTAAAAAATAAAACTCACTCTGAAAACAATATAGAATTCTCATTGCTGGGACAGCTACTGCATCAGTAATTTCAGACAGAAATTAATTTGCATTCTCTTAAAACAGAGTATTTTATATATCATAGAAAAGACTCAGGTTAAAAAAGAAAAATGAAGACTGGATATACAGGTCTGAGGAAAATAAGTACCTGCTCCTGACACACAAACCGGTGCCAGGACTGGCCAAAGGACAGTGTAGAATCCTCAGAATATGACAGCATCCCTATCACAGGCCTTCATTGCAAAGCATAGATTTGTCCCTGAACATTCTATAGGAAACAGAGTACAGAGAAGGGGCTTTGAGGTAATCTGTGTAGGACATGTTGTTTATGCCCTGTATCCCTTTTGTGAGGAACTTCTGTGGATGTTCAAATTGTTGCATGAGCCTGGTTAGGTGTGTACCAAAGGGACATTGTACTCAATGTTTGATCTGATGGAGACTAAATGCAGTGAGACAATGACTTTCCTGGCCCTAGATGCCATACTGTTACTCATTAAGTTATGCAACATAGAATAATTTCCTTACTGCCATATACACTTTCTATCTAGCTGGTGACATACGGGTTTATATCTAATTCTGTAAGTATGTCTGTAATGCCAGGGTAGGGTACTGTATCAAATGTCTTGGTCAGGTCAAGGTAGGCAGTGTACACCATTTTCCCTCATTCCTTGCTTTGGTGACCATCTTGAAGAAGTCTACCAGGCTGAGTAGGCATGATGCCCTTGGTAAACCAAACTGTGTTGGATCTAGTGTCTGAAGATTTTCTATGTTATTGTTAATCATTTCCAGTTTCATATGAGACTAG
This sequence comes from Protopterus annectens, assembly GCF_019279795.1. Lineage (NCBI taxonomy): Eukaryota > Metazoa > Chordata > Ceratodontiformes > Protopteridae > Protopterus > Protopterus annectens. The sequence goes on along the minus strand of NC_056730.1, from coordinate 1,078,270,620 downwards.
TCAGATTTATTTGCCTGTAGTTATCAGAGTCCATAGATGACCCACCCTTGTGCACAGGGATGATCGTTGCAGTTCCCTATTCATATGGCACAAAGCCTAACTGGAAGTTATGGTTTAACAGTGTCTCTAGTGGTCCTGATAGGTCATGTCTCATGCTAGTAGAAGGTGTCCTGGGATATTATTGGGTTCCTTCAAAGTGATATTCTTGGCCTTCTTAAGCACGTTTAGGACCAGCTCCCTACTGATAGTTGAGGAATTATGTTAAATGGTACTTACTGAGCAGTGGCTGGGAGGAGGGGTAAAACTGGAGCTGAATTTGTCAGCCAGTAATGTTGCTGTATCTTCTGGCTCACTGTAGGTGGCTCCATTTACAATTAGTTCTGCACATTGTCATGTGCTACCTTTGAGGCTGTGGATATAACTAAAGAAAGCCTTATGGTTGTTCTTATCTTGGAAGCTATTTTTAACTCAAATTTGGCTTTGGTAGACTTTATTTGCCCTCTGAGTTGCTTGATTAGACTGATGAAGGAGTTTTTACCCTGTTGGGTGTTGCACTTACTAATTTTTGCCCTGACTTTCTTCCTTTTGTTATACAGTCTTGATGATGGGATTCTACCAGGGTGGCTTGTTTTTTTGAGTTTGCTCTATACTTATTCCTAGTAGGCATGACTGTCTCCCAGTTTTATTACTATGATTTTACAGGGTCTCTGTGAACAATTCTGCATAGGTAGCAGTATTCTCAGGGTTTGGAGGAGGAGGTTGAAATTTTGCCATGTTACACTTAATAATAAAACATTTTCTTTAGACTAGTTCTTAAATGCTCCAGTGATAGCAGGGTTCCTAGGTTTTATTTTGATTTCAAAGGAGACAGATTTATGGTATGATCTTACAAGACAAGACATTACCGGGGACAATGCTCACCACATGTAAATTAGGATCAGATCCAACATATCTTTACCCCTAGTGGGCATGTGGACTATCTGGTCCAGGGTGTTTGTTTTCAAACAGTCAACTAATCATTGGGCTTGAAAGTTTGGGGTTGTGTATGAACTCCCAGTTTATAGTGGGGTAGTTAAACTCATCCCCTAATATGATATTGGTTGAATGATAAGTGTCTCCTATAAGTTTAACTATGTGTTATGGGTTTCTTGGATCATAGAGGAGGACCTTTAGCATGTAAGGATTTGGTATTGGACTTTGCCTACGGTAATCTGGATGTGGAGGAGCTCAAGCATGTCATCCTGTTTGATCAGCCTTGAGGTATGTTAGTTTTTGATGCAAATCAAGACACTCCCACCTTTACTCCTTGTCTGTGCTGTAGCTGGTCTAAATGTTTGGAAGGCTTTGTAGTTCTACACTGCTGGTGTGCTGTCTGTGGCTTTAAACCATGGCTCAGTAAATGTGCATATGTCTGCATTCTGTAGGGTGAGGAGAGCTTATAGGGAGAGGAGTTTCTTGTTTAGATTCCGAGCACTGAGTACTAAAACCTTTAGATTTTCTAGGGTTGGTTTTGCTGTATTGGAAGGTTTGTCAGTCTGGTTTTGCCAAAAAAAGGCAGAATGAGAGAGAACAATATTTTAGCCAATATTCAAAAGCTTATAGGGGACAGATGCAGACCATACCCTGGCAATCCAGTGTGGTCTGCTGACCATATCCTCCCATGCTGACATACATTGCATCTCCTTGGAGTGACATCAAAATCTAAGCCAATTGTTAAAGTCAATCATCTTCTGTTCATATTGCGGTGTCATCCTTGGAGAAGGTAGCGGGCTGCTCAGTGCTAGGGTCATACCATCCTGGGTCGCATAACCTGAGAGCACCATCATGTCTCTCTTCATATGCTTCAGGGAAGGGTATCTCAGGTCATTTCCATCCAACTTGGAGTATGACTGAGTCATACTGTGACCTGAGTGCATGTGTGATCTGGTGGATCCTGGCCTGTGGTAGACAACTGACTGTGATTTTTTTTTTTTTTTTACTCAGGCTGGTGAGTGAAGCATGTGTATCTCACAATGGAGTCTCCTTTGACCAAAATGTTGGGTTGTGTGATGGCTTGCCTAATAGGCTTTGAAGTTGAGACTTTGTAAGATGTGGCTGTATATGTTGTGTTGGATGGTGTTTTGGTGGAGTGCTTTTGGGGCTGCTGAGGATATTTTTTTAGGCACAATGTCTTTGGGGTTTAGGAAGATTACATTTAAGAGCCTCAGCATACATGGTTGTATGTGTCTGACCCTTCCTGTTTGTAGTGGGTGAAGTGTGTGTACTACTGAAAACTTGATTGGAATTGTGAGTGCTTGTAAGTGGGAGCTTCGCCTCCAGTGATATTGCGGAATTACATCTCTCATCTACCTTGACAGTTTGTTTAAGAATTATTTGATTGCCAGTAAACAGGAGGTAATTATGACATTGTCTTAAGACACCCTTTTTACTTTATACAAAGGTTACTGAAGTTGTATAGATTAACAACAGGAGTATCTAATGCAACACTCAAGGGACAGTGCTTGTTACTGTGCCAAGTTTTTTTTTTTTGTGCAAATGGGGACTGGAGAACTTTCAAATGTAGCTTTATACCGAAAATGTAAATTTTAGGTGCCTGCATCTGTAGAGAGCATGGCTAAAACCCACTACGCGATGAGCAGCATCGTGCAAAAATGTCAACTTTATACCACCACAGAAAACTGACTAAGCACACAAAATAGCCTTGTGGTCAATCAGATGCTCACACTCAAGCTTATTTCTCTGTCATTCTCATTATAGAACAGACCAGGCTTCTATCATTGCCATTCGAGCACAGTCTGGAGTCTCCTTAATGTAGAATCACAAAGATACAGCCCGAAGGTAAAGGAACTAAACTATAAACAACTGATTAAATCAGGAAGCACTCTAATAAAAATTACTCACAGTGCAGGAGACAGCAATGCAGTCAGCAAAAATCAAAGGCACTTTTCAATGATAATGTGCAACAAAATATAACAAATAATATCTAAATATAGCAGCAACACAGTCAAAATTAATTAATGCAAGTGTAAAAATGACCAGAAGTATTTAACTTCTGTTCGGATTGCACTGGATTCAAGCCAAAGTCACATCAAATAGTTGAGTAGTTACCACGTATTTGGACAATTAAGAGAGATTCAAGTGATGTCATTGAAGCAAATAAAATATATTACTGTGCAGCAAAACTAATAACAAATAGAACAGCATCACAAAAATCCAAAATAACAAGGAAAGGAAGGGAACAATTTGAATGCCACTTCGGAAGCATCTCTAAGAGAATTATACAGCAGTTGATACAATAGATATATTTAGTAGGACAATATAGAACAGGGAATGGACCATCACAAATTTTAAGCAACAGAGGCTTGATAAAAGCAACAAACAACATCAAAACTGATCATGATTTATTTTACACCATGTCCAATAATAAACTAGAAATATAAGCCCAAGTAAAAAAAAGAATGTGTACAGAAAATATAAAAGGAAAGTGTAAATAAGTTATTATTTGAATATTCAAAATTATTCATGTATTTGTTAAGATCCTGTTGAATATAACAAAGATGCTGAATTAAAGGTTCTGTACTGAAAGCTCGTAATCCCAACTGCTTGAAACTTACAAGACAGAGCTGAAATACTTGAATTTTGTAAGCTTAAAAATAAATAAATAAATAAATAAATAAAGATAAAACACACACACACACACACACACACACACACACACACACACACACACACACACACACACACACCATCTGTTTTTGCAGGGGGAAGCCCCCTTGCACTCCCATTCCCCCCACTACTTATATATTCAACTCCAAGATCACACCACAGTGGGGAAAGCATCAATACTCCAATCTCCACTGTGTCTCAAGCCTGCACAGTTCAGGATCCAGCAACAAGAAACACAGTTCCATTTCTTTTTGCCAGTTCAAGTGTATAGGATTTTAGCATTTGTGCTAAACATAAGTTAGAACAGGTCAGGTAAGGTTAAACATCTGTGAACTGAGGGGGGTGGAGCTAGAAACTAAACCTTCTATTTAAGGGGTAAAATAAAACATTTCAGAGCTTTACTGGAAAATCACCCAGGCTCTGCTGCAGTTTGCTGTGAGGGAAAGGTTAGTTTGCTTTTTATTTATTGCATTTTGTATTACTTTATTGCCTTTTTCTATTTTGTATACTGTGATTTGTTTTCTTTACACCGTGTTTTACTTGTATTCTGCTTTTAACTGGATATTAAAACTTGAAAAGAGACCGCAGCTCTGTCTTTTGTGAGTCAGACAGGAATTTTTACACCCTACCATCCGGTCATTGTTGTGTTCTTAAACACCACTGTCTTTCTAGTTGCCTGCCCCTTATATTAATTTGACCATATATCTCATTTCCTCTCTGTTTTTACTGGCTGGTGTGAGTAAGCACAAAATTATCATTTTGTGAAATCACTCCCCTTCAACTATTTAAATTTATTGGACATCCTATTGTATTCCATAGTACCAGAATACAAAAGTGACCACCCCCTTTCAATCTATCTTGCTGTTTTAAAAATAGTGACTCTCCACTAAAACTTAACTTTTTAAACAGGTAAAACTTAAGTTACCTTCTTTCACATCTAACTGCTCTAGTGTACACTGCAGTCTTTAGGATAAACCATTTTTTCATCTTACCTTTAAGCATCTATTGCAAGCCCAACAGTTATTGAAGAGCCTACATTCTGCCTCTCACTAGTCATCTTGGGATTAGTGCTTCTGTTTTCTCCAGGAGAGAGAAGATGTGCAGTTACATTATTTCCTGGAGACTGCTGATAACCAGAAAGCTTAATAACTGCTTTATAGGTGACGGCTTGGAATCTGTGCTTATATTCTGATCCTGTTGAGAGTAGGAGCAGAGTGCATTGATTCCTGACTCTTTCTGGTTGGAGAGTGAGTGTCTGCGCTTAATGTACATGATTGGTTTGGTTGCTATTCGAGGCATATACCAGCAAAAGGCTACAATCCTGCAGACCCTTGCATCATCTGGGACAAGACTGGATCATCAACCAGGCCATGGCCTGCTTCTCTTCTTGGGATTGGTGCTAACATTTTGCTTGTGGTGAGAGAAGAAGCAAAGGAGTATTTTATCCCAGCAGAGTGAAGCTGTGCTGAGACCAGCATTAGTAGCAGCCAGACAGAAGCCATTCATGCATCTTCCCTCTTTTCATCATTCTTGACAAGCTAATTCTGTATTTATCAGTAAGTACTGCTTGATTTCTTTCTAACTTCAGAATATCTGCCTAAATACTTCATCCTTAAATTTTCAGGGTGTATGGATTAGTTTCCTCTCAAGTGTTTGGCTGTGCTCTGTACAGACTCAGACACCTTGAGTGACATATTTCCTGTAAAAGGAATATATAAGGAAACAGCTCCAGTACTTAGTAATAATGACCATCCCTTCTGGCATGTCTAAAGGTCAGTTCGCTGTACTTCCTCCTATTAACCTGGTGAACTTGGGCATTCTGAGATAGTGTAGCAACTGCCTTATGTACACAGACAACCCTCCCCTCTTACCTCCAACACTCAGACTTGTGAGAGATGCACTTATATATACAAACTGGAAGCCATGCACTCTCAAGCCAAGACCAGAATAGCTGGTTAAGAGGAGAAGGTCAACACCTGCACCACACCACATAACCCTCCAGAACACCCACCATCACAGCTCTCACATAAAAACACAAACCACACATCCACCTTCATGGAGGATCTCAATAGAAATCTACCCAAACAGCAGATACCTATAAGGCAGAAACACACTCAACCACCACAACACAGATCAAACCACAAGACACATAGCTCACCTACACAGTGTGGCCCTAAACCTAAGCCCCTAAGGCAAAACAGCTTGCCCAATACATTAATCATAGGTGACTCAATAGTGAGGCACACTGATGTCCCACTCACTAGGTTGAATAAGGAGAAGGTAACAGTCAGCTGTCTATCAGGTACCAGAATCCGACACACAACACAAGCACTCAGGTCACTCCACAACAAGTACAAGTATGACTCTGTTACTATCCATGTGGGTGTGAATGACCTGAGAAGCACCTCCCTGGACTACATGAAAAGAGACATGGAGGAGCTCTCAGATTATGTGGCCCAGCCCTGAGCAGCATCCTATCGTCACCCAGAATTATACAGCAGTGCAAGCAGAAAATGATTGACTTCAACAATTGGCTACATTTCTGGTGTCATTCTAAGGGGATCCAGTATCTGTCTGCTTGAGATGACATGATTGACAGACCTCGATGCTTTGCCAGTGATGGCCTGCATTGGACACCCCTGGGTTTCTAGATACTGGCTAAGGCTCTTGCCACCCCTATAGTGTCTTTTTTAGGCGATGTTCCAAAGACCGAATTACCACCATAACAGCTATAAATAAATGCAATCTGAGGGTCATGCTGCTAGAAGTCTAAATCTCAAGATGCACTTGCTCAAAGCACTCCTTAAAATGGGGAACATCAACATTTGTGCTGTAACGGATACCTGGTTTAAAGCAGCTGAAAGCACCCCTGCACTATCAGGCTATAACTCATTCCACACCTTTCGGCCCCAGAACATGGACCAAAGCTCCAAAGGCAGTGGTGTCTCCATATTCATAAAGGATATACACACCTCCAGACTAGCAGCCTGGCATAACGCATCTGAGATACTTCAGGTACAAATAACATTGGGTAAAATGGCGATTCAGGTTGTAGCCTCCTATAGGTCCCCAACCATGTCTCAAAACTCTCACTCCATGTCCCTAAGCACCCTGGAAACTATTAGGGTCCAACCCAACACTTTCATACTAGGTGGCTTCAACTATCCCTCCATTAACTGAAAAAACTACTCATGCACCAATACACTGGCCCAACGATTCCTGGACTTCATCAATTCCAGTGCCCTGGACCAGCTCATTCTTACCCCCAATAGAGGAAGCAACATCCTTGACCTGGTTATTACTAATAAAGACAACCATTGCTCTACACCAATAGTCAGCTCCTTCCTGGTTAGATCTGACCACAAACTAATCACCATGGAAATCCACATCTCACCCATACCCCCACAAAGGTAACAACCATGAAAAACTTTGTCAAACCTGACTTTAGTCTCCTATAAATAGAGGTTGCTAACTTCACATCACTCATGCCAATGGAAAATAGATGCATGACTGCCAAATCATACACTAATGCACTGTAAGAACACGTACATAAATGCATGTAACTAGCCATACCCAACAGAACCAAGATGCTCTCCTCCAAAAAAAGGAAGTCAATCTGGTGGTCCCCTGCCATTAATAAACTCTACAACAGAAGGAAGAAACTGTTGCTGAAAAAGGTGAAGTCCCAAGACTGGAAAATCTTCCTTATTATCCTCAACAAAAAGTTGAGATCCTTCATCAAAACCTCTAAAGCCAGCTATGAAGGCAGAATTGTGGCAGACACTAAAAACAACCACAAAGCCTTTTATAGTTGTATCAAGAATCTCCACGGCAATACCCAGATTTTCTCTGAGTTCCTGCACAATGGTACCTCCTATACTGAGTCAACAGATATTACCAACATACTGGCCGACCGATTCAGTGTCAACTTTACCCCTCTCTCTCCCTCTAAAGGACCAATCACAATACCAGAGGAATACCAGGCACCCAGTATTACTGCAGCACAGTTTAAACCTACATTGTCCAAGGCCAAGAATACAGCTTCCATGGGACCCAACAATATTCCTGTATGTGTTCTACATGAACTACAAAGTGAACTGGCACCACAATTGTGTGCCCTGTTTAATCACAGCCTCACCTCAGGCTTTGTCCCTACCAAATGGTGCACTGCTACAGTCATCCCTCTCCATAAATGGAGAGTGACTACAGACCATGGGAATTATCGCCCCATTAGCCTGATGAGTTTGAAATGTAAAGGTATGGAGTGCATCATCATGGACATAATTAACAAGGATATAGGAAATCTGCAAACTCTAGATCCCACACAATTTGGTTTTGTGAAAAATAGATCATGCCTGCTCAACCTGGTTGACTTCTTTGAGTCAGTCACCAGAGCTGTGGATGAGGGCAAGGCAGTTCATGCAGCCTAGCTTGATCTGGCCAAGGCCTTTGCTACCATTCCCCACTCAGGAATTATTGATAAACTCACCAAACTAGACATCAACCCCTATATCATTAGGTGGGTTGCAAACTGGCTCACAGATAGAACCCAGAGTTTGAAAGTAGCAGACTCCAAGTCAGACTGCCGACCAGCCACGAGTGGAATCCCACAGGGATTGGTCCTGGGTCCTCTCCTGTTTGGCATTTACTTCTCAGAAGTCCAGGCCAACATGGAAGGACTCTGGCTGACCAAGTTCACAGAAAACGGCATACTGGGAGCCATTATTAACTCCCCAAGTGATGCAGACATCCTACAGAAAGGCCTCACTGAGACCAGTGACTAGTGTCAAAACCATGGCCTTAAGCTTAATGCCAAAAACTGCATCGTCATCCCCTTTGTGAAAAACTCAGCTCCCACTAATTACCACATTGATGGGAGCCCATTGAACACTGAAGGCATTATAAGAGATCTGTGGACACATGTTGACAGCAACCTCTCCTTCGACTGCTGCATTGCCACTTTGGTCAGAAAGTCCTTCTATGTGGCACATCTCATTTCCAAGGGTTTTGCATCCAGGAAGAACGAGGTTATCATCTTTCTCTACTCTTCCCTCATTAGGCCAGTTACTGAGTATAATGCCTATTTGGCATGTACCTCACTAGACACATGCAACTGCTGGAAAGGCCACAAAAGTACCTCACAAAGAGGATCCTAGGCCTTAAACACATGTCCTACATGGGCAGACTAAAAAAAACTCCAGCTATTCTCTGTCTCATATCGTCTACTAAGCGGCAGTTTCTGTTTGACTTCCAAAGCCATGTCTGACCCAGCTCTGTTAGAAATGCTACATCTAAAGAAATCCCAGTCCCTCCACACCACATGCTCCAGAGACCTCAACCTCATTACCACAATCAACAGAACATGCTGGAGGGACAGGTTCATAACCCAGAGACTGCCCATGCTCTGGAATAGACTTCCCATGCATGTCAAGCAGAGCACCTCACTGCCCCTCTTCAAGAGAAATCTTGATGAGTAGATGGGAAATAGAAACTTCACCCCGGGGATCTCTTCAGTGGCTCTACTAAATAGAGGCACTGGGAACTAATGTCGGGTGGCACAATGCCAGGGCACTTCTATGGCTAGGATTGTAAAGGCTCCAGGGCCATTAGCCTAGTATACACACACCTATGAACCTATGAATCTATGAGGTAGTGTAGCGAGGGTGGAATGAGGGAGGCAACTGCCATGGCCACAAAGTGTTGGGTGGCATGATCAGCTGACCTCAATCTCTCTTTAATGCAATACTGGGTTTTAAAAGCTGGCATTGCATTTGCATTCAAAACTGAGTACTGTAGCACTCTGTCTATGGTCTATACTTGCAACTGCCTGTTAAATTGTACCAAGCAGTTTCCTACTGATTAAAAGTAAAGAAAACAACTGGAGCATAGCACTCTGTGCAGGCAGGTTATAAACTGTAGCAGCTGTTTGCTACTTTTGTAGCATGCAGTTTGACACAGTTTAAAAAGAAGACTTTTTTAACTAAAACACTCTTTGTAGGCAGGGTGTAAACTGCAGCAACTGTTTGCTGCATTTCTAGCAAACAGTTAGCTACAATTTAAAAGAAGAAAGTATTATATTTTTAATACAGTATGCTTAAGGAGGGTTGTGGACAGGGCAAAGAAATGGCACCTGAATGGCTGGAGTTGGGGGGCCTGTTGTGCATCTGGCCACCAGGCTGGTGTGCCAGTAGAAGGAATGTCCATTTTTTTCTCTATTTAATGGAAGAGCTGGGTGGTGGGTGTAACTCTAACTTTAATAGGTTGATCACTTACCATCTAGTGATTGGCTTATTACAGTAAAGTATTTTTTTTAGCTGAGGGGATGGGATGCTGGTTCATAGTACCAACCCTGTGTGATGGGCTTATTACAGTAAATTTTTTTTTTTTTGCTGATGGGGTGGGATGGTGGTTAATAGAACCAGCCCTGGGTGATGGTTGAACCAGCTATGCTTGTGGTATTTGATTTTGTAAGTTTTGAGCATCTGGGATCTTGAGCTTCTCAGGTAGAACAGAATGAACAGAAAGGTAAAAGAAGCAATAAGAAGTGCTAATATAGAGGATATGAAATAGAACAAAGTGAGAATGAAATTCAGACAAAATTAAGAAAGGCTCCTAACAGGAAGATGTCAGTTCCAGATACAGTATTCACCTTCTAGCTGCCAGTATTAACATATTTGTACATTGATTTATCCCTGAATAAAAAATCTATGCACATCTCAAACAGATGTCAACCTAGTTAACAACAGTATCAAAGATACTCCTCCGTTACAGCAAACCTGCCAGCCATCCTAGCAAATATAGACTAATAATTTGCCTGCTGACAATATATAAATTGCATATTGGAACAGAAGCAGGCAGATGCATTTCCCTGTCTAGGTCTTACGACACCATCCAGATTAATTTTTTTCTTGTTATCCCATACTTTGTTGAACTCTTCAGATTTTTCTTACATTGTTTCAATATGAGGGTAATAAATGAATAGCAAATAATTAAATGAAGCCAGCTGTCTCAGCCACCCCTCCCCCTGAATTCATAGGGTTCTAGATGGTCTGAGTTGCATTATAAAGCTTTTTTAAAATATTTTGAGCTAAATATGTCCTGAACAAAAATTGTGACTAAAGAAAGACATACATTCTTGCTCTTCATTTTATTTTTCATCCTTTCACCGCTCCCTAAATATCCAAGATTGCAGTATAATCACTGCGGAGGAAATAGTAGAACTAAGCTGATAGTCTGGAGGTTGCTTGGACTTCAGAAGCCTTGGGATTTTAGATGATTTGAGGTACATTTTAAAAATTTTCCCCCAGCGTTTTGTTACTGTTATGGCCAGGACAAAAATCACAACTTACCAAAGAAATCCAGCCTTATTTTTTCTTTCAAGGAAGAAAAAAGATGTGCCCAAGGCTTAATGAGCAAAGTTGACAAAAAATAGTTTCCACTAAACTTGGAAGATAAATGCTTGTATAGATACATGAATATTTTCTTAAAACAGTATCTGTCTATCTGTCAGAAGAAGAAGAAGAAAAAAAGATAAGTCATCTGTTCTGTATCCCTCTGTTATTAGATTGGGATTAAAGTGAATGAATACAAGTCCTCAGTCATATATTTCATTTTACTGATGTCACACATAATACTGATAACCAGACTATAGTAATATATTTAACTTGTTGATCACAGATGTTTATTCACAATATGCTCCTTACTCCTACCTCCCAAAGTTAGTCACCTATATACACTTCTGATATGTAGTTGTGAGAAAAGAGAAGAAAAAATATCACAGTCACGTATTCCAGCCTATTGCTCCTAGACGGAACACTACCTCTACAAAGTGCATACTTGTCAGTTGTAATTGTATGAAAATCTAAAGAAATAATGACTACACTGTCACAGCACCACAAAAGATGCAGTGACCTTCTATGCAAAGTACCTCTGAGGTTTAAATGTGAGAAAAATTAAAGAAATAATAACCACACCATCCTGGTCCTAAACAAGTTATAGGGACTTTTATGCATACCTATGAGGTTTGATTGTGAGGAGAATTTAAGGAATAATAATTTGACCATTCCTAGCTCTCCCAAAACACACACACACACACACACACACACACACACACACACACACACACACACACACACACACACACACACACACACACACACACACACTATAACAATCTTTTGTGCACACTTCTGAGAAGAGACACTTGTAGAACAGGTGGGTCCAGTGCAGAAGACCTCAATAAGCCTGTGTCAAACTCCACTTCTACAACCGGAGTTGTGGACTCTGGTAGGATTTAGATGCTCTTTGATGCATTTTCTGTCTTATTTTTGAAAGATAATCAATTGTAGTGTATGGATCACTGTTATTATGAGCTGAATTTGGGGAAAGGCATGCTTGTTAAGCACCTTTCACAAACCTTTATTAAGTACCTCTTACTAGTGCTAAGCTCTGGTCACACATTAGAGTACTAACAGCAATCGGAGGTCACTATAAAAGAACCATGAGAAGCTGTTAAACACTTCATTTGGACTTTTTTCTAAAGTCTGACTGAAGTGTTTAACACACTGAATGACATGTTTGTTTAACAGATTCCAACCACTCTTATGTGGTGACTGATCTCTGTGTGGCAACAGTAAGTGTGTTACAACACTACTGCACTTTTTTTTCCCTAAGTTTTGAATATATGGCAAATGGATTACATACCGTGCAGGCACAACATTAGCTTTGTTTGTATGTTTCTATGAAATTTCTGTGCAGTAATTCCAAATATAATGCATATTGACACTATATACATCTTGTGTGACAGATATGATTCAACTATAGGAGTAGACAGCTAAAAGAACTGCCTTTTTAGATCACAAAGTGCCCCTTTTGCCATCCAGTCCCTTACCCAGCCTTCAACATCTTCCAGCAACCCTGGAAGATGAAATGCCTGATACGGGTGGTAGGATGTACACTTTGGGACAGATGAAGAAATGAGGACAGCGAAGAAGAAGGTAGAGTGGCCCCAACTGCAGATAAGGTCAAGGGGAATAGATTGTGGTGGCTTGGTTATTTGTACAGGAAACAGAAGGTGACTTGGTGAAGAAGATTTGGGAGAGAGAGGAAGAAGGTAAGAGGAAATGACAATGTTCAGCAAAAAGATGGATGGATGGATGGATTGTGTGAGAGAAGCCCTAAAACAGTCTGGCATGAAGGTCAGTGAAGGCAGGAGAGGGGCACTGAATCATGTTTGGCGATAACAGTGACCCAACCTCATGTAGAGAAAAGGGAATAAGTGATTTGATGATGATAGTGATAATTTCAGAGGTTTATCCATATATATATATATATATATATATATATATATATATATATATATATATAAAAAACATGTACACAAATGCACACACACACACACACACACACACACACACACACACAAAAGCACACACAGATGTGCACATACACACACACACACACACACACACACACACACACACACACACACACACACACATTTATGTACACACCACACAGTAACAGTAGAGTAGATATTCATGTTTTCTTGTAGAAGTTTTCACACTACACACACACACACACACACACTTTGACACACACACACACACACACACACACACACACACACACCATTACACACACTGTTCAATTGTTTAAAGCTACACACAGATGATGCAGAACACACACACCTGTTCACACACTGTAACACACACTATTAATGCTGGATGCACACACACAGGTAGGCACACAAGGTCACACACATGCTATTCTGGGAACACCTATTCATGTATACTTTTTACCAGTGTCACAGTAACAGTAGAGTAGATATTCATGTTTTCTTGTAGAAGTTTTCACAGTTTTGGTTTTGCTATATATTTCACCACATACAATACACTTCTTTGATATCTAATACTGACACTCACTAGTGGTTCCCAGAACAGCACAGACACCATTACTCCACTGTTCAATTGTTTAAAGCCCATTAGGTAATGGAAGTGACAAGGGAGGATCAATTTTCACAGCCATGTTCTGGAGAATGATTGTCCCATATACAAGCACTTCTTTGAACTGAGTCAGTGAATAATATGGCTATTCTGGGAAATATTCATCTGCCAATTTAGTCAATGTATACAGGTTATTACAATGAATTTACTAGGAAACAATGAAATAGTTGCCAACATATACAGGATAACTACAGAACTTTGCCCTTTTCTCCACTGTAGTGCGATCTCTGAGTTAGTATATACAGTTGGGGGTATTTAGGAAATAATACCTGCCAATTTGAGTCAACTACAGTTGGTCTGTTACAATAATTTGGGATATTTCATTGCCCTTAGGAAATAATTGCTGATGCAATTTTCACTGATTAGGGGTTATTACAATAATATGGGATATTTAGGGAAATAATACCTGCCAATTTAGTCAACGTATACAGGTTATTACAATAATATGGGATATTTAGGTAATGGAAGTGACAAGGGAGGATCAATTTTCACAGCCACGTTCTGGAGAATGATTGTGCCATATACAAGCACTTCTTTGAACTGAGTCAGTGCATAATATGGGATATTTAGGGAAATAATACCTGCCAATTTAGTCAATGTATACAGGTTATTACAGTTAGTGCTGTAGTCAGACATATGTCGTACACATTACAGAAAAAAATATTTATTTATTTCATTGCAACTGGAGTTCTAAATTGCAGCTCCACTAATCTAAACTGCTCTGTTTGCACTACAGCTCTGTACGCTCATCCTTTAGCTTGTGTTAGTAAGTCACAGTATTGGAACTTGCAACCACCTGTACAGCTGTAAGGTGTGGCAGCCTTTCATCACTGCATTACAGTATTTGTAAAGGTAACCTTTTCACAGCTTTTCTGTGTGTTTCCAAGGCAGTATAATATTTATTATACCAAAGCACCTACTTAGTATTAAAAACATAAAAGCTGATTGGGAATACAAATTATTACAGCCATGATAAATGCATTACACCTCACTAGAATGAGACTAATGACTACAAAAACACAGATCAATGTGGCTACTGAAACAACACAATTACTGTTGCCATGTTATCAGTGTAGTGACTGGCGAAACAAAAATAAAATAATTTAATTAAAAAACAAATACCATTCCTTTAATATTAACAAAATAATGTGCACAAACCCATTTTCAAACAGCAATATAGATAGTGCCTGTCCTCATTACAATGTTTAAAAAATAAAAGAGCAAAGTGACAACGACATTCAGGAAATGCACCACACAAATGTTCAGAAACAGAAGCCTACATATAATTCTAACAGACACTTGTGTAAACCAAGACACAAAATACGTAACATTCCAAAATACAGTGGCATCATTTTAAAACATTACATCATTTCTTCATTAAATAATACCTTGGAATTATACCTTATTACATACAAAAGTGAAATCTCTGAATAATAAAATATTATCACATATGTGAAGATGAGATTTACACCTGATACTGACTTTAAACTATAAGCTGCTGAACATAAAAATTGTCCAAAAAACATATCAAATACTGTTACATCAACATATACCAAATAACTAAGTACCTGCAATTACATGGCTGTATGACCACTGTACAGCTTTGATCCTTGAAATGCAGTCAGTAGTCAGTGAAAGAAACATTCAAACTTAATATGTTTCCACAAAGACCACAACACAGGGACATTATTAAAAAGAAATGTTAAGCTAAGCATTGCATTGTATAATAGTAATAAATCCTGTTTGGTGAGGGCAAATAGTGGTTTATTCATGCTTGGCTTTGTTTGGTCACTGTTTTGCAGTTTCTCTTAGTCAAATTTGCCAATCATTTCTTTGATTTTCTGTCACAGCACTAGCATAATCTTAATCTTCACACACACACACACACACACACACACACACACACACACACACACACACACACACACACACACACACACACAAAACTCTAGTTATCCTCCTTTCTGCCAATCTGTCAATGTGTGTGTGTGCTTGCGTGTGTGTGTGTGTGTGTGTGTGTGTGTGTGTGTGTGTGTGTGTGTGTGTGCGTGTGTGAGTGTGTGTGCATCTGTGCAATGCGTGCCCATATAAAAATTATGTTAGTGTATTGATTTAAGTCCTAAACAAAAAAATCAAGGAAATAATTATTAACTATGACTAAGAGAAGCTGCTCTATTAAAAAAGTTTTTAGTTCCTATATAGGGTGATGGCTCCATAGTAAAGAGAAGGCATATATTCTGTCTTCTATAAAATCATGTAAGGAAAATACTCCTACCAAACATTTTCTTATAGGATAGCTAAATTAGAGTAAAGCTATAGTTTGCAAAAGTACATAGCAAAACCTTGAACTGGATAGAAAAACATCAGATGAGTAAAAGAACTGAAGTGATATATCTATCAAAAGCAAGTTATTCAGAATCCAACCTTGAACATTCTAAATCAAAAGGAAACCATTATCATGATAGCTGAAAAATTGTTTTTTCCTGTATCAGTCAATGCCAGTGTGTTGAGTTAAGTATATGACGTAAGCCCTATAAATATGTCATAAATGATGTTACTTAGATTTCTTGTTTATAGTCTATGGATACAAAGTGCGTATTAAATGATGTAAAGAATAGAAAACTCCTTTTAACAGTATTGTGTTAAGGTGAAAGCAGAACACCTTTTCCTGTTAAAATGGCATCTTCAGTAAGGAAAACCTTTTATTTTTCACTAACAGATGAAACACAACAAAGCGTCCTATATGGTGATAATGCTGGTGAAGGTACTAAGCCTGGACAGCACCAGAGTATGCAGGTATGATTTTAAATGTTCTTTTCACTGGCACAGTAACACCCAGAACATTGATTAAACAAAACTGCTCTCCACGACAGCATCAAATAAGAACACCAGCCACTCCAAAATGAAAGACATATTCAAATTTAAACATGTATAAATGACAGCAGTTCCAACTCTATTTTCCATCTGGAGTCACATGACCCTTCCTTGAGTGCATGATACTTATGGCTTTGCTTTATGAGTCCATGTAGCTAATGATGTCCCCTGTGCTAAGGAAGACTTAGTGGCATGGTCCTGCTGGTGTGTGCCACTGTTTGCATGCAAAAGTATAAGCACTATGACCTTTCAGAATTGCATTGTTTATGTCAGAACTTCTTTCGCATTTTTATTGTGATATTTTCACTATCTTGTGATCTCTTCTTAAAAACTCCACGCCTAAGGCTTCATGTGCTTAAGAGTTTCTAGAACTATAATTTTTCACTATCCTTTATCTGTGAGGCTTTCTTGTTAGGCTTCCTTTCTCCACTGCAGTCATCAGTGATCCCATAATACCTGGCCACCTTTCAAAGCTATTTATATGTATACACACACACACACACACACACACACACACACACACACACACACACACACACACACACACACACACACACACACACACACACACACACACAGACAAAATGAAATTTTAAAGAATAGAATTACCTGACTCATAAAAGCAACTCCTTAAGCTGTGTTCCCTGAATTAGTTTTAGTATGAAAAATGCACAGTGGAGGAGAGGAAAAGTGGAAAGGTGGGTTAATTTTTCAAGTGAACAGGGGCAGCTTAAGAATCTTTGGGAATACAGAAGATGTGGGCATACTGGAAGATGGGAGAGCTTCATAGGAAAGTCAGTGTTAGCTTGGGCAGTGAGCTGTCTAGTCAGGAAATTAAGGATCAGAATGGAGAGTAAGATAGCAGAAGACAGAATGAGATGAAGAAAGGAGACAGGAGGAAGGTTTATGGAGAGTAGGAGTTGGATAGATGAAGTCAATGTGGAGGGACACAGGGACAACATGCTTGAAAGACAGCAAAGAGAGCCGTTGGGGTAGGTGACTGGCAGCAAGGACAGAGGAAGATGGAGGCAGACAGGAGACAGCCAGCCAAGAGGATGGACTGCAAGCTATTATGACACAGCTGGGCAGGATGGATGGAACAGTGCAGGTAGAGTTCGAAATGGTGGATTAATATTGAGCTTGGAGGTAGATAGCTAGGATGAACTACCAACAAGGAAGCACTATAGAAGATAATAGAGTGAGTGAGAAGAGTGGTCAGCTTCGTCATAAGGGATACAGAGAGGAGTGGTCAGGGAGACAGAGGTCAGACATGTCTAGCCTAAAATGAGCAGAGCGGTTCTGGTACTAAGTAACAAGATTACAATGGATATTAAATGCAGGAGATGGGGAGAGGAGGAGCTTTGCTGAAGTTAAAATGTCCACAGACAGAACTCTGTTTAGGATGGGCCAAATAGTAATCAAACTGGCCACAGACGGAAGTGGTCCATGTGGCAAGAAATTGCTTGAAATACAGGTAATTAAAAAAGGCAACAGTTGGTGGGTTTAAGTGTTCATAAAAATGTGCAGGAATATAGGAAATGCAGTTACACTCTCAGAAGTACTACCTAGGCACTGACTGAAAGGATAACATGACCATCCACCTACCTGATTAGCAAAACTATAAATCAAATAAGTAAATACTGCTACCAAGGGCTAGGAGTCTGAGGAAAGTGAAAGATTAACAGTTTAATTGCTAGTTCAAAACATATGGTAAACTCAGAAGATTAGAAGACTAGCTGAGTGATTGAAATGAGTTTGTGAGGAAGAGGAGCTAAGAGGCTGAATTTCATCTTTCAGAAGAAAGTGTTGCAGAAACTGGGAGTGAACAGTATGCTGGATTAATCAGACCTTTAAACTATAATGTAAGGATGGAAGAAAAGACAGCACCACTCCAATGAAGCAGCATAAAATGACAGCAAAGACTAGGAAACTAGGGAAGAATGAGGAAGCACTCATGGCAGGACAAGACAAAAAGGAAGTAAGGCAGATCACAGGAAACAGACCACAGAGGATAGACAGTGAAAGGAATGTAAAAACTCAGCAGGGAGGGAAGAGTGGAAAAAGTGATAATAGTAATGAAGATGGTAAAAAGAAAGACAAAGTAAGGTACTGGAGTGGACAAAACATGGAAAATAAGGAAAAGATAAATGTTACAGAATATAAAATGGACAAAAAGATAGAAGAGAAGAGATGAAAGGAAAAGGGTCATGATGATAGGGAGGCCAGATGAAGGAGGCATGTTTATTTATATATATATATATATATATATATATATATATATATATATATATATATATATTTGACTTTACTGACCGGGGAAGTCTGACCGGGCAAAGTCCTTTTTCAGCAGAGGTGTGGGAGAAAATCTGTATACATTTAAGTTACTCATGACAGAACAAGTTATTTACAAAGGTACATTACATATATAGAGAGCTTTTAAGACATCTAGATACACACAGATAATGTTCAGTAGTGATACTGTACAAAGATAAAACAGGTATTTCTTCTGGGGTGACATCATATATGATATTAAACTCATAGTATAAAACATCTAATATGCAAACAGTTCATGTGCACTATATCCGATAAACAGACATTAAATAAGACTTACAAGACATGGGTAAGAAGGGATTACAGCACAGATGTAAGGAATAGGTAAAACTGAAGTAAGGAGTATGAATCACTAGTCAGAAGGTAGATAATAGTTAAAGTCAGAAGATGGAGAGAGGCACTGCACAGCTAATGAATCGAGTAGTGGGGATAGGAATACAAGACTACATAGTGGCATAGAGCCTGGCTATAAGAGAGACGTGGAAAGTATATGAAGGAGATGGGCAAAGTGGGAAGGTCAGAAAAACACCAAAATGTATAGCAGAGCTTAAGACAGGAAGGTAATTGCAGAAGAGGAGGAGGATTTGGATGGTTTGTTGTGCAGAAGGGTACAGACATTATAAAGGGATAGGGGGTATGATATGTGGTTTAGGTGTTGTTTTAGTAAGGGCTTGGAGGTGGAACATTTCCTGGTCTGATGTTGTTATGTTGAGATGGTGTTCCAGAGTGCTTGGAGGTGGAACATTTCCTGGTCTGATGTTGTTATGTTGAGATGGTGTTCCAGAGTTCAGTTATATAATGGGATTACAGTCAGGCACCTGCTACATTGTTAGACTTTGTTGTGATTGTGCTCAATAAGAAGTTGTAAGTATGTTAAATAGTTGGGTAGATCATGCCATTTTAATTGTTTCAGATCTCTGCAGTGGTGATGATTCCTAAACATAAGGTTGGCAGCAAATTTGGGCACTTTATTGTAAGAGGCAGAAACTTAGCTTTAAATTTAGTATTTAGGTTTGTAAGAGTATTTGAGGCATGCAGTAGGGATGGAAGAAGGTGGGTAGTCACTAGTGTTTGTCTTGCATCATCTGTCAGGTAATATTTGAGTCTATAGATGGAACTGTGTTTCTGGTGCATTTTTTAATAGCTTGCAATATGTTTTGATTAAATGTGAGTTTATTGTCAAGAAGGACTGCCCAGAAGTTTTGTTTGGGTCACAGTTTCAGGGATTTTTTGTGTTAATTAGTTTATTTGAAGTATTGTATTTTACCTTGACATTAGTTAGGAGTGAAAAGCATATTGTTTAGGATTTAAACACAGATTTACATCTTTTAGCCAACTTTGAATACCAGTGAGATAATTTTGGGTGATATCTTGACAAAATGGTAGGGATGGAACACATTATGGATTGTACCATCAGCATATTGAGCTATACTAAGAAGGGGGTGGCAGCATGTAATTTGTTTATAAAAGAGTTGAATAACAGGGGGCCTAATTTTGATCCTTGTGGAACACTGACAATGACTGGTAGAAACGAGAAGAGATTTTTGTTTACATTTAATTTCTTGCTGCCTGTAAGCCAGATAGCTATGGTACCATACAATGAAGGATAAAATGAGGCCAAGGGAAGATGTTGATGGAATACGGTGTGAAATGCTTTTGATAAATGTAATAATAGTAATGATACCAGGTTGCCATCATTCCTTCGTCGGTTTATGATGTTGGTGAGGTAGAGGAGAGCAGTGGCAGTACTATGTTGAGGTCTAAATCCATGCTTTATTTTGGAGAGCAGGTAGTTACAGTTAATGTACTGCATTTGCTGTGAGTAGATACATTTATCTAATATTGTAGACAGAAGAGGTTAGGATAGCAATAGGTCTATAGCTGGAAGGCTGTGCTGATGTGTCGCCTTTGTGGAGTGGTATTGTATAAGTTTTTTTCCAAGATGAATGGGATGTATCTCTCAGATATGGATCAGTTTATCAGTACTGATACAAGGAAAGCCTCAACATTAGCTATTTTAGATATTCTATTGAAAGTCAGTTAACAGCTAAAGAGGTTGATTTTTATTTCAAAGAAGTTTTCTTATAGTATAGGTAGAGACTGGGGTAAAGGAGAATGGATGTAACTGGTTAGAACTCAATAGGTTTATGACTGTAGGGGTAATAGATGTAGGCTGGAGTCAGCAATACCAGACACTTTGTTAGGAAAATGACCAATCTGTAAGGACTAACAGCTGATATTAAAGCTGCTGTGGTCAGGATAACAATACACAGACCTTGTCATCACTAAGGGCTTTTCATCCAGAAAAAAGGAGGTCTCACCAAGCTGAATAAAGAGATGGTCATGGTGAGCTGCCTGTCGGGTGCTAGGATCTGACACTCAGGTCACTCCAAAGCAAATACAAATATGACTCAGTCATTGTACATGTGGACTACATGAAAAGAGACATAGAGGAGCTCTCTGATCATGTAGCCCAGGCTGGTATGACCCTGACCTTGAGCAGCATCTTACCCTCACCTAGAATGATGCCATAGTACAAAGACAAAATGATCGATTTTAACAATTGGCTAAAATTTTGGTGTCACTCAAAGGGGATCCAGTGTCTGTCAGCCTGGGATGACATGCTCGACAAACCACGTTGAGGGATGGCTTGCACCTGTCACCACTGGGCTTTAGGATATTGGCAAAGGCTTAGACTGCAAAAGGAACAAGAAACAGGAATGCTGCTAAATGCCAGAAGTCTTAACCTCAAGATGCATGCACTCGAAGCTCTCCTCAGTATGGAGAACATCGATATCTGTGCAGTGACAGAAACCTGGTTCAAGGCTCCAGAGAGCACCCCAGCACTACCAGGAACCACAGGAGGGGTTTCCATATTTATCAAGGATATCACACCTCCCAGGTTGGTGGCATTTACTGAAGTATGGGAGAGACCATCCATGTGCAAAAAACAGTGGCAAGACTGCTTTTTCAGTTTATAGCATCCTACAGACCACCATCTCAAAGTCAGGAAAATTATAAACTCATGCTATGGAACAACTAGTCCCCACTCCACAAGAGGAACATGGTGACTCTATGCTCCACAGCAGCAGAAGTATCCTCATTGGTAAGATCAGACCATAAATTAATTTCACTGGATGTCCTCAAAGCGAACTTCTCACTTCTCAAAACCGTGGAATCCTTCAAGGCCCCAGGGCCAGTGGAAACTACAGCCCAAACTGCAGAATCCTATATAAATGCATTCTATGGACATCTCCAGGAATGCATGGATCATGCTATCCCAAACAAAACCAAGACCCAATCATCCAAAGGCAGGCGTCCAGTCTGGTGGACATAAATATACTGTACAACAGAAGGAGGAAGCTACTACATGATAGAGCAAAATCCCTAATAGGGAAGGCATCTCTGATCAGTACTAGCAAAATTACGATCCCTCATAAAATCCTCCAAGGCCAGGAGAGAAAAATTGCACAGGACACCAAAGACAATCATAAGGCTTTTTCAGTTATGTTAGAAACCTGGGATGCAACTCCCAGACTTGTTCTGAGTTGATTCTTAACGACAAAAATACACTGAACCCACAAACATCACCAATATCCGGCTGCCCTCCAAAACAAAAACACTGCTTCCATGGGACCAGATGGCGTCCCAGGTTGTGTCCTACATGAACTACAAGAGGAACTAATCCCTCAAATAAAACAGCTATACAATCTCAGCCTCACTACAGGATATGTGCCCACAGAATGGCGTGCAGCAACAGTGGTCCCTCCACAAGGGTGGAGCCTCTATGGACCCTGGAAACTATCGCCCATAAGCCTGGACAGCTTAGTCTGCAAGGCTATGGAGAGGATCATCATGGAGCTTATAAACAAAGACATTGGGGACCTACAGACAAGTTCAGCTTTGTCAAGGGCAGATCCTGCCTTTTGAACAAGGTAGTCCACACAGCCTATCTGGACCTTGCAAAGGCATTTGACACAATACCCACTTGGGCATCATAGATAAACTATCCAGCTTAAATATAAACCCTATGTCACAAGATGGGTCGCAAACTGGCTCAAAGACAGACCCCACAGAGTGAGAGTTGCTGGAGCCATGTCAGACTCAAACCCGGTCACAAGTATCACAGGGTTCTGTCCTGGGACCACTCTTGTTCATATACTTTTGTACAGGCAAGGCACACTATGGCTCACCAGGTTTAATCAACTCTCCCATCCTTCAAAAGGTCTCATAACTGGTGCCAGCGCCATGGTTTAAAGCTAAATGCCAAAAAATGTATAGTCATACTCTTTGGCAAAAACAATGAAATTACCACACAGGAAACCCATTAAGTACAGAGAAAGTTATTAGGGACCTGGGGACCCAAGTTGATAGCAATCTCTCCTTTGCAGCAATTAGAAAGGGTCTCAAACAGATGCCATATGCTGCTCGGTTAAAAACTCCAGCTCTACTCAGTTGCATACTGCCTGCGAGTGATCTATGCCTGACATACAAAGCTATGTCAAATCCAGAATTAATGGACATGCTCCACCTCAGTAAATCCAGGAAATGAAGGCTTGTACTACAAATAAATAAAACAAAGTGTGTGTGTGTGTGTGTGTGTGTGTGTGTGTGTGTGTGTGTGTGTGTTGTGTGTGTGTGTGTATATATATATATATATATATATATATATATATATATATATATATATATATATATATATATATATAGCATATATATATATATATATATAGCATATATATATATATAGCATATATATATATATAGAGTATATATATATATATATATATATATGTATATATATATATATATATATATATATATATATATATATATATATATATATATATATATATATATATATGCATATATAAAAATTAAAGAAACAAGAACCTAGTCCATTCAAGTCTACAGTTCATCAGTCAGATATTCAATGCTTAATTGTTCCGGACGTCTATCAGACTTTACCATTTTTCAAAATTAAGGCAAACTACAGCAAAGATTTAGTTCCTTTGCAAAATAATCAAATATAACATCAACAATAAGTTCATGGCCTTACAAGACTTCTTAGAAACATGGCCTTGACTTATCAAGCAGTGGTACAGCTCCAACATGACTTAATTTAACCACAGTCAATACCCATTCAAACACTAGGCAGTAAAATAAATCCATGTTACTGATACTTGTAGACAACGCTTCCACTATGAGCCATTGATGGTCAGGCTGCTAAGGATCTGAATCTATCAACTCTACTGCCTGAAAAAAGCTGCTGAAAAATCATATTTTAAACCACTAAATTATTTATATCAACTTTAAAGTCACACCTACTAGAAAAAAGGGGGAAATGGCCTCCAAAAGGGCAACACTGCTGGCACCTATCTCAACAATGATTTTTTGTGGCATCTTGAAACTTGGGCAATCGATGCTTAAGAGATCAATCGTTGTCCACCTGTACAGTAGGCATAGTCAACAGTATCATTGAGGCAATTAAACCAATGTTAAAGCTGGAACACAGTTACAAATGACTGAGAGGGTGTGCTGAATTTGTTGGAAAATTACTAAAGTGCATCCAGTGACTCCTCATACATAGTATATGATGTGTGCTTATCAGCAAAACAAGTTCTCCAATCACACTTCCAAACTGTATCTAGGCAATACTTCTCAAAGGTTTCATGATTAATGTTTTTCAGCTGTCCAAGGATTAGTAGTTCTTTCTTTAGCCAAAGGTAGACAAATCTCTGTCAGTAAGGTTACTTAAATACTACATATTGCCCAAAAATTATACACAGGTAGCTTCCATCTGTGAAAGTTCAAAAACATTCAAGTGAGAAAATGCTAGAGCAGATGTGTCCAACCTGCGGCCCACGGGCCACATGCAGCCCTCAAAGCTCTTCCATGCAGCCTGCGACCCTTTAAGTCCAAATTTTTATTTTTTTTCCTGGTTTTTTTTCACACCCGCAACCTTTAACCTCAATGTCAGTGTGCACATGCACCAAAGCACCCTTCCTGTTTAGTTTTTTCGAACCGAAATAGGACCCATGCGTTCACGCTGAAGAAGAGTGATTTGTCGTTCGTGCCAAAGAAGAGCTGAAGAAGAGGGATTTGTTATTGCCTTTAAAATGGACAGCAACTCCTAACTGTATTAACAGTTAAGTAAGAACCAAATAAATTAAAATAAAATCCTGCTGTTATTTCATTTAGTATAACAAGATATTTGATTGATGTCTACTTATAATTATAGAGGCAAATAGAGATATTGGGCAATTGTCCTTATCTCAACATGGTTTTATTAGGAATAGATCCATCTTTACCAACTTGGTTGATTTTTATGACATTGCTAGTTTGGCATTAGATCATGGATTGGTGTATGTGTTATTTAGATGTCTCGAAAACCTTTGACAGCATTCCTCATTAAATGATCAGAGAATCCATAAAAAGATATTCCATAAATCCACATTTTATAAACTGAGTAGATACATGGCTTTGTAATAGGAAACACAGGGTAAAAATTTTAAATTATTATTCAGATTGTGCATTGCAGCTGAGATATCTCAGGGCTCCTTTCTGAGGCTCATTCTGTTTAATACACCTGGATATCAAAATATACAGTTTATGTTAGTATGGGTGTCCTGCATAGCTGTAATACTAATAGAAACAATTTTAATATCTATCTTAATAGATTGTATAATTAGTTTAAAAATAGTGGACTGAATATTAATCAAGACAAGAATGCTGTTATATTTTTCAGCCAACATGATCCTAAGATAAAAATTAGTATGGGCAGTCTAGAATTACCATTATTACACATATATATAAAGATTTCTGAAGGCCGTGGTGGTGCAGCGGTTAGCATTGTTGCCTCACAGCAAGAGGCTCTTCTGTTCGATTCTTGACTGGAGTGCCTTCTGTGCAGAGTCTGCATGTCTTCCCTGTGGTCGGTTGAACTTTAAAGACATGCAGCTAGGTGCATGTGTGCCTTCTGTGAAGGCTGGACATCAGCTGGCATCTCAGTACCGTAAAACTTCATTGCCAGTCATGAGTGGACCAGTAATCCACTGTGGCGACCCCTAACCGGGATAAGTCGAAAGACAACAACATTTAATTTAGTATAACTTTGTCACAATACGCATAAAGACCCTTATTTCCAGATCACAAAAAGGTGACTCAATCACAAATCAAATTCTGCACATCATTAATTCACACATGGAATATGTTTCACCTCTGAAATTGAGAGCAGTATTATAATTTTGTCACACAACCATAGGACTGAATGTTTTTGGAGATATAGAACTGATTGCACTATCCAGTTTTTGCCTATTTCAGATGATGTAATCAAAATGTCTTCTAAACAGCCTGTCACAACTTGGCAAACCTTGTGGCACCAGAGTCACAAATTTCCTTCACTACCCACTACATTACAATTAAAAAAAAATAAAAAATTATAAAACCTTGGCTTGACTATCACAAACTTTTTCTACTGAGAAAATACTGTCATACAGCTGCCGTTCGTTATTCATCCCCAGCTGTAATAGCAGTTTTCTTCTGCTCAATGACTATAGTTACTTGTGCTATAGATTAACAAAAGGTTTGGTATGGGGAAGTACTGATGAGAATGGTCTCTAGTGAGAATTGTTATGGTTTGCAAAATAGGAAAATAGACTCCAACTAGGAATTAATGTAATAAAAATGTGCAAGACCCTGAACTTTGTTTTGAGAAACATTAGGTAAATCATTCATCCTACAAGTGGTGGATCTAAGAAAGTTAGACATAAAGCAGATTTTAAGTTAAAATTATCCTAGCTTGAGTCATGAAATTTAATGGAAAATCATACACTGCAATGTCAAAAGGCAATAGTGAGAACAAACTGGTCGAAAACTTAGCTAAATAGTGAGACATTATCAGTTCTGAGGTGTTTCTATCAATTTTTGATAGATTTGGTTTAAAGGTAGACATTGGGCTGTTAACTGAAGTGGACATATGAAAATATAAGGGAATGGACAGGTTAGAGATGAGAAATTCAGAAATCGTACAAAAACCTACTGAAAGAGAAGAAAGAAGATATTAAACTAAAAAACTCACTTATCAGTAGGTGCCCGGAATTTGTGAGGTAAAATGGGAAAGGCTGAAAGGGGTTGATGTGGCAGGTAGAGGGGTAAAAAAGCCATGTTTTTTTTTTAATCATACTGAGATACAGGGTCCTTATTGGATTGTATTATAGGCATTTGATAAATGCAAGCCATGGCAGGAGTACAGGAACAGCTATAACAGATGAGGCACTGGATACTAATGGTGTAGGTCAGAGGCAATTGAATAAGGACAAATTGCAACATCATGACAAGCTCAGCAGCCCCTACAGTTCCCATTGTTTGCACTTACATTTATTCCAGCACTGTTATACTCTAGTTTGGAACAAACTGAATTCAGTAATGATTTATCTTTCCTCTTTTCAAAAGGAAGGCAATGTAATTATTTGCATTTCCATGTATCTCAGATTGTGTTGCTTCAGTTGACTTAATGACACATGATTATAATCACCATTGTTATTAAGACTCTTGTCTTAATATATTACAAGTCTTATACATGGAATTTTCTTCTTTGGCAACTACCTAAAATAACCAAATCAAGATGACTTCTACATCAATAGAGAGCAGACAAAGGGCTGTGGATGGCGTATAGAGATAGTTTAGTGCCTTTGTGTAATGAACTATTTTTGTCTCTTTTGAAAAGAAAAGTATATATCATAAATATGCCATAAGAACTGACTGGTACTAATGAACTATAAACCATTTTAGAGTTATGAGCCTGGCAAAAACAGCAGGGAAAAATAATACTTTTGAATGCTTGTCACATAACTATATAGCTGGAATTATCTGTCAGGTTTTGCTAACGTGTCTTACATTGTTTAATTGTACTACAAGGCCTGACAAGATAATGTGATGCAGCTACTATAAGACCCTTCCCAAAGGGTGACCGATCTTACTGTGTAATGTTACTATTACCCAAATGGTAAGTGTGACCAACAACAAGGCTATTGGAGTGGGCTATACAGTGTCACCAAATACATATGCAAGTACTCTAAGAGCTTAAATATCTCTAACAAACTAGCCACAATTAAAAGGTTAAATATTTAATAATAAATAATAAAAGAACAAGACAATACCGAGTAACTCAACACAGTGACAACAGAGTTCAGAATCACAGGAAATATTTTAACAACATTGCAGGACAGTCTCACATAAATATAGAAAACATCTGTCTGCTGTCAGATGCAGAATAATTTGAAATGGTTCAGTCTAGCTGCTAATTGGACAATGGAAACCTTTATTTTCCTGCAGATTTTTTTTAACGTTGGTAACATGCAAAATGATTATACTCAATGTAATTCTTCCACAACCTGACTTAAATACAAAAGAAATGCACAACTGCACAGGTAGTTAAACATACCCAAATGGGGATGATGATGCATTTTCTTGGCATTTAGCTGGAGGCCATGTTTCTGGCACCAGTCATTTGTTTGGGTGAGACCCTCTTGTAGCCTATTCAGAATTGTTTTATTAAGTCAGTAATGTGAGTTCTTTACTTTATTGCAAATTTGTTGGCTTATTTTTGTGGATTATAGTATTATAGGACTGCTAATGTTGACATTTTACATACTTGGACTGCTGGAGTGGTTTTCCCAGTAAGAATTGGTAGTGCTGTAGTGACTAACTAAAATGACAGTGCTAGTGTTACCATCCTTGTACCAGTAAGAAACTGTTGCTTACATGCTAACCATACATGTTCATAGCTCTATCGCAGTCCATCTGAATTTTGTGAATTCCACCTGTGTCTTTCCTGCCTGGATATTTTTAGTTTTAGTTTTTATTTCCTTATTTTTTAATGTAAATTGTTATCCATTGTTTTAAAATAATAAATATAACTAGGAATAAAGTAGTAGTAGTTAATACTAGTTACTATCATGCCAAAATAAAACTGGTATAATGAAAAGAAAAATAGTGGATGAAAGGAGAGTGTTTCAGGAGAAATGGACTGACAACTATTTCTTTGTTAAATCTAATAATAAAATGCTTTGCTTACTATGCAGAGAAGTGGTATCCGTTTTCAAGGACTACAATTTTGAAAAGGCATTATATTCAAATGCACCCAAAATTAAGTGAATTGCAAGCAAAAATATTAGATTTAAAAAAAATCTTACACTCCAACAGCAGCTGTTTCAGAAATCAGCTATTCAACCAGATTCCTTAGTCAAGACAAGTTATTCTGTAGCAAATTTAAATGCTAAAAAATCCAAGCCATTTGCTGATGTTGAATTTATTAAAGAATGCCTTGAAAGTGTAGCAGACATAATTTGTCCTGAAAAAAATCAGATGTGTAGCAGACATAATTTGTCCTGAAAAAAAATCAGATTTCTTTAAAATAAGTTTATCACACCAGATAGTGCAACTTCCAAGTTCTTCTCCATAGCTTTTGATGACAGCACTGATGTTACAGATACAGCACAACTTGCCATATTTATTTGAGGTGTTGACAAGGATTTCAGTATTACTGAAGAACTGGCCTCTTTGGTTCCACTTAAAGATACCACGAAGTCTGTTGATCTGTATAAAGCACTAAAAGCAACACTGGCAAGATTTTCCTTGACCATCAGAAACCTGTCTGGCATAGTAACTCACGGTGCTCCAGCTATGGTTGGAAAGAAGGAAGGACTAACACCACTGATGGAAGAAGATGCAAAACAGATCAGTGATGTGCGTTTCATGAAGTACCACTGTATTATACATCAAGAAAATGTGTGTGCACAGACTTTAAAAATGGAAGATATTATGAATGTTATTATTAAAACAATCAATTTTATAAGATCCAGAGGATTAAATCACCGCCAGTTTCAGGAGTTTCTGAATACTTTGGAAACTAGCTATGGAGACATTGTGTACTTTACTGCAGTAAGGTGGTTAAGTTGTGGTAAAATGCTGAAACGTTTCTATGATTTAAGAAATGAAATTAAGTCCTTTATGGAGTCAAAATGAAAGCCTGTACCTGAATTTGAAAATGCAAACTGGATGGCTGATTTAGCATTCTTAGTAGACATCACTGCTCATTTAAACGACCTGAACCTGTACCTCCAAGGTGAAAATCTACTAATAAATAACATGTTTCAAACAGTGATGGCATTTGAAGTGAAACTGAAATTATGGCACTGTCAGGTTAAGAACAATAACTTCATTCACTTTGGAACACTGTCTGAGCAAAGCCACATAAATACTGAAAAATATGTGGCATTAATTAATAGTTTATCACAGGAATTTGAGAGTAGATTTCAAGATTTCAGAAAACACCAACCGCATTTCCATATATTTGCTACTCCATTCTCAGTTGACACCATGTTACCTGCAGACCTGCAAGTGGAATGCATAGAATTGCAGTCAGATATACAACTTAAAGAAAAATTTCTGCAAGTGTCTTTATTGGACTTTTATAAGTTGTACCTGCCTAAAGAAAAATATTCGTCACTTCACGAACATGCCCTGTTCATGACATCTGTTGGAGAGTACATACATTTGCGAGCAATTTATTTCTTGTATGAGATATACAAAAAGTAAAATCAGAACTAAAATTTCAGACGAGCATCTTGAAAATACTCTTTGCATCACCACTACCTCTATCAAAACAGATACAGACACACTGGTATCAAAAATACAGGCTCAGTGTTCACATTAAAAAGGTTATGCTCATAATGTTTGTTTATTACACAAAAGAACAATCTTGATTTGACAGCCTGAACCTCCTGATATGAACACTTTATGAAAGTATAACAAGAACTAGGACCAATATGTTTGAATGCTGTGAAGGTCTATGCCTGGCTGCACCCTTGTAAACAGGGTTTATGAATAAACATTGCCACTACTAATAAAGTCAATTATTTGTTGAAATTTGTGAAAAGTAACAAACACTGGAAGACCCCTTTCAAATTTTCAGCAAACATTGGGAAACGACTCAAGTTGGAGACGTATAGTGAGCTAAGGAAGACGTACAAAAAGGTGTCATCTGATGATGCTGTGCCACACTGGGTGATCTGTACAAGTCATCAGCTGAAATATGCACTCATGCATATTGGAGAGACAATCTGTACAAGTCGTCAGCTGAAATGTTCATTAGAGAGACAACTGCAAAAAGCAGGAGTGAGATTACCATGTGAAATTGGTGTGTGTTGTCGCATATTATCATCCGCAGAGTATGCGGCACTTTATCGATGCTACAGAGTGACGAAAAGCAAAGGTCCAATATCCTAGTAGTGATGACATACCTACTGCAATGGAATTGGAAACAGAAGAATACAAAAGCACATTGGTGACATATGGACATTAAGGACATGACAGAAGACATGGACATCTTTAAGAAACCAACAAAATCAAGAGGTATGATCTCATACAAATGGAAGGGTTCAGTACCTGTTAATTATTTTTTTTTCTTTTTCTTTACAAATGAACTAAGATGTTAGAGTTAACTGTTAGATCAGGAATTAGAATTAGAATGAGAATTAGAATTTTAGGGCAAATATTAGGCATTTATTCCATTTATTCATTGTTCAAATGCACCTGCAGTATAGCCAGGAGGTCAACTTTGGTCACCTGTGACAGCGAAAAAGTTAACTATATGATATATTTTATATGTGGCCCCAAGACAATTTCTGTTCCCAGCAAGCAAAAAGGTTGGACATCCATATACTAGAGGGTAGAAACATGATAAATTAGAACAGATGCATTAACATAATGACGCAGTGCTGAATTAGTAGAACAGGCTAGTATGACCAGTCTGTATGAAAAATTAATAATATTCAAGTTCAGTAGTTGTGGCAGCCTGAAAGCAAACAACTAGTTCATTAAGTCTGCATTTTTATCTGATCAGACAACTGTCCAGCATGAGGGTTAGGAGTGATGGGCAAGGAGGTAACAGCCAGCAGTCTTAGATTATGTTAGGAGAGCACAGGAGTATATGAGCGGTCAAGTACAACAAAATTATTTATTTGGCGAGGATGGCTGCAGAAACAAAGGGAAGGACGAAAATACTATGTTTCATTAAGAATAATAATAGCTGTGAGGGACAACAGACAAAAATACAGAGAATATGGGGATGAGACGCAAACCAGGAGTAGAGCTATGCAGAAGAAAAAGGCAGCATAGTGATTGAGGAGAACCAAGAAAGAAGTGGAGAGGAGACTGACCTAAAAAAGCAAAGGAAGAGAAAAAGCCTTTTGGGTATATAGGAGTGAAAAAAGACCACCAGGGATATATATATATATATATATATATATATATATATATATATATATACAGTAGGAGAGATAAAAAGGGATTGGCAGCTAAGAGATGAAAAAATGAGAAAGGTGTTAAGGGCACTGATAAAAGATGTAATACAGTGATCTGATTCTACCAAGGAACCTCATGATGGGACACTAGGAGGTCATGTAGAATTGAAAGCAAGCAGTGCTGGTGGTGTCCATCTACAAAGCAAACCATGGACCATTCAAGGGATCAGCAAGACTACTATTCTGACTATCAGTGGGGAAACTAAAGATATTGTCCTATAAGAATGGGGGTTTTAGTGAATTCCAGCATGGACTCACAGCAAGTCAATTTTGTTTGACAAACCTGATCCAATTCTATGACTGAGTTGTTATGTAGACAAAAACAGCTCTGAGGACCTGATCAACTGGGACTTTAGCAAAGCCTTTAACTTCATCTACTACAGGTTACTTACTAAAATGAGACGGGCTGGAGAAGGTGATCAACTTAACAGATATGTGGAGAAGTAGTTAGATGGTAGAGAAGGAGAAGTGGTAATCTGAAGGTCGTTCTCAGAATAGAGTGTGATAAGTGTTGTCCAAATGGATCATTTTAGATCAAACTCTGTTTAATATGTTCATTTCTAACTTCAGTCAGTGCATGGAAACTGGATGAATGTTTCTACAGCTGATGCAGAGTTTGAGTACATGGGATACTTTTTAGTACCTGATTTGTTTATTATTTATTTATTCTATTTTACATTTATTAACCAGGAAAGTCCACTGGACACAGGTCCTTTTTCAGTAGAGGCCTGGGGAGAAAAGCTCCAGAAAGTGAACAAAACAAACATTCAAAGACAGGTAATATCTAGAACATATCTTAGCATGTCTAGAACAATAACAGTCGAAAAATTCAGTTAGACATTGATCAGATAATATATAAGGTTGAAAATTACAGACATAATAATACAATTAGAAATTACTGCATCATTATAAAAGGCACTAGTTAATAAAGCATTATAAAGGTCAGTAGAGTTATAAGATGTGCACATATTAATTATGTCTCCTACCTAATAAAAATATCAACATGAGATTAAGACAAGGCTAGAATCTCTAGAAAGATTGTTTAGACCAAGGTGGAAACATCAATACATTTTACTATATCTTATGAACAATATACAATACCATTCAAGAGCCTAGGCCTATTAAAACTACTTGAGTTGTATGGAGATGTCAGGTAAGAGAAAGGAGTGGTATAATGTGGTGGGTATGTTTAACCTGGTGTGTTATAGAAGCATAGTCAGTTGTTACTGAGATGGGCTATAAGTGAATGTTTAAACAGTGTGAAGGAAGGGGTAATAGTTATATCACTAGGAAGAGTGTTCCAGATTTTTGACATGTAGTTAGAGAATAGCATGTCCCCTGCTGTATTATTTGTTTTAGTAACTTTGAGGAGAAATCTGTTACTTGGAGCAAAGAGTTCTATTATTTATGTGAGGGTGAAGTAAGTTTTGTAGTGCAGGGGTTTTAGCTGGTTGATATAGAATTTTGTGGGCCAGAGACAAATGGATTGTAGTGTAATAGTTGGGGGGTTGCAAACAGATGAGCTGTGTTAAGGATGAGCAGTGGTGAGTTCTAAATGGGGAGTCTGAGGCGAAGCTAGCTATTTTGTTATAGCAACATTCAAGCTTTGCTAAGTCTACTTTTCTAAGGTTGCTAAAAATGGGTGAGGCATAGAGGAGGGTAGAGATAAGGTAAGTGCGGGATATGGTTGCTTTTGTTTGTTTGGAGAGGAGTTGTCTATTTCTATACAGGATGCCTAGTTTTTATGGACTTTCTTGATGGTCTGAGAGATATGGATATTAAATCTCAGATTGTTATCAATTTCTATGCCAAGGGGTTTGGTGTGTTCAGTGGGAAGGATAGAAATGTTGTTGCTTGAAGTAATGTTAAAGGGGATAGCTAAAGAGGTGAGCCTAGTTGGTTCAAAGAGCAGCAGCTTGGTCTTAGCAGGGTTAAGTATGAGTTGGATATTAGAGAGCCATGCTTCTATAGACAGGAAAGATTGTTGTGTTAATGTATGGAGTTCCTGTAGTGAGGAAGCTGCACAGATGAATGTAGAATCATCTGCATATTGTATGACAGATGCATTGGAAGTAGTGGTGTAGAGATTGTTGGTATAAAGGGTAAAAAGAAGTGAGCCTAATATGGAACCCTGTGGTACACCAAGAGTGACTAGAAGAAGGGGTGAGAGTTCCTGCTGCCACAATACTGCTTGTTGGCGGCCATCTAGATAAGTTTGGAATCAGGATATGGAAGATTTAGTTAGTCCTAGTTCAGATAGCTCTTTGATAAGTATATCATGTCTGGCCATATCAAAGGCCTTTGAGAGGTTGAGAAAGATAGCAGATACAAATTTACCATTGTTCCTATGTGTATTAACTATATTGGTGAAAGACAGAAGGGCAATGGTGGTACTGTGAAAGGGACGAAAGCTGTGCTGAGTGTGTGACAGGAGTTTATGTGAATACAGGTAGTCTATCATTTGAGAATGTATGCACTTTTCCAGGATTTCTGCTAAAGGGGATAGAATAGCTATCGGTCGGTAGTTACCTCCTTTATGAAGTGGGATTATATGAGATATTTTCCTGATTTTGGGAACCATGGATTCAAACAGGGACCTGTTAATGAGAATGGTTATAGGGTAGGCCACTGCATCTGCAGAAATTTTTAGAAAGTCTGCTGGTAATTTGTCTGAGGCCAGAGTAGTGGGTTTGAGTTGTTTGAGATGCTTTTTAACCCTATCTATAGAGACAGGCTGGAATTTGAATGAGCTATTCTTTGAGTGAGTTATGCAGGGTCCAAAGTAGGGGGGATTGTTTTTATTTTTCTGTTGGTTTGACCACCAGATGTGTACTGTGGTGAGAAATTCATTCTACCTCATACAGCTTATAAGTAAGAGCATGGCATGCAGGCCGAATGAAGAGAAGCATAGCTGGCTTAACCCACACCCTGTGCCAGTAGCAATTACCAGTGCCCTACCCCCTTAGCTCTTCAAGTGAAGAGCAAAAAAAAAAAAAGCCAATTGCTACTCTGTAGCGATCAGCTTATTACAGTCACATGCACCCCCTGGCTCTTCCACTTAAACAAAAAAAACATCCATTTTACTGTGATCGGCTTATTACAGTTAGATCTTTGTCCCTGCAGCTTTTCATTTAAGAGCAAAACAAAATAACAAAAAAAAAATGGTGTTACTTCTACTGGCCCCTACCTCCTGCCCTAGCCATTCAAGTCCCATTTCTGTGCCCTGACCCCAACCCTAATTCTGAACAATTTGTTAAAAAATTTCTTCTTTTAAACTGTAGTAAAATGTTTGCTACAAATATAACAAATAGTTGCTTTAGTTTATACCATGCCTGCACAGAGTACTATGGCATTCATGTTTTAATAATAAAAACATCTCTCTCACTCCCTCTCTCTCTAAATATATATGTGTATATATATATATATGTGTGTATATATATATATATATATATATATATATATATATATATATATATTTTTTTTTTTTTTTAAACTACAGTAAACTGCTTACTACAAATGAGGCAAACAATTGCTACTGTTTATACCGTGCTTGCACTAAGTGCTACAGCACTCAGGTTTTAGTTAAAAAATATATTTTATTTTCCTTTTAAACTATAGCAAGGAGTTGATACAGTTTAGACCACACACTGAGTACTACAGCACTCAGGTTTGACCTCAAATGCAATACTGACTTTTAAAGCCAGTATACATTAAAGAGACATCCAAATCAGCTGATTACATCCCCCCAAACATTTTGTTCCCAGAGCAGTTGCCCTTGTTGCCCTGCCCTAACTATGCTACTGCAAGGGATTACATTGTTCCACTGTACTCATCTCTCATCAGGGCAGTCATTGAGTACAATGTATCCTTTGGCATGTAGCTCACTAGGCGCTTGAAACAGCTTGAGAGTCTACAGGCATTCCTCACAAAAATACAGAGAGTAAACACGTCCTATGTGGACATCTCAAAGCCTTATCCCTTTACTTAGTCTCCTACATAATGCTGCATGGCAATCAATGGCTAGCCTACAAGGCATCCTCTGATGCCATTATGATGCATATGTTGGACATCTGCAAAGCACATAGGATTAGAAATACCCATTTGAAGGACCTAAACCTCAGAATGACACAAACAAGACATACTGGAGGGATAGGTTTGTGTCTGAAAGATTTCCCCTTCTCTGGAACATGCTTCCCATCTATGTGTAGCAAAATTCATCCCTCACCATATTCAAATGTAGTTTGGACCAATGGATGGGAAATTGCAAATTTATCCCTGGTTTGACACCTATGTCCCTAATGGCTTGGGGCAGCCCGTGAATGGTTTATGTGCATAAGAATATATTGTAACTCATAAAAATTCCTTCTGGTATTGACATGGCAGCAACCTTTCATTAAATCTGGGGTAATCTTGACTAATCATAAAATGTCTCTTGGTCTGACAGCCTACTGACCACTTACAGACTCTAAAAGAGAGAAATGCAATTTTAACACAATTAACAGTGAACTTCAAAAGTTGTTGTTACTCATTTAAAGCATTTATTGCACCAACCCTGATTTGCACACACACACACACACACACACACACACACACACACACACACACACACACACACACACACACACACACACATACATTAAATCCAGGATCATTGTACCGTGGAAAAGAGGGACTGCCATTATAGTCCTTGAACATTCAGCAGGAACACGATTGATGGAACCTGGTTCAATCCAGACATTAGGATATAATTCTTCATTGAATGGCAGAGAAGTGAAGTGAGTTAGAAAAGTAGCAAGCGCATGCTAAAACAAGACAATACAAAAAGTTTGGAAACCTACAGTAAGAGGACATAAGTAAGAGGGTCAGCTGCCCTTGGCTATCTGCAATGTTCAGAAGAACAGACAGATCCATCGTCTTAGTTTTCTGTTATTTTTTTATCATGATGTGCTACCTTTATAATTGATCATGTCTTAATACAAACAATTTAAAGATATTACTAGTTCTGCTGTTTGAACTTTTAGAATTCTGGGATGAAGCTGCTAATGCCCCACTACTTTGACCATCTTCAGCTTTAAGAGCTCTTTCAAAAATACTCTTCCATTAATAGAGTGGTGTTAGCTTTCTTACCTAAATAAATGTTTTATATTGCTTGTTTTGAAGTATCTCTTTTAAATTTTCTTTTGAGAAGCGATACATGACTGGTGTTTGTGCAGTTTCCCTGTCTCTCTTCCTCCACTTAATCCGTATATTAAACTTTAGTATGTCTTCCTTTTTTCTGTTGTTATATTTCCTTAGTTTACCCAAAGGTTTTCTAACTTTACCTACTTTAACTTCAACTTCAGCTGATACTGCTTTATGGCCTGATTCTTCTGTTTGGTTCTAATTATTTCCTTTCTCTGTATCTGTAAGTGGTATCTCTTTGAGCATCATTGCAATTTCTCTTTTTCATTTGCCATGTAGTTTGTCCTTGCAAAGTCAAAGTAAAAAAAACTTTATTGTCATTCAGAACTACACCACAGTGTAGCTGAATGAAATTGCAATGCTTTGTTCCCAATACAAAAACATATGTACACAGAATAATAATAAAATAACATAATAAAAATAAAAGTAAAAATAGAATAAAACAATAACCTAATTGTGACACCTGTGCCCTGGCCCAGCAATCAAGGAGCCTCAATCCTCACCAGTAACACCAGAGAGGGCATCTGATATATGAAGGAAAGGATAACAAATACACACAGTAATGTGCAATTTCCCTTAAGAGCACACAGAGATCACAGTCAGTCTGGGGCTGGTCGCTCCCTTGCTCTCCAGGTCCCCAGTAAGACTCCCCACTGGCACAGCTATAGGGTCCAGATCTCAGCCTAGCTGGGCAAGCTAAAACCTCCAGCACCCTCTCTGTCCAGTCAGTGCTTCATGCCCCTGCCCAAGTAGCTGACACACACTTTGAGATAAGAGTTTATACAACCACACAGACACTCCTGGGAAAGGCTGGCTGAGGTTCACCAGATGTGCCCCTATTACCCGCCTGCCACCACCCAGCTAATATTTATCAGCTACTCAAAGGCCCTTAAAAGGGTGTCCAATTATTACTATGCAATATTATCCAATTGGTAGTATAACTAAACAATCAAGGCTTATTAGAGTGACTTGGTACAGTAATCACTATAAATATGCAATGTCCTCTAGAGCTTAAATTATCTCTACACAAAACAGCCACAGTTGAAGGGTTTTAAAATATTTAATAATAAATAATAAAAATACAAGACAGTACTTCTTACTACACGGTGCTAGTCAAGAGCTCAAACATCACAGAGAAATACTTAAAGTAATTCAGTAGTACAGTTCTGACATCACAGAAAAACACTTAGTCTAATCTTTCTAGTTCCTAACTATTTCTAAAAGAATATAAACTTACATAAGAAAACAGGCAGTGCTGATGAGTTGGATAGTCAAGACAAAAATGTTCTCTCTGTTTAAATTGAAATTGCAGTTCTGATTCACATTACATCATTCTTCCCACTTTCCTGGGGTTCCTAGGCTACACATTACATCATTCTTCACACTTCCCTGGGTTCCCAGGCTAACAGAAACTGCATTTATATTCTTAACATCTCCTTTTGTTATCTTGCAGCTGGTCTGGAAACAGATCAATAAACATACACTTGCATGTTTAAATCTAGCAATTTAACTCTTGGTTAAAACAATAGTAAGAATTTCTTCATCTAGACCCTTTGGCACCACTGTCTATATGAAAGGGTCACCACGTGCTTGACTTTGGTCAGTAGAGAGCACTATTGTTTCATTTTTTTCAGTTCCACATCTAACAGCAGTTTTTTTTTCATTTAAGACAACAAGCCTGTGTCTTACATTGATATTTACAAATGATAGAATTATCTATAAAATTCTCTCTGGCTAGGCTGGCAGCCTTCATCTATCTTTACCCACTCTTCAGATATTTCCCTCCCCAGAGAACTCAAGCTAGTTTTTCAAGTGACCCTTGAGACACGCTGCTTAAGAGGGTTAGGTGTATCTGAGTATACCTTCCCCATTCTCTGTCTTGAGAGCCCATCTGCATTGGCATTGCTACTCCCACTGTGGGGCTGCATTGACATATATGCTTGCTTATGATGCATATGTTGGACATCTGCAAAGCACATAGGATTAGAAATACCCATTTGAAGGACCTAAACCTCAGAATGACACAAACAAGACATACTGAGGGATAGGTTTGTGTCTGAAAGATTTCCTTCTCTGGAACATGCTTCCCATCTATGTGTAGCAAAATTCATCCCTCACCATATGCAAATGTAGTTTGGACCAATGGATGGGAAATTGCAAATTTATCCCTGGTTTGACACCTATGTCCCTAATGGCTTGGGGCAGCCCGTGAATGGTTTATGTGCATAAGAATATATTGTAACTCATAAAAATTCCTTGTGGTATTGACATGTCAGCAACCTTTTAATAAATCTGGGGTAATCTTGACTAATCATAAAATGCCTTTTGGTCTGACAGCCTACTGACCACTTACAGATTCTAAAAGAGAGAAATGCAATTTTAACACAATTAACAGTGAACCTCAAACGTTGTTGTTACTCATTTAAAGCATTTATTGCACCAACCCTGATTTACACACAGACACACACACACACACACACACACACACACACACACACACACACACACACACACACACACACACACACACACACATTAAATCCAGGATCACTGTACCTTGGAAAAGAGGGACTGCCATTATAGTCCTTGAACATTCTGCAGGAACACGATTAATGGAACCTGGTTCAATCCAGACATTAGGATATAATTCTTCATTGAATGGCAGAGAAGTGAAGTGAGTTGGAAAAGTAGCAAGCACGTGCTAAAACAAGACAGTACATAAAGTTTGGAAACCTACAGTAAGAGGACATAAGTAGGAGGGTCAGCTGCCCTTGGCTATCTGCAATGTTCAGAAGAACAGACAGACCCATCGTCTTATTTTTTTATCATGATGTGCTACCTTTATAATTGATCATGTCTTAATACAAACAATTTAAAGATATTACTAGTTCTGCTGTTTGAACTTTCAGAATTCTGGGATGAAGCTGCTAATGCCCCACTACTTTGACCATCTTCAGCTTTAAAAGCTCTTTCAAAAATACTCTTCCATTAATAGGGTGGTGTTAGCTTTCTTACCTAAATAAATGTTTTATATTGCTTGTTTTGAAGCATCTCTTTTAAATTTTCTTTTGAGAAGAGATACATGACTGGTGTTTGTGCAATTTCCCTGTCTCTCTTCCTCCACTTAATTCGTATATTAAACTTTAGTATGTCTTCCTTTTTTCTGTTGTTATATTTCCTTAGTTTACCCAAAGGTTTTCTAACTTTCCCTACTTTAACTTCAACTTCAGCTGATACTGCTTTATGGCCTGATTCTTCTGTTTGGTTCTAATTATTTCCTTTCTCTGTATCTGTAAGTGGTATCTCTTTGAGCATCATTGCAGTTTCTCTTTTTCATTTTCCATGTAGTTTGTCCTTGCAAAGTCAAAGTCAAAGAAAACTTTATTGCCATTCGGAACTACACCACAGTGTAGCTGAATGAAATTGCAATACTTTGTTCCCAATACAAAAACATATGTACACAGAATAATAATAAAATAACATAATAAAAATAAAAGTAAAAATAGAATAAAACAATAATAACTCAGACACCTGTGCCCTGGCCCAGCAATCAAGGAGCCTCAATCCTCACCAGTAACACCAGAGAGGGCATCTGATATATGAAGGAAAGGATAACAAATACACACAGTAATGTGCAATTTCCCTTAAGAGCACACAGAGATCACAGTCAGTCTGGGGCTGGTCGCTCCCCCTCTCTCCAGGTCCCCAGTAAGACTCCCCACTGGCACAGCTATAGGGTCTAGATCTCAGCCTAGCTGGGCAAGCTAAAACCTCCAGAACCCTCTCTGTCCAGCCAGTGCTTCATGTCCCTGCCCAAGTAGCTGACACACACTTTGAGATAAGAGTTTATACAACCACACAGACACTCCTGGGAAAGACTGGCTGAGGTTCTCCAGATGTGCCCCTATTACCTGCCTGCCACCAACCAGCTAATATTTATCAGCTACTCAAAGGCCCTTAAAAGGGTGTCCAAT
This sequence comes from Protopterus annectens, assembly GCF_019279795.1. Classification (NCBI taxonomy): domain Eukaryota; kingdom Metazoa; phylum Chordata; order Ceratodontiformes; family Protopteridae; genus Protopterus; species Protopterus annectens. The sequence continues at coordinate 1,078,229,223 of NC_056730.1, read as the reverse complement.
TATTACTATGCAATATTATTATCCAATTGGTAGTATAACTAAACAATCAAGGCTTATTAGAGTGACTTGGTACAGTAATCACTATAAATATGCAATGTCCTCTAGAGCTTAAATTATCTCTACACAAAACAGCCACAGTTGAAGGGTTTTAAAATATGTAATAACAAATAATAAAAATACAAGACAGTGCTTCTTACTACACAGTGCTAGTCAAGAGTTCAAAGATCACAGATAAATACTTAAAATAATTCAGTAGTACAGTTCTGACATCACAGAAAAACACTTAGTCTAATCTTTCTAGTTCCTAACTATTTCTAAAAGAATATAAACTTACATAAGAAAACAGGCAGTGCTGATGAGTTGGATAGTCAAGACAAAATGCTAATAATCTCTAGTTCTCTGTTTAAATTGAAATTGCAGTTCTGATTCACATTACATCATTCTTCCCACTTTCCTGGGGTTCCTAGGCTACACATTACATCATTCTTCACACTTCCCTGGGTTCCCAGGCTAACAGAAACTGCATTTATATTCTTAGCATTTCCTTTTGTTATCTTGCAGCTGGTCAGGAAACAGAGCAATAAACATACACTTGCATGTTTAAATCTAGCAATTTAACTCTTGGTTAAAACAATAGTAAGAATTTCTTCATCTAGACCCTTCGGCACCACCGTCTACATGAAAGGGTCACCACATGCTTTACTCTGGTCAGTAGAGAGCACTATTGTTTCATTTTTTTCAGTTCCACATCTAACAGAAGTTTTTTTTTTTCATTTAAGACAACAAGTCTCTGTCTTACATTGATATTTACAAATGATATAATTATCTACAAAATTCTCTCTGGCTAGGCTGGCAGCCTTCATCTATCTTTACCCACTCTTCAGATATTTCCCTCTCCAGAGAACTCAAGCTAGTTTTTCAAGTGACCCTTGAGAAACACTGCTTAAGAGGGTTAGGTCTATTTGAGTATACCTTCCCCATTCTCTGTCTTGAAAGCCCATCTGCATTGGCATTGCTACTCCCACTGTGGGGCTGCATTGACATATATGCTTGCAACATCAGGCTCCATCTTAGCAACTTGGCATTTTCGAGGCTGGTTTGGTTTAACCATGTTAGGGGGCTGTGATCTGTCATAGCAGTGAATTTCCTTCCATACAGATAAGGATGAAGTTTCTGCAGTGCCCACACTATGGCTAGACATTCCTTTTCTACAGCTGCATAGCATTCCTCCCTGGGTTGGAGTCTACAACTGAGATAAACCACTGGGTGTTCTTCCCCCTCTGAAGAAATCTGGCTAAGTACAGCCCCCACCCCATGGTTCAAAGCATCCTCCTGCACAACAAATTATTTGCTGTAATCTGGACTGGCTAATGCAGGGGGTCCTCCCAAAGCTTCTTTAAGCTTCTGGAATGCCCGCTAACATGCTGGGGTCCACACTACTTTATATGGCCTGTTCTTCCTTGCCAGGTCTGTGAGGGGAGCAGCTATGGTACTATAACTGGGGATGAACTTTCTGTAGTTCCCTGTTGTCCCTAAAATTCCCTCACCTGCTTTTTAGTAACAGGTGCAGGCCATGCTTGAATGGCTTCCACTTTGGCAGGTTCTGGCCTTATCTTACCACTCCCCATTCTATATCCTAGGTAGGAGACCACTGCCATACCCACCTGACATTTGCTCAGCTTAATGATCAATCCTGCCCTCTGTAGTCTGCCCAGCACTTCCCTGACATGCTGAAGGTGCTCTGGCCAGGAATGGCTGTAGATGGCAATATCATCTAGGTAAGCAAGAGCAAACCCTCCTGCTTCTGCTAGGATACGATCCACCAGCCTCTGGAAAGTAGCTGGGGCATTCTTCATCCCAAAGGACATCTTTGTGAACTCATACAAGCCAAAAGGAGTCACAAAGGCTTACTTCTCTCTAGCACCGGGAGTCAAGAGCACCTGCCAGTAACCCTTGGTAAGATCAATGGTTGTAAGATACTTAGCCCCACCCATTTTCTCTAGGGCCTCATCTGGCCTAGGCATGGTGTAAGCATCTGACTCTGTGTGACTATTTATTTTCCTGTAGTCCACACAAAAACTGGTGCTGCCATCCTTCTCTGGCACCAGCACCACTGGGGAGGCCCAGGGAGTGTTGGACTCTTGAATCACCCTTAGTTCCAACATCTTCTGTATCTACTCCTTCAGAGTCTGTTTGACTCTCTCAGGCACTCTATAAGGGGCCTGCCTAATAGGCCTTTGGGGTCCTGTATCCACCGGGTGCTGCCCCAGGTGAGTGCGCCCTGGTTTCCTAGTGAACATGTCCCCAATTTCCTGCAACACTGCTCAGATTTCTCAAACCTGGGTAGGAGATAGCTGCTGGGGCATTGCTACTCCTTCCCCTGAAGTGTCAGCCCGAGCCTTAATGAGGAGATCAGTCCCCAGATCTCCCTCAGACTCCTCCTTTAATCCACTGCAAATGATCAGCACATGGGACTCCCTATCATGGTAAGGTTTCATCATGTTAACATGGTACAATTTGTGCCCCTGCCTACTGCCTGGCAGTTCCACCATGTAATTAACATCACTTACCTTTCTTACCACCTTGTAGGGTCCCTCCCAAGCTGCTTGTAGCTTGCTGTGTCTGACAGGAATGAGAACCATTACCTGCTGCCCCACAACTAAACAATCAAGGCTTATTAGAGTGCCTTGGTACAGTAATCACTATAAATATGCAATGTCCTCTAGAGCTTAAATTATCTCTATACAAAACAGCCACAGTTGAAGGGTTTTAAAATATTTAATAATAAATAATAAAAACACAAGACAATACTTCTTACTACATAGTGCAGTCAAGAGTTCAGCGATCACAGAGAAATACTTAAAATAATTCAGTAGTACAGTTTTGACATCACAGAAAAACACTTAGTCTAATATTTCTAGGTCCTAGCTATTTCTAAAATAAAACACAAGTATAAGATAAACTTACATAAGAAAACAGGCAAAGTGCTGATGAGTTGGATGGTCAAGACAAAAATGCTTAATAATCTCTGGTTCTCTCTGTTTAAATTGAAATTGCAGTTCTGAATTACATTGCATCATTCTTCACACTTTCCTGGGGTTCCCAGGCTACATATTACATCACATCATTCTTCACACTTCCCTGGGTTCCCAGGCTAACAGAAGCTGCATTTACATTCTTAACATCTCCTTTTGTTATCTTGCAGCTGGTCAGGAAACAGAGCAATAAAAATACATTTGCATGTTTAAATCTAGCAATTTAACTCTTGGTTAAAACAACAGAAATAATTTATTCATCTAGACCCTTCAGCACCACTGTCTACATCAAAGGGTCACCACACGCTTTACTTTGCTCAGTAGAGAGCACTGTTGTTTCATTTTTGTTTCAGTTCCACATCTAACAACAGTTTTTTTTCCATTTAAGACAACAAGCCTGTGTCTTACATTGATATTTACAAATTATATAATTATCTATAAAATTCTCTCTGGCTAGGCTGGCAGCCTTCATCTATCTGTATCCACTCTTCACAATAATGACTAGACACACTTTACATATAAATAGAATTGAGTAACAACATGTGCATGACATTACTATAACATAAATACTAAGCAGCTTAGAATGAATATTGCACAGTGTGATTTCTATTGCACTTCACAGAGTCCTGTGGTAAGGTAAGGTGTGAACCAATGTTAAATCTGCACATCAGTTAGTTATTGCACATGAAAAAGCTTAATACTTATAGTGCAACAACGTCTGGATATGTAAGGATCTGTGCAGTCAGATAAATAGCATAACTATGTGGTAGGAGGGGAAGAATGCATTGACAGTCTCCTAGCTCATTTTTAACAGGAGTTCAGTAGTCTGATGGAGAGAGGAAAGAAACTGTTGTTAAGTCTAGCAGTCCTACAGTGCATACTTCTGTATCTCCTACCTGAGGAGAGGCAGGAGAACATACCATTTGCAGGATGCGAAGGATCATTGGATATCTTCCTGGCTCTACTGATGCAGTGTGATTCATGTAGGTCTTCCAGAGGCGCAAAAGAGGAACCAGTGATTTTCTCTGCTGTCCTTACAACTCGCCTGAGAGCCTTATGATTGGAGGTGTTGCAGCCCCCATACGAGACAGTGATATTATTGGCAAGGACACTTTTGATGGTACCCCTGTAAAAAGTTTGGAGGATGGTCTTCGATAGTTTTGCCTTCTTCACTTTCCTTAGGAAGTGCACGCATTGCTGAGGTTTTTTGACCATGTAAGATACATGGACTGAAAAGGACAAGTCCTCAATGATATAGGTTCCCAGAAACTTTGTACTTTTGACCCTTTCCACTGTCATCCCTTTCATCTCCAGAGGTTGGTGTGGTTCTTAAGACCTTCTAAAATCCACAATCAGTTCCTTAGTCTTGCTGATATTCAGCACTAAGTTGTTGTCACACCAGCCCAACAGATGTTCAATCCTGTTCCTGTAGGCCATCTTCTCTCTGTCTCTGACCAGACCTATGACCATGGTGTCAGCCATGAATTTGACGATTTTATTGGACTCATGTCTGGCCATGCAGTCATGTGTCAGCAAAGTGAATAGGAGAGGACTTAAGATGCACCCCTGTGGTACTCCTGTAGTCAGGGTTATGCTTTTGGAACTGTTGTCGCCCAGACAAACCCTTCAAGGCCTTTCTGTGAAGAAGCTTAGAATCCAATTACATAAGTGGGAGTTAATGCCCAACTGTAGTAGTTTCATTATCCGATTCTGAAGGATGACGGTATTGAAGGCAGAACTGAACTCTATGAATAGTAGTCTTGCATAGCAGTTCTTGCCTTCCAAGTGGGTCCGAGTTTCATGGACTGCTAGGGAGATGGCATCTGCTGTACTACGGTTTGTCCTGTATGTAAACTGCAATGTGTTCAGAGTCACTGGTATGCTTGAGGCTATGTGATATTTAACCAACCTTTCAAAGCATTTTATCACTATCGAGGTTAAAGCCACTGGTCAGTAGTCATTTAGAGTTTTTGGTTGTGGTTTCTTGAGTAAGGGAATGAAGGTCATCTTCTTGAAGCAGTTTTGTACATTGGCTATTTGTAGAGAAGTATTGAAGATGTCCATGAGTACTGGTGCCAAATCTTTCACACATTCCCATAGTACCCTACCCATGATGTTATCTGGGGCAGCTGCTTTCCTCAGGTTGACCTATTTCAAGGTTCTGATGACATTAGTTGTGTTCAGGCTCAACACTGCTTCATCCTTGTCAACAGGTTCATAGGTTCACAGGTAGGTACTAGGCTATCAGCCCAAGGGCCTACGTAAGCCTAGCCAACAAGGTTCCCTGGCTTATGCCACCCAAAAAAGTTATTTTCCTGTGCCACTGTTGAGCAGAGACACAGAAGTGATCCCTGGGGTGTATTTCCTATTTCCCATCCACTCATCAAGATTTTTCTTGAAGAGTGCTAATGAAGAACTTTGCTTGATATAGATGGGTAGCCTGTTCCAGAGTATGGGGAGTCTCTGGAACGGAAATCTATCCCTCAAGCATGTTCTGTTTATTGTGGTGACAATTTTAGGTCCCTAGAGCATGTAGCTCGGAGGGATTGGGATTTCTTTAGGTGTAGCATGTCCAACAGCTCTGGGTTTGACATAGCTTTATATGTTAGGCAGAGATCACCTCGGAGTAGGTGATATGCTACAGAGTAAAGCTGGAGTTTTTTGAGATGGTCAGTGTAGGGCATTTGTTTGAGGCCAGTAATCCTCTTTGTGAGGTACTTCTGTGGCCTTTCCAGCTGCTAGAGATGTCTTGTGAGGTACATTCCAAAAGGGGCATTGTACTCTATAATGGGTCTAATGAGTGTCGAGTAGAGAGGAACAATTACCTCTTTTTTCCTGGATGAGAACCCCTTTATGATGAGGTGTGCCACATAGAAGGACTTCCTGACTACTGTGATGATGTGACTATCAAAGGAGAGGCTACTGTCCACCTCGGTCCCAAGGTCTCTTATCACACATTTGATGTTAAGTAGATTGCTGCCTATGTGGTAGTTCATGGGTACAGAGTTTTTACCAAAGGGGATGACACTGCACTTTTTGGCATTGAGCTTGAGGCCATGGCTCTGACACCAGGCATCTGTCTCAGCAACGCCCTTCTGTAGGATGTCCACATCATTTGGGGACTTGACTATGGCTCCTAGTTTGCAGTCATCTGCAAACTTCATTAGCCAGAGGCCTTCTGTGTTAGCCTGAACTTCAGAGAAGTAGATACCAAACAGGAGAAGTCCCAGGACGGAACCCTGTGGTACTCCACTTGTCACTGCTTTCAGGTCAGATTTGGAGTCTGCAACTTTTACAGTGTGGGTTCTGTCAGTGAGCCAGTTGGCAACCCATCTTGTGACATAGGGATTTATACCTAGTTTAGTGAGTTTAGCTATAATTCCAGAATGGGGGATGGTGTTGAAAGCCTTGGCGAGGTCAAAATAGGCTGTGTGAAGCAGTTTATTTGCCACCATTTTGTTATCTGCATCAAACCTGCTGAAGCAGATGGCCAGTTGGTTCAGAAATTCAGTGATGTCATCCCATGAGGCTGATGCAGGTTTGTAGTCAGTGATGGTTTGTATGCATCCAGGTCAATGTGGTTGTCTATCATGGCTGCCTGTGTGAACACCGACCAGTCCATGCACTCAATGCAGTCATGGAGAGCTGAGACTGCTCCCTCAGGCCATAGCCTTATTTGCTTTCTGGTTTTCAGTAGTGATTTATATGCAGAAACCAGCATGGTGGTTAGCAGTCAGAGCTACCTAGATGTGGATAAGGTGCTGCTTTAGATACTTGCTTAATGCTGGTATATAGCTTATCCAGTGTATTTACCCTTCTCGTGGCAGTCCACATGTTGGTGGTAATGGGGTAATACTGTCTATAAGTTGGCCTGGTTAAAGTCCCCTGCAACTACTATTGCAAACTCAGGGTTGTTGTTCTGAGCATCACTCATAGACTGACAAAGGGCTTCATTGGTGTTTGCATTGGGTGGAATGTAGGCTGCCATAATACATACTCCATTGAACTCTCTAAGTAAGTAGAAAGGTCTGCCTTTTGAGGACAGAAATTCAATGTTCTCCAAGCAGAAGGACTCAACCATGTCACAGTTGCTACACCAGCTCTTATTTACATATATATATATATATATATATATATATATATATATATATATATGTGTATACACACACACACACACACACACACACACACACACACACACACACACACACACACACACACACACACACACACACACACACACACACACACACACACACACACACACACACACACACACACACACACACACACACACAGACACACACACACACACACACACACACACACACACACACACACACACACACACACACACACACACACACACACACACACACAGTCTTATCAGACTATATATTTTTGCACTGTTCTCACACATCTTTTCTATGCTGTTTAGAAATGCACTTGTGAGGTATACTTTGATATCACCCCTAGGATGTACATTGAAATATCAAGGAGTGTACAAGTGATACTCACAACTACAGTAGGTCAAATGTAAATGAAGGGAATATATTGAAAGTGAGAAAGCTGCAGTATCTCAGATTATTCCAACTAGTCTGAGGAACAGTGGTCTTGGAAGTAGGGGGGGTTGAATGGGGGTAAACCTCCCCTGTAAAAATAACTAACAGTAATAACATCCCATATGACTCCCCTCTTTTTATCCCATTTCTCACACTCCTTTACTTCTCTGTTCTCATCATCATATTGAGCTTCTCTGAGTATTACCATCTTCGTTTTTCTCCTTTACTCCTACTCTTGCTCTACTTTTTTTCTTATTGTCCCACCCTTTTTACATTCAACAATTAACACCTTTTATCCCCCTATCCTACTTTAACTCTGCTAAGAGTTCATGTAAAACTGTAATGTCAACCGTGTGTTATTTCACATTGTAACAAATCTAACAGGAATATGCACCAATGGAGTTTTCTTATTTTAATTGACTTATTTATGTGTGTGTGTGTGTGTGTGTGTGTGTGTGTGTGTGTGTGTGTGTGTGTGTGTGTGTGTGTGTGTGTGTAATTTTACCTTTTGCTTTTTTGACTGTATTTTCACTGCAACTGTATATTTTTGCCATGTTGCATAATACCTTCATTCTTCAATAGTATTACATAAATGTAAATGCATTGTCTTCATATTATATTGTTGTTCATGGAGCTTTTCTCCCCGGGGCTCCATTGAAAATGGGCTCTTCTTGGCCAAATGGACTATCCCGTTAAATAAACCATAAAATAAAATAAATAAATAAACTAAAAGGTGCAGCAACAACTTTCGTAATTCACCAGTGTTTGAACTGCAACTTATTTTCAGAAGAAATGTCAGGATTTGTGCTGTTCAATCTCATGCTTCTAATTGTGAATTCAGGATATGTGAGCACTCTTTTATTGTATTGATTGAGTTAATTACGTCAGTTGTTGTGAAGAGCACTTGTTGTTTGCTCAGAGATGGCCACCACTGTTAATGTCTTTGATTGTCTCTTGCCCTCCATTTAAAAGGATCAGATCTAAGATTTTTTCTGTCATGAAAAGTGTATATATAAATCCTTCTTTTAGAAATACCTCATTGTGTTTGTCACTATGCTGTCCCCTTCTATTTCTACTTTGGTAATTTCCTTCCTTAATAAAACTGTAATCCATAAGATAAACCACACAAGTGATGGTGTGTGTTCTTGACAGATCATCTTCAGAAAAAAAAATCCAATGCATTGATATTGTTATAGATCAAGGACCCTACATGTCAATATCATATGATGTTAAACATCTCAGCAATTACTGGTACTATAATAGGTTTGATGAAAACAATTATCCCAGCCATATAGCCTATCTCTGCAAAATAAAACACCTTTTGTTGGTCTAGCTTATTTGAAAACAGATTTATTTTCTCACTGAATAGTTACAATGTACACAACAGCCTCATGGGAGCCTTTGTATAGTTAACACAACAGTATATTCCATTTCATTGATATATTAAATGCAAATCCCTTCCTTTGATACCCATCAGTGTTCATCAGATACAATCTCTTAGAAATAATTCCCTGATAAGATCAGTCTGGTCAGTCCCAATAACTTACCGTTTTAAGAAAAAACTTCTTTTCTTAAGACTGTCATTTTTACTTTTAAGGATTTATACACCTTGCCTTGATAATTTTCAAAAATGGAAAGCTGTTAGCCTTAGGTCACTGAGAGATTTACTGCAGCTATGAGTGGCATTAATTGGCATTTTTCTAAATATAACAGCCGAAGGCAGGCAGCGTATCTATTACTTTATAATATTTTAAATTAACATCAGTTCAATATTCTTTTGTATCACATTACTGAATGCTGGGAGAAACATGGTCAGAAACAAGAAACAAGAAACATATTTAAACATCCTGTTATATAAAAGACAGCCTGGTATTTAGAAACTCAACCACTGGAAAAGCAAAACTGATTTAAAAAGACATTTTCACAGGGGGTGTCACCCCTTGTACCCCGTGGTATGAGACTTGTGCATCCACAGCTCAGCTATGAGATATACTAACTCTAAGATTATAGGGATCTTAGGGAAAGGAGAAATCCCTGAGATAATGCCATCTTGCTCATAAAATGTAAAATGTAATAATTACATATCAGTGACTGTATAGTAGACTGTTATTCTTAATGTGTTATATTTAAGCTGGCACACAGACTGACACATTCAGTCAAGTATACCTAGAAATCCTAGTTAAAAAGCAGTGTGTGAGGACAATTTAACACAAGAAATTGATATTTTGTGAGATGTGACACATAAAACACACACACACACACACACACACACACACACACACACACACACACACACACACACACACACACACACACACACACACACACACACACACACACACACACACACACACACACACACACACACACACACACACACACACACACACATATACATATATATATATATATATATATAAAAACACAAAAAGGATCAAACAGAAGACTGCGACTGCTCACTGATTTTGTTTTAGTTATAGCATCTACCCCCTAAACAGCTGTATGTCCTCCCACCTTTATTCCCTTGCATCTCTTCTAGGTAGGCTTAAATCATCTGTTAGACCAGATTCCACAATTTGTTCTGGCAGTGCATTCCTGGACACTACCACTCCTTCTATAAAGAAACATTTCCTTAGCTCATTTTTTGACTCTTGCCCATCTGCCCCCCCCCCCCCCGCTGCTTGTCCTGCTAAACACCATGCCACATGAAATTAATGATGCAGTGCACCATAACCATTTACCCCATTTCTTATTCTAAATTCACTTTGTACATGTCTCATACCCTTACATAATTTAGCCATTCCATCCTTTTTGCCATTTTGGTAGCTTTTCTTTGTACCCACTTTATTAGGATTATTCAAGTCTGTCTGCAGACCTTCAGAACTGGTTGCAGTATTCCAGCTGATGCATCACTAAATGCGCATTGGATGGGTGAATTGCATGTTTCCTATTCCTTTCTCCCAGCTATGCATCCTATAATTTTCTTGTCATTTGCCATCATGTTTCACAGTGGTCTAGCAGGATTGACTATTTGGAATCCATTTACCTAGTTCATATTCTTCTGCAGAATTTTACCTACTAAAGTGCATCACCTGTGGAGTACCTCAGGATTCAGTCCTGGGACCGTTCTTGTTTGGCATCTACTTCTCTGAAGTACAGGCCAGCACTAAGGGACACTGGCTAACAAAGTTCACAGATGACTGCAAATTGGGAGTCATTACTGAATCCCCAAATGATGTGGATATTCTACAAAATGGCCTTACAGAAACAGATGCTTGGTGCCAGAGCCATGGGCTCAAGCTTAATGCCAAGAAATGTATAGTTATCCCCTTTGGGAAAAACCATGTACCCATGAATTACCACATAGGTGGCAGTACACTAAACACTGAAAGTGTGATAAGAGACTTAGGGACACAGGTGGACAGTGGTCTCACCTTCGATAACCACATCGCCACAACAGTCAGGAAATCCTTCTATGTGGCACACCTCATCACTAAGGGCTTTTCATCCAGAAAAAAGGAGGTCATTGTCCCACTGTACTCATCCCTCATTAGACCCATTATAGAGTACAATGCCCCATTTGGTATTACCTCACAAGACATCTGCAACAGCTGGAAAGGCCACAGAAATACCTCACTAAAAGAATCACAGGCCTAAAGCAGATGTCATATGCTGACCATCTAAAAAAAACTCCAGCTATACTCTGTGGCATATCATCTACTCAGAGGCAATCTCTGCTTAACATACAAGGCCATGTCAAACCCTGAGCTGTTGGGCATGCTCCACTTAAAGAAATCCCAATCCCTCAGAGCCACACGCTACAGGGATCTACACCTTGTCATCACAATGAACAAAATATGCTGGAGGGATAGGTTCCTGACCCAGAGACACCCCATACTCTGGAATAGACTGCCCATACATGTCAAGCAGAGTGCCTCCTTTGCCCTCTTCAAAAGGAACCTTGACGATTGGATGGAAGATAGGAAATTCACCCCAGAGATCATTCAGTTGCCTTGCTAGACAGGGGTCCAGGGAAGTAAATATTGAGGGAAGAAATATCCAAAGTATTGTTATGGCTAGGCTTGTATAGGCCCTAGAGCCGATAGCCTAGTACCAACATACGAGCCTGTGAACATTATGCATTCATGAATTAAGCTTGTGATGCCTGGTGGAGTTTAGTCAGACAAGGAATAGAGGGAAACAGATGGGCAAAAGCTGAAAAGGAATTAAGGAAACATTACTTTATGGACAGAGTAGTAGGTCTGGGGAATTAGTTTCCAGACGAAAACATGGATACCTGATGGAGATTTTTATAAATCATTGGCTAGTGCAATATGATAGAGGAATGAAAGGCCGGCGAGGAGTGAAATCATGCATAGATGACCTGATTCTGGCTGCAATCTATTGAAAGTCAGCCCTCGAGCCAAACTTTTGAGAAAAAAGACTGGAAAGGCAATTTACACAAGAACAATGAAAAAAAAAACTCTGTATAACTCTCAGTTATGTAACTAAGTCAATGTTTGTCTGAAAGCATTTGTGTAGATATTTTTACACCCCAAGCAGACTTCAGAGATTTTTCAAAAGATTTTTTTCTCAGATAGATAGTTAATGCTGGAAAGGTAATGAAAAGACTAATGTAATTGAGAACATAAGTTCTGGGAATGTAATGAACTGGCAGATTTAAAAAATTCACTATGGAGTCAGATCTGTTGGGGAAACAAATTGTGTAACGAAGGAAAGGATTCTTTTGTCCTTGGACACAGCTCTAAGTTTATTTGAGAAAGATTTATAATCTGTTCTTCAGACAATACACGCAAACACAAATTGTGTTATTCTAGCAGCTCTCTTAGCTTATAAGAGCAACATTTACAATAGTAATCCTATTTTGGGGCCTTTGTCCCCCATTACTTAAGGTTTTGTCCAACTAAGGAAGTGTACCTGATTTTCTTTGTACTTATCTGCCATTTCAGCAAACCCCTGCACCTCTGAGCTTTCTGATTTTTATACTAAAAAAAAAATGGCGATTCTCTTTTCTCTGTTGCTTCCATTGAACAGCACTGATGTACTGTGCAAGCATGGGAATGTAAGTCCCACATGCAAGTGCAGTACATCTACAAATGCAGAAGAACAGGAAACAATGCAGAGGTACACTATGGCACCATTATACATTATTTAAGAAAGACAAGCAATTTCTTTCTTAAATAATACCATTGTATAATTGTAATGACTAAATTTTGGGTGTGGGTATATGAGGATTTACTCACAGCTGGCTTTGTTTAATCATTCAAGCTTTGCCCTCATGATCAAACCATTCCAACCATGGGTAAATCCTCAAAATACCCATACCCACTCATTGGTTATTGCTTAATTCATCAACATTTGAACAAGCAAGAATCACTTAATAACATTTATAGGGGAGGTTTCACCCTTTGTACCAAAGTGTAAATTGAATGTTGCCCATTCCAAACCATTTAGGCACCATAAGCAGAAGATTCAGGAGTCTCACCCCTTGTTCTGAAGTGTCAATGGTCCATTCCAAACTGTTTCAGTGGCATAAACAGAAGAGACAGTAGGCTAGTTTACTCAAGCAAGTACACTGGGATTCTGTCTTTGCATCTGTTTTTTTTTTTTGGTCAACAGATAGTTTACTCATCCTTTGTGGTGGAAGATCATAAAGCTGTGGCTTCCATTCTCACCCCAGGTGAATGGTTTCCTTTTCCATTACTGACTCTATGGTGCAGTATTAGGTGGTTATGCAGTCCTGTGTTTGTC
>NC_056730.1:1077838354-1077910854 GCF_019279795.1 Protopterus annectens | reverse complement strand
GTGTGATTAGCTTATGGTCGGATCGGACCAACGAGGAGTTGACTTCAGGTGTGGAACATCGGTCACTCATGTTGGTAATGACTAGGTCTAGGATATTGTTGCCCCTGGTGGGGGTGTGGATAAGTTGATCCAGGGCATTGGAGTTGATGAATTCCAGAAAGCATTGCGCTAAGGAGTTGGTACATGAGTAGTTTTCCCAGTTAATGGTGGGTAGTTGTAGTCGCCCATTATTAGGGTGTTTGGTCGATCCCTAATATTTTCCAGTACATCAAGAAAAGAGGAGGGGAATCCTGGGGCATGGTGGGGGATCTGTAGCAAACTACAATTTGAATTGCAGTTTTGCCCAGAGTTAGTTGCACTTGGATAACCTCGGATGCATTATGCTGAGAAACTAGCTTGGAGGTGTTGATATCCTTAATGAATATGGACACACCTCCACCTTTGGTGTTTTGGTCCAGGTTACATGGCCGAAAAGTGTGGTATGAGTTATAGCCTGGTAGTGCAGGGGTGCTCTCTGGAGCCTTGAACTAGGTCTCAGTCACTGCATAGATATCGATGTTCTCCATTTTAAGGAGTGCCTCGAGTGAGTGCATTTTGAAATTTAGACTTCTAGCATTGAGTAGCATTACCCTCAGTTTTTGCTTGCCTGTTCCTGTTACAGTGGTGAATTTGTCATTTGAACCTTGCCTAAAAAAGGCACTATAGGGGTGGCAAAGAGCCTTAGCCAGTATCCGGAATCCCAGGGGCGACAGGTGCAGGCCATCTGTGGCAAAGCATTGTGGTCTGTCGACTATGTCATCCCAAGCAGATAGATACTGTATCCCCTTAGAGTGACACCAGAAGCTTAGCCAATTGTTGAAGTCAATCATTTTGTCCTTGTACTGCGGTATCATTCTGGGTGATGGCAGAATGCTACTCAGGGCTAGGGCCATACCTGCATGGGCTACAAGATCGGAGAGCTCTTCCATGTCTCTTTTCATGTAGTCCAGGGAGGTACGTCTCAGGTCATTCACACCAACATGGACAATGACAAAGTCAGATTTATACTTGTTGTGGAGTGACCTGAGTGTGTGGGTTATGTGGCAGATCCTGGCACCCAACAGGCAGCTGACAGTAACCTTCTCCTTGTTTAGCCTGGTGAGTGGGACATCAGTGTGCCTGACTATGGAGTCACCTATGAATAGTCTGTTGGGTACATTGTTTTGCCTTATTGTCTTAACATTGTTTTGCCTTATTGTCTGTAGTTGAGTGGCTCACCGAGTCTGTGGGCTATGTATCATTTGGGTTGTGTTGGGGGATGGAGGTTGCTTGCGTTTCTGCTTTGGAGGTCTCTGTTACTTAGACAGATTATTATTGAGAGCCTCCGCGAATGTTTTTGTGTTACTATGTGTGGATTTTGGTGGTGTAGATTTAGTGAGAATATGTGATGAGTGTGGTGTGGTGCAAATTTTTACCTTCTCCTCTTGACTGTCAAGTTCAGTCTTGGTTGGAGAGAGCTTTACCTCCAGTTTGGCTAGATAAGTGCATCTCTCTCAGGTTGTAATGCTGGGTGTTAGGAGGAGACGGTTGTCTGTGTACATGAGGCAATTTCTACATTGCCTCAAGATGCCCAGATTCATCAGATAGACAGGAGAGTATACTGGGAGCTGACCCTTGGACATGCCTGAATAAAAAAATATTTCCTCTAGATAAGTGAGTACAAGAGCTGTTTTTCTCTAAGCAAGTGAGAAAAGTAAGTACAAAAACTGTTTTCCTCTAGGTAATGAGGAAGGTTGAGTGCTATAGTAATTAGTAGCTTATTTAGCGCTTACAAGTTTTGAACAAGTGCTGGGCACGAATAAGCAAATATAAGTGCTAAAACTAAGAATCTGTATCTGCACTAGACGAGTTACAGGACAGAAACAAGTGCAAATGCAGGCTTTCAAATCAGAAAGTTGAGAGAGATGGAAAAGATTGCCCAAATGGCCAATAACTACAATTTCTGGGCCAGAACCACTCCTTATGTGGTAGACAGGTTACCTAGTGCTTACCACTCCCACTGATAAGCTACAAGGCTTCCCCCAAACACAAAAAGGCTTGAGGGGCTCAGAAGCTTACATACAGTCCTGGATACAGCAAATCTGGATCTGGAACACTAGTTACAGGAAAGGTAGGAAACAGGCTTACAGTATTTTTTTTTACAGAAAAGTAGCTAAAACAGCAGTAAAAACAATTCACATACAGTGCAAGCTAGCACACTTGAGTATGTAGCAATATTAGACCAAACACAGTTTAAAAAATGCATTTAAATTAAACAGGACTAAAAGCAAGTGTGGAAAGAGTTTATTAGGTAGAATGTGATAAAGAGATGGGACTGGGAGAGTGTCCCAGATCAAATCTACAGTGGGGCGGGCAACTGTAAAAGCCATCAAATTTAAACTACAAGCTAGAAATAGGGAGGGAGGGTTGAACAAAACAGAGATCTAAGCAACAATTAAAAGTACAAACTCTAAAACCAAAAAAATATACTCAGCTCTTTATATTTGCAGATAGATTGAAAAGCAGTCTCTAAAACAGTTTCAGCAGAGATCTAAGCAACAATTAACAGTACAAACTCTAAAACCAAAAAAAATATACTCAGCTCTGTATATTTGCAGATAGATTGAAAAGCAGTCTCTCAGAACACAGGTTCCAGCAATGAAATGCAGGCTGTTACTAACAGGTCTAATTTTATGCAAGTGACCCTTGAGTTAGATAACACACAAGCTGTAAAAAACAGTTATACCAACTGAAGACACAGAAGAAAATAGGGGGAGGTGGGGTAAACAGTTTCAGCAGAGATCTAAGCAACAATTAACAGAACAGTTCTACAGGTACTATTTGTTGTAAAAAATGTAAAGCTTGCAAATATATTGTTTCTAGTTTTTCTAGTATTAATAATACTTTATTTCAGACTTGGAATAAATTTTCTTGTGATACTGCAGGAGTGATATATGCGCTTAGATACCCTTGCAACTTATATTAGGGAAACAAAACGGGTTTTTAAAGTAAGATTGTTGGAGCATGCAAGAGATATTCACAATCAGAAAATGGAAAGCTCTGTTGCAACTCATTTTAAACAGTTCCATAATAGTAATAATATAGGTTTACAAGGTACTATTTTGGAAGAAATAAATGTTTCAGTATATGATATGAATAATTTTAAAAACACGCTTCTGTTTAAAGAAGCATTATATATTTTGAAGTTTAATACTTTGTATTCTTATGGTTTAAATGAAGAGCTAAATTGGAGATTATTAATTTGAATTGCTTAATTGTTTAATTGTTTTATAATTACTAGTATTTAAGTACATTTGTTTGTAGTGTTTTTACTCCTTGAAGGCTTTTTTCAGCCGAGACATCAAGAGTAATAAATCTTTTCTGTACTTTGGTATCCGTGGTCTGTTATATTTTACCTTTTGCCTTGGTTTTGTGGTTAAACAATTAACAGAACAAACTCTAAAGCCAAAAAAATATACTCAGCTCTGCATAGTTGAAGAAAGATTGAAAAGCAGTCTCTCAGAACACAGGTTCCAGCAATGAAATGCAGGCTGTTACTAACAGGTCTGTATCATAAGATTAGTCAGGCATATGCATATGGCATTCACATGCCGCATGTGCAGCCTATACCCAGAGTTAGCCAATATACCAGAGAAGGTGAAGTACAGAACTAAGCATAAGGCATTACAGAGAAGGTGCCAGTAAAGTGCCATTTCAGTACACGACAACCAGTGCCACATTGCAGAGGGTTCAGAGGGTTGTTGTTCAATGTAGTGAATACACTGGACTGAGGACACAGCTGTTGGCAGATATGCACAACAGTCACACAATGTAGCCATAGCTGCT
The DNA here is from genome assembly GCF_019279795.1 of Protopterus annectens. Taxonomy (NCBI): domain Eukaryota; kingdom Metazoa; phylum Chordata; order Ceratodontiformes; family Protopteridae; genus Protopterus; species Protopterus annectens. The sequence continues at coordinate 1,077,906,990 of NC_056730.1, read as the reverse complement.
TGAGGCCATTTGATTTAACTAGGTTTTAGTTATATAAACTGCAAACACACATGTCATCTCTTATATGGGTATGCAAGGTGCTATTCCAGATCTCAGAAGGTGACCTTGTTCACAGTTTAGCTTGCTTTGTTTGTAAAGCAAAGAACATGGCATACAAAAGTCATAGTGGGGTATGCATAGCTGGGGTAACATTAATAGCCTGAATATGCAAAAAATTGACCTGTTGGTATTGTGTGGTGTTTTCACTCATGAAGTATCAAAAAAGTCCAGCACCAACCAAATGGATCAAGTTACATTTATTTAATATAAAAGGTGGCTAACCCCATAGCAACAAATCGGTTTCAGCTCTAAATAGCCCTCCTCAGTGTTACTGCTTAAAAACACACACCATGTTTAAATAGTATATGCTAAATTGCTGTTGTCACCATATTGGTGCATACAAAATCAATTTTGTTTATTCAGGCCAGGTTTAAAGAGAGCTCCCATCCTTACTATCCAGCCTGACTCTTTTTCATTAAGTTTACTATGCCAACCTGACTTGCACATTCTATTTCCCTGGATTTTATCTATGATAGTAAAATGGAATTTAGCAGTATGATGGGTTAGAGTATGCTTATAAAGAGCATTTGTAAGCCTTTTATTCCTTATATCACTTACATGCTCACTGATCCTAAATCTAAGTGGACGTGAAGTTTGTCCAACATAGAAAGCAGAACAAAAGCATCTAGCTAAGTAAAGAACCCAATCACTACTGCAATTACCCATAATGCTAATACTGTATATTTTTGAACTGTTGCTGCTAGTGAACTCCTTAGTTTTATACATGTGTGCACAAGCATGACAATACCCACAGGGACCGCTACCTGTCAACCTATCCCCAAATAACGTAGTTTGGTGAAAAGCAGTAGTGGAACTCTTTTTGTAGTGAGTAAGGTATGAGTTGACCGTCCTTCCTCTACGATACGAGTATAGACACTTGGGGTGGAGAATATTAGCCAGACGTTCATTAGCTAGTAAAATGTTCCAATGATTATTAATAATGTCTCAAAATACGTTTGTGTTATGGCTATAGGTTGTAACCAAACGAATGTTCTGAGATGTATTTTTGTTCAATGTATCAAGCATTGGTCGATATTGTAATAATTCCTCCTGGTCAGACCTTGCAGCATTCATACTAGCACTGTGTATGGTCCCCATTTGATACCCCCTACTGAGGAATCTATTGCACAAATCCTTTGTACCTTAATTGTAAGCCTCATTACTGGAGCAGATATGTTTAATTTGCAAAAATTGTGATTTTGGTATATTGCGAATAATATGAGGTGGATGGTGACTGGTGGCATGGAGCAATGTATTGAATTCTGGAGATTTTCTGAATGTTTCTGTTTTCAATGTGTTGTCCAAATCCCTACTTATCAACACATCCAAGAACATGATCTTGTTCCTATCCCAATTCAGAGTGAAATGGATACCCCATTTATTTTTGTTCAAATAATCCACAACTCCAATAAATAGGAGGTATCTCCTTTCCATACCAACCAGCAATCGTCTAAAAAGAGACTCCAGATGTCCATGTTGTCCAAAAAAAAAAAAAAATTGTGTGACTCATCATAGATTAACTGCTCCTCTATGTAACCCATGAACAGGTCTGCATAAATGGAAGCAAAGGATGCACCCATTGCAGTGCCTTTGACTTGCCAATAACATTCATTCTGGAAATAAAAAACATTTTTAGTTAGATCATGTTCTGTAAGGCAGGTTAACAATGTATTAAAACCTGGTGGATAGAGGTTCATTTTATCTAACCAATAGTGTATGGCTTCTAAACCTCCCCAGTGGGGTATGTTCGTATAAAGGGCTGTCACATCCAGGGTGCAAAGTAGCCAATTAGGTTCAAGTTGGATATCCCCAATAATTTGCAAAAACTGGGTGGTGTCCTTAAGTCTGGCCCTGACCTGTGATAATAAAGGCTGTAAATACTTAGTGAGGAATGTTGACAATGGTTCCATTAAAGATCCCTTACCTGAACTATTGGTCTACCTGGTGGTTCCCTAGGATATTTATGTATTTTTGGTAATAGATATAGGTATTGTGATGTAGGATCAGGAACCGTAAGATGATATTTAGTTTCCTGTGTAATAATGCCTTCCTCAAATGCTAGTTGTAAAAACTGATCTATTTCTTTCTTGAACTTAAAAGTCGGATCCTGATCCATACTAACTAGAGCCCTGCAGCCCTGGTTGCAACCTAAGTTTCTGTTTTGTCCAATATATATGGGCACACATGCCTAATGTAGTCAGTGATATATTCATTAGGTGTCACTCCCATCTTTTTCACATAGTGAGGTAGTCCCATGGGAAGTGCACCACGGATGCTCCATAGTATGCAACTGATGTCTGCATGAGATGTGGAGCTGGAGCCTGATAAACACGTCCGCATTCTGATATTCATCTGCGTACCATACTGCAGTAAGTGCCATGCACTCCTGCATTGCAAATATACATGTTCACCAAACTATACTTAAAACACATTTTTTTCTGCACCTACATTAGATCATATGCAGTTTACTTCTATATAGCATTGCACTGAAGATTGCATATGCAGCTTGGAAAACTATTAATTAGGTATTATCAACCTGTTATGACTGTGTAGTCATGTGAGGACAGACCCACACTTTCTTTTACATGGACATTATTTCTATACATCCTATATCTCTGTTGCATGGTTTATGCTTTGCTTTGTTTTTGTTTTTTTTTTCTCTGTGTTGTAGAGGGTGCTAAAAGAAGCAAGTTAAGTCTCAAACACTGGCGATGCAGGCCATAATGAAAAAATTGCAGAGAGAGAGACATTTCTCATGTGTCAGGATGATTACAGCAAAGAGAGGCAGCGGTGCTGGAGAGGGGTAACGGCAGATGTAAATGAAGTGGGTGGCCATAGCAGGATAGTGTCATAATACCACTACAGGATCACAGAATTATGGCTTTGGACCAAGAATAGGGCAGAACTGCCACAAACCTACCCAGACTGTAGGTGCATCCCAGTCAGATATGCTGCTGACAGATGAGAAAGTATTGCTAGTCTCCTTCACAAAGTTGTCCATTATAGGCACCCCTCATGGAATTGAAGCTTGGGCCAGTCATGTAATGCATGAGTTGAACAACCATGTCATGTGTATGCTCTGTACTGCCACACACCAGCATACAGAATGCACTATACATTACGAATGGACCTTTGTCAGTCTAAAGCTGATGCCAGCAAGGAACCATCATGGTTCACCAACCACCATGCTCCTGTAATGTAATGTAACTGTCTAGCAGATCGGGAGTATAAATGATTGCTAACATACTTTACCTAGGCTGTGGGGATGTGGTTAACCAGACAGCAGCATCTCTTCTTCATGCCCATGGTACAAGATCAAGGGCACAAGACAAGGAAGCCACATTGTCCACACCTGTCACAGACAGTGATAATATTTCACTGCGGCATGCACTGTAGTGTACTCTACCCTGTTGTATGTACCACCACTTGGCCCATCTGAAGTGATGGCACTGACGATTGTACTTCTGCTGGCCACATGGAATAAGCTGCAGAAGTGAAAAGGAAAGACTCCTCCTGTACAAGGTTCTATGGAGTGTACTTCTTGAATGACACTGCCCACCACCCACTTGTACTGGAAGCAGCACATGTAGGCCAGGGTCAGGACACCTTACAAGAATGGTTTCTGCTATGCAGTAGTGGGGCAAATGTGTCCAGTGGTGATGAGACTCAGATGTTAGATATTCTAGAACCTCAGTACGCAAGGGACAGACATGCTGGAGGGACTCCAGTGCAGTGATGCATCAGTAGGATGCAGTGCTGGGGTAGTTGTAGCTGCCCCATTCCAGGAATGCCATGGTGTAGTACTGCGGCATAGCTTGTGGGCACAGTCTCACTCTGCAACAGGACTGCAGGCAGTGAACTGCACCTTACAGAATGTGGTTTAGGCAGCTCATGGTCATTCTGACAGAATGCATGAGGACCTCATTAGTTTACATATAGTCAACCAAGGGCAGTTGAGACATTGCACCAAAAGTCTGAACAGGTATCTATTTTTATGGAGGTTGGGGAAGAAACCCACATATTGCTACTTCATATGTGAGACCATGAGGTATTGGTCATTGTGTACCTGCTCTTCCTGTTGCAGCTGGCATTATGTGTAAATAGCTTGCATATAGATGACATTGAACTCTGAAACCTTGGTAACACTAATAATATGATATGTGTTAGACCTATTCTACTGTATCATTCTTTAGTACAATGCCTACTATATCATACAACTTTTGTAGTATGGTTACTAATGCATGCCTTTTCTTACAGATGCCATGACTTTACCTTCATGAAAAGACCTATGCAACAACTGCATCCTGAATCTGCTAGGCTTCTTATTTTCATGTCACTGGTGCCTCTTGTGGTGGAGCAGTAAGTGTTGCAGCAGATGCTCCCCATTTTCTTACTATTTATCATATTTGGCTGTATTTCCAGGTTCCTCAATGTCATATTGTCCAGGATGCAGCAGGCCAAAGCATATGACAGGCCTCAAGCTATGTGTACTAAATGTGCATCTCAAACTGTTCAGACAGAGGAAATGCATGTTCAGGTGCCCAAAATGTGCTCTTTGATAATCTTTCCACAGCAATGTGTACAGCAGTAGGTGTCCTGTGCATGTGTCTTCTGGCAGCATATGGGTGTCAACAGCCATGGCTACAGTGGGTATTACTGGGCATCTCTGAAAAAAAAAACATCCATGGGGTATTGGCTCCAACTCCAGAGCATGGTACTTGACACAGGAATAGCATACATTTGCATCATGACTGCAGCCTCGATTGCAGGTAGACACATCCATGCTGCAGCCTCTGTGATGAAGTACCACTTGGCAGTTTACTGAGTTGGCTTATGTGTATGTTTTTTTTTTTTATGGCTACGTCTGTCATTTACTGCACAAAGGAGACTTGGAAGATGACAAACATTGTGGAAATTTGATGCAATGGGGGTTAATTTACTCTTTTGTAACTGGAATTCTTATAGACTTGTCTGTTTTCATGTGCATGCAAACAGTTCAGAAACTAGTGTAGGATGTGACTGGAAGATACCTGAGATATACCTACAGTCTCCCCTATAGGTCTTTAGAAATGTTTGGGGCCAGAATGGACATAGTAATTACAATTTTGGTTTGCAAAGGTGCTGTGGTACTGGTCTTTTTTTTCTACTAGTCATTCACATTGCCTGACACAGTCTGCATAGCTTATCCAGCCTGTGGCTATTCATATAGAACCAATCTAACAGCTCATGTCTGATAAAATCAGTGTACAGGATCTGTGGCCAAAAGTGTTTCCTGTTGTGGTAACAATGTGATGTTTGAAGTCAGGGGGCCTCTGTTACAATGTTTGCACAAATAATATGTGACTAATGATAAACATTAAATTATCCATTGCTTTTATCTCATACACGGTGATGATTACAGTAGTTCCCTCATACATTTATACCGTTTGTACTTCCACGCATGTCATCATGCATGCTTCTTATGCTTTTATGCTTCATACATTTTGTTTTTGCCTGTTATAATGCTGTGTTTGTTTCTGTGCCCATTTTGCAAAATGGTCTAATGGTGGTATAATTGGTCTTTCTCATTGCTCATGAATTGCTTTTGACTTTTGTATGCAGTACTAAGTACATACAATCACAATGCAGTTGTACGTCTTATTTATGATTATGGCCCCAAAGGTTAAGCCTCCTGGAGAAAGAGCAGCAAAAGTTTGCTTTGCCTGTAATGATCATGGATTTTCCAAAATGGAGTGCCCTCGGACACAGAATAATAGCTCAGGGAGGGTGTTGGTGGTATTAGGATCCTGCCCCCTGGAAAATGCTTTTAGAACATGTTTTATGTTTAGTCCATAGTTTGTGTCATGACAAACCTGAGCACATGCATTTCAACCATTGGCTTACTCAAGCTGACAGCTTCAAGCAAATATTGCAGTGCAACTGTGATACAGTCTTGAATGTTTCTGGTTCTTTTAATACACCCTACCAAGCTAGCTAGAGATAGGTAGGTGGCCAGACAGCTGGATGGGGATAACACAGAAATGCATTTGTAAACAGAAACAGTTATATTATTTGTGTTTTTTAAGTTGTTTAAAATTATGATTATTTATAAACATGCAAGTAAATACAAATAGCAAATTACTATATATATATATATATATATATATATATATATATATATATATATATATATATATATACGCACACACACACACACACACACACACACACACACACACACACACACACACACACACACAAATATATATATATATATATATATATATATATATATATATATATATATATGGAATATTGTTAATATTTATTACATTTTTCACCAATATGTACTTTTGGCAATCCATACTGTGAGTCTAATGTGTAACCTGGCTATGACAGTAACCAGCAGACAGGACAAGCACACCAAAATTAAGGTAAATTTACTCAATGACCTTATTAATAACTCGCTGTATTCTTAGGCTCTGAATTCTTTACAAATGAATGGTATATTGGCCCTCTAAGATTTCAGTTCAGTTTGATTTTATTTCATTATTTCATTTTATGAATGAATGTTCAGAATTCTAACAAGTGCTGATGTGTTATACAACGCAAAGGGGATATTCCCAATTCCTTTTTCTTAAGAACCACCAGTTTAGCTTTCTTCTGTATGACAAATCTTTAAGACTCAAAATTAAGCTTGTAAACCATCATCAGAGTATTTCTTAACAATCCCCTTGCACAGAATAAATGTCATCCACTGAATACATTGCTGGTTTATTGATTGCAGTCTGCACCTACACTTTGGTCAAAGTAGCCCTTTTGTGTGATCAGTCTCATATACAATATGCTATAAAATTACCTTTAAACAAGAACATGATGTACTGTGCACAGAATTCGTTCTGATACTTCCTTTGCACTATACATTAGAAGTAGTTTTGCAAAATAATTGATAAAGATCTCTTAATTTACAGAAGGAAACTTCAGTGGACAACAAAATGTATATCTGCAAAATATGCATCAGCAGTGGCTATATTCCTTATCTTACATGCTATGATTAATTTCTGTGTTGCGTTTCTACATCTTTAAGTCAATCAATTAGCTCATTTCATTTTAAGATTAAATGATTTACATCACATACTGTTCCATCACATGAAAAACACAGGAAAACTAAACTTTTCTACTTTTATTTTCGGGGAAAACCTTTTGACAAATCATTGTCTGCTTGTTTCCATAAATATGCTGATAGTTCAAAGGATGATCTTGAAAATAATTAGCTGCACTCCTATGTCCAGATTTAGAAATATTGTTTATACTGGCAAAAATATAGCCTAAAAAGCAAACTTTTTTTAAAAAGTTTGCATTGCCTGTAGTGATTATGGATGTTTCAACATGGAGAGCCCTTGGACACAGAATAATAGCTCAAGGAGGGTGTTGGTGGTGCTAGGGTCTCATAGAAAATGCCTTTATTACATGTTTTATGTTTAGTCCATAGTTTGTGCCATGACAAACCTGTACATGTGCAGTTCAACCATTGGCTTACTCAGGCTGACAGCTTCAAGCAACCTTTGCAGTACAACTGCGATACAGTCTTGAATGTTTCTTGTTCATTTAATAGCCCCTAGCAAGCTAGCTAGAGATAGATAGGTAGCCAGACAGACAAACAGTTGGATGGGCGCAACACAGAAATGCATTTGTAAACAGAAAGAATTACATTGTGTTTTCCAAGTTGTTTAAAATTATTACTATTTATAAACATGCTAGTAAATACAAATAGCAAATTACTATACATATATATAGAATATTGTTAGCAATTTATATTACTTTTTTTTACCAGTATGCACTTTTGGCAACAAATGCCATACTGTGAGTTTAATGTGCAACCTGGCTATGACAGTAACAAGCAGACAGGACAAGTATACCAGAATTAAGGTGCATTTAATCAATGACCTTGTTAACAAGTCACTGTATTCTTAGGCTCTGAATTCTTTACAAATGAATGGCATATTGGCCCTCTAAGATTTCAATTCAGTTTGATTTTATTTCATTATTTCATGAATGAATGAATGTTCAGAATTCTAACAAGTGCTGATGTGTTATACAACATAAAGGGAATATCCCCAATTCCTTTTTCTTAAGAACCACCAGTTTAGCTTTCTTCTGTATGACAAATCTTTAAGACTCAAAATTAAGCTTGTAAACCATCATCAGAGTATTTCTTAACAATCCCCTTGCACAGAATAAATGTCATCCACTGAATACATTGCTGGTTTATTGATTGCAGTCTGCACCTACACTTTGGTCAAAGCAGCCCTTTTGTGTGATCAGCCTCATATACAATATGCTATAGAATTACCTTTAAACAAGAACATGATGTACTGTGCACAGAATTAGTTCTGATACTTCCTTTGCACTATACATTAGAAGTAGTTTTGCAAAATAATTGATAAGATCTCTTAATTTACAGAAGGAAACTTCAGTGGACAACAGAATGCATATCTGCAAAATATGCATCAGCAGGAACTATCTTCCTTACCTTCCATGCTATGATTCATTTCTGTGTTGTGTTTCTACACCTTTAAGTAGATCAACTAACTCATTTCATTTTAAGATTAACTGATTTACATCACATACTGTTCCGTCACATGAAGCAACATAGGAGAACTAACCTTTTCTATTTATTTTATTTTTTTCTGGAAAATCTTTTGACAAATCATTATCTTGCTTCCATAGATATGGTGACAGTTCAAAGGAAGATCTTTAAAATAATTAGTTGCACTCCTATGCCCAGCTTTACAAATATTGTTTATACTGGCAAAAATATAGCTTAAAAAGCAAACTTTTAGTAGTTTTGTGACTATCCTGCAGGGCTTACATGTTAAACAGTTTACATTGTATCACTGAAGTTTGTGTAATGTTCTTGTATCTTTCGTTTACTCTGTCAAAGTAAGCTTTACCTTAATTATGAAGATGCTACCTGACGAGCACCTGAAAGCCAAACAAGTCTGTGAATGACCTGCCCAAGACAATTTAACAACTGCATGTAGGACAGGAATATCTGCAGAAATGTATTTATATGGTACTTATAGTGGTTTATTCTGATGTTTACCCTACATTGGCCTAAATCAAGTAAACTGTTACATTTACAGGTATTGATCTCACCTTATATTTCATTTCACATCCAAGGAATATATTCAGCCCTAGCTCCATCATCCACAGTATTATGCAATATAATCATATGCCTTATACATTAATATGATGTATATGCCGTTTCACAGACATGGGTATGCTTTATAGCTACTAACTGTAGCATTTTGGGATTATTCTTAGCATGCCTTTTTGTCATATAATAAGCAATATATGCACAGAATCTTTAGACTAGAAACAATTACTCATAAAATAATAGTTATATAACTTGAGATTAATACTGATATGTTAGCACAGCCATGTTATTGGTACATATACATCAGGATACATCAAGGCATGCAATAAACCCTAATGCCTACACAGCAGCTGGAGGAAAGGGTCTATGTAAATATATGAGCTAAAACAGGCACATACATCTTGACAGTATAAGCATGTTATCACTCTGATACTGCTCCATGCCTCTCAAGCTCGAAGCTCACGGGATTTGGACAAAGCCAAAAAATAAAAATAATGGTGGCATAAAGGCCAGAAATCAGGGACACATTTTAACTATTGCTCCAATAAACTTAGAAAGTTGATAGAAAAACAGATTTTGCATTGGAGGGCTTTTTCCAAAGGATATAAGGCCTGAAACTCAAATGTATGTCATTATTTAATGACTTCAGTCCTTAGTGATTTGTCAGAAAACCACACGTTTTATGGAACACACCAAAAAAATGACGCAAAAATCTGGACATTCTACCTAAACCTGGTTAGTTGAGAGATATTTGCTGCTCAGAGACCCAAAGTATCCCATTAGTCAAAAAGAAATCCAGATACCTGAATGAGAAATGGCATGGATATATCAGTTTGATTACTTTTTTTTGTTTTTCGCTGTTGTGTTTGTGATAATGCTGATTTGGCTGATGCTATGGGCTTCATTAGTTTTCTCTGTAATGTAAAACAAACTCTCCTGTCCGACTATGAGTCCTACTTACTTAACTTTTTCATTCTGCACCATATGAAATGCAATGCAAAGGCCTAATTTAAATCCTGCCCTACCAAATCACTACATGATGCTCATTACTGGAGATTCCCATTGCAGAACTACTCCTGCCTTGTGTGAGCTTACATAGTGGCCTTCCAGGTTTGGTTAAAAGACATTTTAAGGTAAAGGAACCCCACTTCTATATTGTACATATGCACAACATAACATTATACTCATTTGTTATTGCCAGTTTCAGGGTCATGGGAGAGTTAGAACCCATCCTGGGATCAACCCTTTACAGGATGCACACACTCACTGTCAATTGCACATGGATGCACTCAAGCAACTTCTAGGAACATTGGTGCATCTAATACATTTCTGAAGTGTAGAAGAAGCCACACCACCCAGTAAAAATTCCTGTGGACACAGACAACATGTGTAGACTCTGCACAGAAGGCACCCAAGCCAAGAACTGAACAGCAGAACCAGGTGCTTTGAATCAACTGTGCTCCTACAATACAGTGCCAACATTTATTTAATGCCCACCATCATACCTGCAGTGTGTGTGCACTCTATTTAGAGCTTCAGGAGTGACAGTGGCATTCACAGCTGGGACACGTCTGCACGTGTACTTCTATGCAAATGCATTATATTCCACTTATTTAGTTTATGACACAGAAAATAAAAACAAGCATAAACGTTAGCAGCTGTCAGATTGTGGGTTTCATTAAACATTTACCAGCCTCTCATACTAACTAGCTTATGTAAGCATTTTCACATCTGAAGTAATATCCGTGACCTCCAGATATTGCTGTAAGTGAAACATTTGGCATACTTTTGTTTCCAAAACTATGGCAATGCATATTAACAATATATTTCTTAAACAGCACTTCATATCACTATTTGTTATAATGTTACAGCATTAGTAGTATTTGTAAAACACTGGTCAGTTATGCCCCTCTAGAAACGTTCTTGGCCAAGGACTATGTGGCACTGTGGGCAGTCATCTGTTCCACGGAATCATCTTGCCCTTCAGTCGATTATTCAAAACTCGGTTGTCCAACTAGAGGCCCTACACCATCTGCTTGCTGCCCTCCATATACTATATGTCCTTGCAAACTGTACTCATTACATATCCAGTCTTTTAAAGAATTTGGCCAAGCTGAAAATTGTCAGTAATGCTAACCTTCCATTCATATGTTAAACTTCATGCTGCATACTTGTGAATGTATATTTAATTTAATTAAGTCTTTTCGAGTTTTAGGCTAACACTATGGGTGAGTTATTGGTGGCAACATGTTTAGCATTGTGGCATGTGGAAAGAAAATGACATGTTCTGTGTTTTGTTGCTTACCAGCTGTGCCACAGCTTTCACAACCTTCTTGATGGTTTGTATAAATCTTTCAGTCAATTCATTCATGACCTAGTGGTGAGATGCAATAATAAAATGTTTTAAGGCTGTTTTGCTAAGCAAATATTTATAAACATTTTTTGGAGTGAACTGTGGACCAGTATTGCTACTAATTTGATCAGGAAAGCAACTGTTACACAATTTGTCCTTTACACTGATACTGGGTGAGATTTATAAACAATGTTTTAGCTTGGAGCATTGTTGAAATCACATACCAAAAAGATTACCAGTCTATAGACACCAGTAGATAGGAATATAACATAGAGTATGGAATCGCTCAAATGCACATCAGAAGTGTGTGGAAATGAAGTATGTAAATAACAAATGACAGTTTAAAATAGAGAACACAATTCATAAGCAATGTTGTTATGCACCATGTATTGTTATTATGCATTTTCCATAAATATGATGGCTGTCTAAGGCAGCTCGTTCACCTGTCATTGATTTATATCTCACCTAACAGGATTCAAGATGGATGACTACATTATCAACCTTTGCTGCTACTTCTGTGGAATGATGCAGATGCGGTGTTGTGGAAGGTACCTTACACCTCTGCAGACAAAAGACATCATGACTGTAATCTTTCTGTCCACTTATACCTTCCATTCTCCAATATTTGATACTCCATGCTGCCAGAACATACCTTAGGATGCCACAGGAAGATGTTGTGATGCTTCAGGCAGCGCCTCAGTGAACATGTCATGTGCAGTTTCCATAACACGATGCAAATGCTAGCAATAATAAGCACCATGGATGCCACTTGCAATGGTACATGTACTGCTGACACGGATGATGCCCATCCTCTGTCATCCATCACGGCCACCATTCTATGAATGTTGAAATTTAACCTTAGTTTTAGTTCAAAAGTTCTACGAGCACATCTATGGTAAAATAGTTTTTGTGTTGCCAAACCATACACCACACAATCTACAATATATGCTTCCAAGACTTCAGACAGTGTTAGCTTCTTTGAAAAATGTGATCTGAAAACTTCTGATTCTCTCGGCTGGGATTATCTGTCCAAGGTTCTGGAAAGAAGAAGACTTGATAACTCATTTATAAGCTGGATACAAACTTTATATAGTCAGACACATTTTGATGTTTTAATTAATGGGGGGGGTATCTGGGGGAGATCACACTGGCAGAGGAGCAAGGCAAGGCTGTTTACTCTCCCCAGAGTTATTTTCATTAGTAATAGGGAAACTGGTAATAAGAATAAGAAAATATCAAATGGCTTTAAGAGAAGAGAAGAGAAGATAGAGGAATTCATGTTCTAAAATGCTGATTATACATCACTAGCAGAAAACTGAGGATGCACTCCCTTTAGTTTTGAAAGTTTTCAATCCATTTCAACACTTAGCATGTTTAGGATACAACACAATGAATATAGTGTAGGACACACCATAGAAGGTATAATTAATAAGAAACCTCTGAGACTAGACAAAAAAAGTCAGTGACCAACTGGATACAGGAGGCATGTGATTTAGTACCCTATTAAGTAGAGTAAAAACAATTAAAGTAATGACTTTAAAAATATTTAATATGTCACGAGACACAGCCACATGTCACACTGTCATCAGAGTTTATTATATCTAACAACAGCACACTGAGAAATAAATGTTAGATAAACAGAAAGGCAGGATTTGAATGCAGGATACAAGTGTGGAATCAAACGCTTAGAACCATCCAAAGCTGCAACAATATTGTTGAATACCAATCGAGACACACTGGTAGCACTTGTAGAGGGCAAATCTTTTATTAGGAAACAAAAAATGAGCGCTTTCGCGTGGATACCCACGCTTCATCAGATGTTTTAATGAAGATGCCTTTTTAGTTTAAATACTTGTTCAAAAGGCGGGAAAATGCTCATTAACCAATTAAGTAATTAATACATACAGATCAAAAAAGAGTCATGCTGTTTAAAAGAGAAATACATCCAAACTAAAACAAAACAAAACAAAATTAAACTAAAACTAAATGTAACAGCCATATTTCATGTTTCTTACATCTTGTTGGAACGGCAACACTGAAAATGTTTATGTTTGCGGTACCTATTAATATACCGTTGTGAACACGTAATTTCAATATATGTAGTTCTGATCCCTCAGAAACAAAACTGTCATTTCTTTCACTCACGTATAAATATGTGTAAAGCCTTAAAAAGATTTTATGGAGATGGTAACAGTGGCTAAAATAATGTTCATAAATATAGCATATTAAACATGACTCAAAAAAGTGCAAAACACAATAGCTTCAAATACCAAAAAATAAATCTAATTATATAGGTATATCATAAATATAATGTGTGTGTCCTGAAGACACTACACTTAACAGGTAAAAATGAGAATACTTATAAAACTCATAAAGTGCATGCTTATATAAATAAACAAAACCAAGACAAAACGGAACAAATTTGGTCACTATGTGTGACATATCTATAATATTATAAAAAGTATTGAGAATACATGTACATCATCATATTAACTCATCTTGATGTGTATGAACAGGTTATTAAAAAATTATTATCAATAAATTTATTATTTGATTAATAAATGTGCATCAGTGCTATATCACTGATGCGTTTAAACTGACAATAAAATTGATACATCAGTGAAACTCAGATAATGAACATATATTATATATGCTGATGAATAAAGTTAATGACTGGTAACTAAATATATTCTGTAAGGTGATACTGCAGGATATATATAGAGCATATATATATATGTATCAGCCGAACGACTGTACATGAAAAGCAATCTTTGTCCTGGGTCTGTGTGTATATCCTATTTCTAAGGCTAGCTTACTTCTTTAATAGACATGTGTATATCTGTGTACAAATGATTAATATAAAAATCAATAGATAAATAAGTCAAAACCTATCAGGTGTATGACTGAGGAATGAATGGTGCCAAAAAATGTGTACCAAATAGGTACCACAAACATACTACCTATCTATCAGATACCAAGGCTGGTTTAATTGACACTTGGTTATTGATACCTGGCTCCAGGTGTGCAGCCAGCCTTAGGATCCAATTGAGTTCCGCGAATGCAAGTTGATTCTCCTTGTCTCCACCTCTGACATCCTGTTTGACTATCTGTAGAACTCTAAAACAGAATGTGTGCGTTGGAAACTCTATAGTGTGTCTAGCTAAAGCGTTATTGTCATTGGACTTACGTATATCGTATAGGTGGTTGTAAATGCGTTCATGGAGCTTCCTCTTAGTGAGCCCTACATAGAATGCCTTGCATTTATTACAATTTGCAAGGTATATCACATTAGAGGTATTGCAATTTGCCCAGAAACGTGGTTTAAAAACATATTCACTGGTAGGATGATAGAAGTACTGTGTTTTTGTAATGTAGCTACATCTTTTACAATCATGACAGGGATAAGTGCCAAACTTTTTAATATTGATGGAATTTTGCATTTGGTTGGCGTGTTGTGCACTGGAAGATGTGTCATGGCACAATAGCCTTTTGAGGTTTTTGCTATTTCTATAGACAAACCTCGGATATTTCCCTGTAATGCTCTTAGTTTGGGGGTCCGTGGCTAAAATATGCCAGTTGTTACTGACAACCTGTTGTATCTTATTGATGTCACTAGTGTAGGTAACTATATAATTGATTTGACTGTCTCTAACCTCATTCTTCTTATAATATATAAAATTATCTTTTCTGTGCCTCAACGTAGGATGTAATTTATCAGCTTGAACTATATGATCCAGGACTTCAGATCTAATACTCCTAACCATGGAAGGGTTGTATCCTCGATTTATAAACAGTTCCTCCATGTATTGTGCTTCCTTATCTAAATCTTCAGGTCTACTGCACAATCTGTTAATCCTAGTGAATTGACTTTTAACAATGGCTTGAAAAGTGTGTCGAGGATGCATACTATTGAAGCTGAGCATGGAATTTTTCCAAGTGGGTTTTCTATATAACATTGTATCTATTTTGCCTTCTTTATTCAATTTTAGTGTAACATCTAGGAAATCTATTTCTTTGTCAGAAATTTCTTGCGTGAACCTTAGGAAAGTGGTGGTAGTGTTTAGGAATCGCATGAAGGACTCAAAAGAGGTCCGTGTGCCTTCCCAAATGACAATGACATCATCCACAAAACGCCTGTAGAATTTAACATATCTGAAATCCTCATGTGTAAACAGGTAGAGTTTCTCCCACCATAGAACTACCAGGTTGGCGTAGGTGTTAGCGCAGGGGGTGCCCATGGCTACCCCCCACTTTTGTAAATATGTTGATTCACCAAACATAAAAGCATTATTGTATAACACCAATCTATGGTAAAATAGTTTTTGTGTTGCCAAACCACACACCACACAATCTACAATATATGCTTCCAAGACTTCAGACAGTGTTAGCTTCTTTGAAAAATGTGATCTGAAAACTTCTGATTCTCTCGGCTGGGATTATCTGTCCAAGGTTCTGGAAAGAAGAAGACTTGATAACTCATTTATAAGCTGGATACAAACTTTATATAGTCAGACACATTTTGATGTTTTAATTAATGGGGGGGGGTATCTGGGGGAGATCACACTGGCAGAGGAGCAAGGCAAGGCTGTTTACTCTCCCCAGAGTTATTTTCATTAGTAATAGGGAAACTGGTAATAAGAATAAGAAAATATCAAATGGCTTTAAGAGAAGAGAAGAGAAGATAGAGGAATTCATGTTCTAAAATTCTGATTATACATCACTAGCAGAAAACTGAGGATGCACTCCCTTTAGTTTTGAAAGTTTTCAATCCATTTCAACACTTAGCATGTTTAGGATACAACACAATGAATATAGTGTAGGACACACCATAGAAGGTATAATTAATAAGAAACCTCTGAGACTAGACAAAAAAAGTCAGTGACCAACTGGATACAGGAGGCATGTGATTTAGTACCCTATTAAGTAGAGTAAAAACAATTAAAGTAATGACTTTAAAAATATTTAATATGTCACGAGACACAGCCACATGTCACACTGTCATCAGAGTTTATTATATCTAACAACAGCACACTGAGAAATAAATGTTAGATAAACAGAAAGGCAGGATTTCTAATAAAAAGTGTTTGGGAGATGTTTCATTGGGATGCTAGGGAGTCCCACATATACTGACACAAGCTCTCACCTTTAATGTTATGCAATGGATCATGTTATAAGAGGCAGATGGAGATAAATGCTAATACAACAAAACAGACAGGAGTAGTTAGGAGGATTGAAGACAGACAATATCTGACTGGATGGGAAGCTGGAGCCAGTTTGGAAAGACTGGGTGACAGCAGATGGAGAATGATACACAGGAGATCACTTCCTAAGCCTCTTGGGCTAATGACTAAAAAACTTCAGACATTAGTATACACTACAACATCTACTGTTACCCTTCCCACCCATGGCTAAGATGCATACCTCCAAGAGTCATAGTGGTGTTGACTTCAAGCCCCTATGGCACACTGAAACTGCATTAAATTAGTAAAGTTTAGTAATATGTGACTCTATTGTAATGCTATGGACACCATGGTCACCAGGCTGGATAAGAATAGAATGACAGTTAGATGTCTTTCTGGAACCAGGATCTGGGATGTAACATTGGCTCTTAGATACTTCCGTCCTGACAGATATGATTATGACCATATTATGGTCTATGTGGGGGTGAACAACCTTAGACACACTACCCAGAGGGGACATGCAAAAGGATATGATTGAGCTTGCTATGCATGTAATTGAGGCAAAAAGACAATAATCATAAGTGGTATTTTGCTATCATCAAGTATGATGGTGAGATTCAAAGACAAGATCATTGGCTTTAATAATTGGCCATGCAGCTGGTGTCATTCCTGGGGGGTCCAGTATGTGTCAGCTTGGGACAAGATGGATAACAAGTCTTCCTGCTTTGCCAGGGATGGATTTCACCAGTCTAAGTCTTTTGCATTCTGGCTAAAGATTTTTCTGTCCTCATAGTGCCTATTTTAATCAGAGTACATCTGATGGACACTCCAACATAGTACATTGTAATTTGGAACACATTAATGTTGCTCTACTCAGTTAAAATCCAAAAAGAAAGAGAGTATATCATGGCTAAAAGTACTTTAATACACACTAAAACAATAAAAACGTAAGTGCTTTCACAGTCTATTTTTACAACTGCTTCTTCAGACCTAAATGCATGCAACCCTCACCCCTATTTGTATTAACAAATATCCAGTCAACATACAACCTCAATTAAAACATCATTATTCAATTAGTTTACAAAAACATCCTTCAGTGTGTCAGATGTCATGCTTTCAAAACTGGTTGCAAAGACACTCTTTCATTAAGCCCAGGAAAAGTATCAGTGTTTATTTGTTTTATCCATTCCTGTTCTTTTACCTCAGCTACCTCCCCCCCAAACTAATAACTAAATCTTCTAGCACTAAAACCTTAAAATTATTGTTCTACCCCTTGTCAAGTACATGCTGGGCTAGGGCATTGGTAGTTTTCTTGTTTTTAATATCATTGACATGTTCTAATACTCTATCCTTTAGACTTCTGTTAGTCTTTCCTACATAATATGCATGACATTCCACACAGTACACAAAATAAATCAAGTCATTTGCATGGCAATCTGCATTAAGGGAAGTTTCAATAACAAACTTCTGTAATGGATGTGTAAAGCCTATTACCTATATAGATATACTTGCATGCCTTACATTTCCTACAACAGAATGTCCCGTCACAGTCCGATGGAGCAATATATGAATTCCTCATGTTCCTATAACATGTCTTTTCAGTGATGGTCTGTTCCAAAAGGTAAAGCTGGGTCTCTCACTCACTATCCTCCCTACTTTCACATCAGACTTCAAAATTGCCCAGTTCTTCTTGATAATTTCACAGATCACATTAATATTGCTAGAATAAGTTAATGCCAATCTAATTTCATTCCTACGACCTTGTCTATTTACCTTGTTATATCTTTGTGGACTAGAAAAATCTGGTCTACCTATACCTTCTCTATCAAATAGCAACTCTTCAATACACCTATTGATCTCTTTACTATTATATCCTCTCTCAACGAAGTTGTGTCTTGGCTCCAAAACTGGTTCTTTTAAATCATCCTCATCTGTATGCAACCTCATAGTTCTTGTCATCTGTCCCTTAATGGTATTGCGTGGTATGTGACGAGGATGCATACTACTATAGTGTAATAAATTATTCTTCTTGCATCATTTTTTAAAAATTTGTGTTTTTAGCCTATCTGCTATTGTCTTACTGATAACTACATCCAAAAAACTAATAGTTTGCACTGAGCAAATGCCAATAAACTTCAAGATGTCGTGGAGTGTAAATATTCCTCAAAACCTTTTACTAAACCTAACGGATCTTGCCATAAAATAAACACGTCATCTACAAATCTCCTATAGTAAAAACATAGTCTACAGAAACATTATTCTTAAGCACAAATTCATGTTCCCATCTAACTAAGGCAAGGCTGGCATAGCTGTTGGCACATGCCCACTGCTATGCCAACCTTCTGTAAGTAAATCGATCCATTAAAAATAAATGCATCATTATTCAAAACCAAATCAAGTAAAGTACAAATTAAAGTAACTTTATCTGGTGTCATGTACTTTCCAATTGTCAAAAAAGATCTAATATTCTCAGTGCCCCATTCATTAGGTATCACAGTGAGCAGGGAAACTATATCCAATGTAATAAAAGCAAATTCATCATTAACATTCTCACTCATGAAACAGGTCATGTGAAAAGCATCTAATATCCTTAAGGACCATAATAACAGTATCTAAGACTGGTCTAAGTTCTTTTCAATA
Organism: Protopterus annectens; assembly: GCF_019279795.1. Lineage (NCBI taxonomy): Eukaryota > Metazoa > Chordata > Ceratodontiformes > Protopteridae > Protopterus > Protopterus annectens. The sequence continues at coordinate 1,077,887,579 of NC_056730.1, read as the reverse complement.
TATATTGAGAGAGGTTCTGTGGCCCAGATTGGATTGTTTGGGCAGAGAAAATTTTACCAACCTCTGGACTTTTACTGCTGTTGCTCTACTCATTGTCAAGAGTTGTAATAAAAAATGTTCAAATTTAAGGCATTCCTACAACTTGATTCATATATGTATAGTTAAAGCAACATGGTTTCAAAGCAATGAAAACAGTCCCTCTATTCCTGGGTATAATTCCTACCATGTCTTCAGATCCACTGGCAACTGTGGGGGAGTATCAGTATTTGTCAAGGATATCATAATCTCTCAACTGATTCCTTGAGATACAACAAGGGAACTCTTAGACGTCCAAATCACACTAAACAAGACTAATTTTCACAGACCCCGCCCTGATGGGAGTGTTGCATATCCGCAAGTCAAGCTCCACTCGAGTAACCCTCATGCGCAACCTCAACCTAGTTTGTGACATCAATAGGACTTGTTGGTACAGATTTGTGTCCCAGAGACTCCCCCTTTTGTGTAATAGACTCCCTTTCCACATAAAGCAAAGCATCTCATTAATACTTTTAAGCGCAACCTGGATAACTGGATGGGAAACAGAAAATACATCCCTGGGATTCCACCTGTGCCCCTGCTGGACAGTGGCATAGGTGCTGACTTGTTGGAACATGGGCTAAAGTCTTGGCTATGCTTGTAAGGGCTTCAGGGCCAACAGCTTTGTAACTTCCTATGATCCTATGAACAAATTTAGCTACAGAACACTCTCTATGCCCCCTTCTGAACACAATAGCTATCTTACATATTAGCTGAAATTCCCATTAAACCAACACCTTTCTATTGGAGGACTTCAACTATAGGATCATATAATCATAGGAGGTTACTAGGCTAACAGCTCCAGGGCCTTTAGAAGCCTAGCCAAGTTCAAACTGTGTTCAAAAGTGTGTCTGGTTCAAGCTGACACTAAAATCAGCACATATTGCCCCTATCCATGAGGGACACAGGTGGAACCCCCAGACTGAATTTCTAGTTACCCATCCAAATTGTCCAAATTGCAATTAAATAGGACCGATGAGGGGCTTTGTTTAACATGAACAGGAAGCTTGTTCCAAAGGTGGGGCAACCTCTGAGACAAATTTGTCTCTCCATTATGTTCTGTTGATATCACATACCAGGTTAAGGTCCTTTGAGCGAGTGACCTGTGTGCCATTTGACTTATGAATGTGCAACATTTCCATCAAAGCTGGGTCAGGATTGCTCTATATGCAAGGTACAGGTCACCTCTGAGCAGTCTGTATAGCACAGAGTAAAGTAACAATGTTTTTAGTCTGTCTGCATAAGACAAATCTTGAAGACCCTGAATTTTCTTCATAAGAAACCTTTGTGGTCTCTCCAGCTGCTTCAGGCGTTTGGAAAGGAACATACCAAAGGGAGAATTGTACTCTATTATTGGCCTGATGAGGGAAGAATGCAGGGGGGTTATAACCTCTTTGTTTTTCTGGATGCATTGCCCTTACCTGTGAGATGAGCAATATAAAATGCCGTTCTTACCACCACGCAGACATGGTAATCGAAGTTAAGGTTGTTGTAAACCTATGTGCCCAGATCTCTCACTACTAACAGTGTGCTAAGGGTATTGTTATTGATGTGTAGTCTGAATGAACATCTTTCTTGCGAAGGGGATGATGATGCATTTTTATGCATTAAATGTCAGACCATGACTTTGGCACCAGTCATTAGTCTGCATAAAACCTTCTTGCAAGATGTTGACAACGCTAGGGGTTTCAATGATCACTCTCAGTTTGCAGTCATCAGCAAACATTGTCAGCCACGGTCCTTTAGTTTTAGCCTGCACTTTGGAGAAGTAGAGTTTGAACAGTAGGGGTCCCAGAACCAATCCCTGTGAAACACCACTGGTTACAGGTCTGCTTGAGGAGATTTTGACTATATGAGTTCTATCAGTGAGGCAGTGTACAACCTAACTGACAATATATGGGTTGATACCCAGCTGGGTGAGTTTTTCGATAATGCCTGAGTGGGGGATTGTGTCAAAGGTCTTGGCTAAGTCTAGGTAGGCCATATGCACAGATTAGATTGTCTAGGGCTTTGGTGATTATTGCCATTGTCTAGGGCTTTGGCGGCTGTCTTGAAGAAGTCCACGAAGTTTAACAGGCATGATCTCCCCTTGACAAAGCCAAACTGGTTGGGGTTGAGCATTTGTAGGTTTCCTATATCTTTGTTAATAAGGTCCATGATGGCTCATTCCATAGCCTTGCAGATAAGGCTGGTCAGGCTAATGGGTCTATAGTTCCTAGCATCTGTGGATGCACCCTCTTTGTGCAAAGGGATGATGGTAGCTGTTTTCCATTCCACTGGGACAAAGTCAATAGTGATGCTCATTCCTGTTTTAACCCATGTAGAACACAGCCCGAGATGTTGTCTGGTCCCATAGAGGCTGTGATTTTGGACTTGAAGAGGGCATTTAATACCTGCTCCTCAGAGATTCTAGGTGGGGGACAGGTGTTTGGGATGCTTTGGGATATATGTGGCAGGGACAGGGAAGTGTAGTTTTCACTGAACCTGTCAGCCAACAGGTTTGCTGTATCCACAGGTTCTGTATATGTAGTACCACTAACTACAAGTTCAGCAGTTCAGCACAAATCTGAGCCTTACCTTTGAGGTTATGGCTGTAACTAAAGAATGCCTTGTGGTTATCTTTAGTTAGGGAAACTAATTTGGATTCATAGTTAGCTTTGGCAGACTTCACTAGGAGTCCTATTTGCTCGTTCAAGTTGAGGAGGGAGTGTTTCCAGTTTTGAGATTAGAAACAGTTCCTTCCTGCTCTTAGACAGCAATTTCTTTTTCCTGTTGTATATCCTATTAATGGCAGTTGTCCACCAGGCAAGTTTTTTTTTCCTTGAAGATCTTGCCTTGGCTCTATCAGGTATGACAGGGTTAATACAATTGTACAGATGCTTGTATAAAGGATTAGTGTACAACTCAGCGTAGGTGCCTGTTCTATCAGTGGGGGGAGGGGCTATGAAGCTATTTATGTCATCCATCACATAAGAGGTTGTAATTGGCCTTGGAGAAGTTTTTTAGTCTAGTTGTTGCTAATGGGGGAGGGGTCTTGTGTCATTGTTTCTTCTATCGAGACTGATTTGTGGTCAGATTTCACCAGGGATAGCCACACACTAGGGGTCGTGCAGTGATCTCCCATGTTGGTGAGCACCAGGTCCAGGATGTTTGAGCCTCTTATGGGTTTATCAACCATCTGGTCCAGGGCATTGGAGTTAACAAAGTCCAGGAACCTTTGGGCAAGTGAGTTAGAACAAGTATAATTTATCCAGTCTATGGATGGGTAATTTAAAGTTACCCAAAACCAGGGTGTTTGGTTGTATCTTGATTGATTCAAGTAAATCCTAGCAGACTGAGTGAATGTTCTGATTCATGGAAGGGGTCCTATAGCTGGTAATGACCTGAAGAGGGCTCTTACCTACAGTCAATTGCACCTGAAGTAATTCAAGGGAATTGTGCTGTTTAACCAATCTAGTGGTATATTTATCTTTAATGAATATTGATACACCACCTCCTTTGGTTTGCATGCCTTCAGTTTGTGGTCTGGATGTATGGAAGGAAATGCAGCCTGGTATATCTGGGTTGCTCTCCACAGCTGTAAACCTGGTCTCAGTGACTGCACAAAGGTCAGTTTCCAGTTTAGGCTCCTAGCATTTAGCAGCATAACCTTGAAGTTGTTTTTATAAGGTATTATTACATCAGGAATTTTGTTCTTGTGACAGTGCCTAAAAAAAGGCACTATGGGGATGGCAAGAACTTTAGCCAGTCACCAAAATCCCAGGGGTGACATATGAAGACCACCTCTGGCAAAGCATCAAAGTCTGTCGACTATGTCATCCCAAGCTGACAGATACTGAATCCCCTTTGAATGATACCAGAAACTAAGTCAATTGTTGAAGTCAATAATTTTTTGTTTGTATTGAGGAATCATCCCAGGAGAAGGTAAAATGTGCTAGGGACATACTTGCCTGAGACACATAATCCGAGACCTCAGTCATGTGTCTCTTCATATAGTCCTTTGCAGTCTGTCTCAAGTCATTCACACCAACATGGACTATGACAGAGTCATAACAGTGCCTGTTTTGAGACACTTGAGTTTGTGTGTGATGTGGTGGATCCTGGCATGTGACAGACAGGTGACTGTGACCTTTTCCTTATCCAACCTGGTGAGAGGGACATCTATGTGACTCACAACTGAGTCACCTATGACTAAGATGTTTGTTTTTGTATAATGCCTTATGGGGCTTGACTGGTGAGACACTGGTGTGTGGGGTCTATACTAGTAACTCGAACACTTACCTTATCGAATCCATAAACGTCGACCCATCCTTATCGAAACGTGAAAACATCGAATGTCCAGAAGAGCAAATCTGGAAACGTCGAATTGTCATGGTTGTCCTTCTGCGGTATAGCTCCTTATGGTAAGTGTGCGACAGTTACGGACCTTAGGGTTAGGGTGCGGGTTAAGGTAAGTGCATGGATGGTAATGTATGTTAGATTTAGTGTAGGGTTTTGTTAAGTGTATGTGTATGGATTATTTAGTTTGTTTGGGTTTAGCTTTTTAAGGTAAGTGTGTGATAGTTATGGACCTTAGGGTGCAGTTAAGTGCATACTTGGTGGTATATGTAAGATTTAGTGTAGGGTTAGAAGTAGGGTTTAGTTTAGGGTTAGAAGTAGGGTTTTGGTTAGTGTATGTATGTGGTTTATTTAGTTTGTTTGTGTAGGTAGTATGTAGCAGGTGGTGGGGTGGGACAAGTATGATAGTTCAATGTTTTGAATTTTGTGGTTTAGGGCATTCGGTGTTTATGTGATTCGATGAGGACAGGTCAATGTTTAGGGATTCTATAAGGTAAGCGTTCATGTTTATAATATACACCCAGTGTGTGATATATTATGTGTACTATATTCTGCAGAGGATGTATTATGTGAAGCATATTTGTGTTTGTGTTTGGGAGGTCTCTGATGTTTAGGTAAGCTTCTTGTAAGGACCTCCACATATGTAGGTTTATGTGTTGTTGGTTTGGTAGGTGCAGGAGGTGAGCTGTGCATGCTGACAACTTGCTTCGTATCAAATGAACTGATTCATGAGTGAGAGACCCTGGATTTTAGGTTCTTGATATAGATGCATCTCTCACATAATGAATTTGTATGGACTAGAAGAAGTGGGTTGTCAGTGTACATGAGGCAATTGCTACATTCCCTCAGGATACCCATGTCAACCAGGCTGGCTGGAGAAACTGTTTGAAATTGTCCATCTATAATGCTAGGTAAGTTGATGTGGTCAGAAAACAGGAGGGGATAGGAAGGAACATGTAAAGTAGAGGACAGGAGAAGTGGACAAAAATACACTGAATGTATTACCTGTCAGTGAGGGACAATCACGAGAACTCACCAATGGAACACCAGGAGAGTACTAAGTGAAAATTTGCAGGCAAAAGCGTTTGTGTCTATAACCACCAATAGTGCCCACTGCTGTGTGACATTGCACAATGCACAAACATGGTGCTATGTAGCAAATAAGCACAAACTGATCAAAACAAATTAACCAAACAAAAAATCAAAACTAAGCCCTGTTCCAGCAACCTTCAATCATATGAGTTCAAACTGCACACTCCTACCACTAGGGTGCAGAGGAACCCTCTCCAACCAAAGATGGCCTATTTTAGAGCTCAAGTTATACAGACAGAACTAGATTCAGCAGATCTGAATCTAGTCTATGTTACAGCAAAGTCCATCAATACAAAAAAAAAAACAGTTCAAATAAGCAGTGATATGGCAACAGTGCAGTTCAAAAGTGCAATATACAGTGAAAAATTCTACTTAAGTTTTGCTGAGATCAGCAGCAGGTGGCTTGGATTTGCTTATGTAGCAAATGAATTCAAACTGATTTAAACAAATTAACCAATAAAAAAGCTCAAAACCGAGCCCTATTCCAGCAACCTTCAATCAGATGAGTTCTAACTGCACACTTCTGGCACTAGGGTGCAGGGGAATGCTCTCTAACAAAAGATGGCCTGAGTCAGTGCTCAAGTTATATAGAGCTAGATTTAGCAGGTCTGAATTTAGTCTATGCTATAGCAAACAAAGTGCACCAATTTCTGAAAAAAAAAAACAGTTCAAATAAGCAGACACAATAAGTCTTCAACCAGCAATTCCCAGCACAGAAGTGCAGAAGCTAACCTTTCCTCCCACAAGAGTGTAGATCACAAATCTTCTTAATGTAAAATAACTGGCCTGAAGCCCAAGTGCTTAAACCAGAACTAAGACACTTTTAGAACAACAGACACACTAAGCCTTTAACTAGCAATTCCCAACTTCGAAGGATGTAAGCTACCTCTCCTGCCAAAAGAGTATAGACCACAGACCTTCCTAATGTAAAACAACTGCCATAAAGCCCAAGTGCTTAAACCAAAAGGCTTAGAATAACAGTTACAATTTAATCAGGTTACGGGCAAGCAGTAATAAATGCAGCAGAATAAATGCAGTTGAACACTTTTAAGAACAAACAGCAAAAGCAAAATAAAGTAATAATATAGGAAGAAATGCAAACACAGTAAACACAACAGAATAAAGTGCGATTTTTTAGGTTAAGTGGGAAGGGTGTAAACAGATAATAATTAAGGGTTGCAAAACTAAGGGGATGGGCTTCTCAAATGATCACTCTGTACTCAGTAGAATGAGGTGATTTGATGGGACTGGGAGGAGTGTCCAAAATCAAATTTATAGCAGGGACAGGCAACTCAAAAGCCACAGATCAGCAATATTTAAGCCGAGTACAGCAATCAGACCACCAAACAGTTACAGTAAATAGAGATATTTCTAACAGAGCAATGCCATTTCTCATTTCCTCCCACTAATTAACTGATGTAATTCACTGTTTGCAAAGGAATAGTTTGCTAACTTTTTTATCTAACCCTTACCAAGACCTCTTAAAACTCCAACATAACAGAAAACTTAAAGCAAAACAAATGTAATACAAGAATAAGATACAAAATCGAAGTGATCAAACCTTAAATCAAAAGCTTCAATTCAAAATAAAATGTAGCCAGAGATCAGCAATATCCAAGCAGAGTACAGCAAGCAGGCCACCAAACAAACATTTCAGCTAAAATCCATCAATAATCTGCCTGACCTACACTGCCAATGGTTGGCATGTCCAGCACCTCCTCAATATCATAAATTTTAACTCTTTCACAAATAGTTAACCATCCTACTAGGGGCTCCAGTACCTTGCATCTCACAAATATGGCCACTTCTTGCACAGCTCCATATGTATCATCATGTCTTGTTAGATCTGACCATAATTTGGGGACAGTTTCCTTTAAAACTGGTGACACTTCTCCTGTAAATAGCTCTGTGTTTAATGACTTCTCAAAAGCAAGCGTTCTACAAATACTTGATGACTTAAACAAAATGTGATGTAATCCTTCTCTGATTGATCCTGTTGCTAAAATTGCTACCTATGCCTCTGACTTCTATCCCCGCTTAAATAGTTGTATTGATAAGGCAGTCTCTATTCACAACAAATATAATGAGAGATTTAAAAACAAAACCCTGTGCTGGAATACCCATATAAATAGATTATATAGCCGACACAAGCATCCTCCAAAAGAGCCTCATAGAAACATTCAACTGGTGCCAGAGCCATGGCCTCAAGCTAAACGCCAAAACGTGTATAGTCATCCCCTTTGGCAAAAACAAAGGGCCACAAATTACCACATAGGTGGTAATCCATTAAGTACAGAAGAAGTAATTAGGGACCTGGGGACCCAAGTTGATAGCAATCTCTCATTTGACAACCACGTGGCCAAAGTGGTTAGAAAAACATTTTATATAGCCCACCTAATCATGAAGGGATTTACATCTAGATCAGGGGAGGTCATCGTGCCTCTTTACTCATCCCTCATCAGGCCCATAATTGAGTACAGTGACCCTTTTGGGATGTACCTTACCAGAAACCTGCAGCAACTGGAAAGACCCCAAAAGTACCTCACCAAGAGGATCCAAGGGCTCAAACAGATGCCATATGCTGCCTGGTTAAAGAAACTCCAGCTCTACTCAGTGGCATACCGCCTGCTCAGAGGCGATCTGTGCCTGAAGTATAAAGCTATGTCCAACCCGGAATTAATGGACATGCTGAACCTCAGAAAATCCAAATCCCATCGAGCTACTGAGAGACTTGAACCTCAGCACTGAAATAAATAGGACATGCTGGAGGGACAGATTCATAACCCAGAGGCTCCCTTCACTCTGGAATAAAATCCCAGTCCAGGTTAGGCAGAGTCCCTCATTGACTCTCTTCAAAAGGAATCTTGATGAGTGGATGGGAGATCGTAGGTTTACCCCGGGTATCACTTCTGTGTCACTGTTAGACAGAGGCACAGTATACTAACCTCGAAAAAGGGCATAGCAAAATTAATTTAAAATGGGTGGCAAAAGCCAAACACACTCTGGCTAGGCTTATAAATGCCCTAGGGCAGATAGCCTAGTATGAACCTATGAACCTATAACAAGAGAAAGAAACTGCTTAATGCCTATAAGAGGTCTTATTCTGCCTACCTTAAAAGCACACTTAAGCAAACTAACAAGGAGCTTAAGGCAACCAGTAGGATACTCAAAGCTAAGAATGAACTTAAAATAGCCACTAAGACCAAAACTAACTGTAAATGTTTCATTAATTATGTCAGGTATTTAAGAACTAACACCCAAGAGTGTTTAGAGCAAGTCCAGAATAATACTACACTCTCTGACCAAAAGGAAATAGCAAATATCCTAGCTAACAAATTTTAGTTCAAATTTTACTCTACCCACAGTTATAGCTATCCCACATGTTCCACAATCCCAGCCACCCCTTTCAGTTTCTATGGAACACGTTCTATCAGTCCTTTCAAAAACTAAGAATACTTCATCCATGGGCCCTGACAACATACCAGATTGCCTGATATTAGTGTCAAATATGGCCATTCTGAACCCCCTACTAAAGCTCTTTAATCTAAACCTCTCACTGGTTACATTCCTGAAGCCTGGAAAACTGCCATTGTAAAGCCATTACATAAGGGTGACCCAGCCATGGACTCTGGTAACTACAGAACCATTAGTCTCCTTAGCCTCATATGTAAAGCTTTGGAGCACATTATCTCAGACTTCATTAATCTGGACATTGAAAATCTTGCAAACCTGGACCCTTATCAATTTGGCTGTATCAAAGGCAGATCCTGCCTCTGTAACCTCATTAATTTCTTTGGGAAGGTAACTGAAGCAGTTGATAGTTGGTTATGTAGTGCATACAGCACATCTAGACCTGGGCAAAGCCTTTGACAATATTCCCCACACAAGCATTATCGATAGACTAGTAAATCTGAATATAAATCCTTATATTGTGAGATGGATAGCTAGGTGGTTCTCATCTGAAAATAAAAACGTGGCTAGAGTAGCAGGTACCACTTACAAAACAAAAACATTCACCAGTGGTGACCACAGGGCTCGGTTTTGGGCCCTCTTCTACTTGGCATTTATTTCTCAGACCTTCAGGTCAGGACTTCTGCTCTATCATTAAGCATGTTTGCAGATGCTGTAAATCGAGTGTTGTTATTCGATCTTCAACTGACTTACAATTGCTCCAATATGACTTAGATCATGTTAACAAATGATGCAAGTACAACAGTCTCAAATTAAATGTGAAAAAATGTGACATATTTCATTTTGGTAAGCAAAACAGATTCACTTAACGTATAGGAGATGCACCTCTCCTATTCGACACTGTTGTAAGAGATCTGGGTTCTCTTGTTGATAATTCCTTATCATTTGAACATCATGTCTCCACAGTAATTTAGAAAACCTTTTATCTGGCCCATCTAATTTCCAGAGGTATCACCACTAAATCCAAAGAAGTATTAATTTCCCTTTACACATATCTTATAAGATCCATTATGGAATATAACACACCTTTTGGCATATATCTATCTAAACATATCACACAACTTGAATGACATCAAATAATCATAATTTAAAAGATCAGTGATGTCAAAAATCTTAGTTATCAGGAGAGAGACTGACACCTCTTTATCTGTACTCAGTCCCTCTTACAGATTCCTCTATGTCTAGACTTTCATGCTATGAAAGATCTAACCCTATTTGATTCCTTCACAAAACTAATGGTACGTCAAATACTTGGTTAAAGAACTAAGCCGTTATCAGCAGATATGTAAGACACATTGATGTGATAGATTCATATCCCAACATATCTCTCATCTCTGGAACAAACTTCCACTACATATCGATCAGAGTGGCACCCTTGCCACCTTCAAGGTAAACCTAGATAATTGGATGGGCAGCCTAAAATGCACTCATGGACTATATTGTCTTTCCTTGCTTGAGCTGAGAGGGAAATTTTGAATAGGATTTTTGGCTAGATTTGAAATAGTTTACAGACTAATTGCCTAGGACTTAGCTATGAACCCATGAATCTAGGAGTGGGATCTGGGAGAATTAATAAGTTCTGCTGGTGTTATCAAGGGGGGAGGGTCAAAGGTCAGGGTGCAAAACTGGGCTCAGATATGTGAAGAGAATAATTCATAGAATCCAAGATGATCCAATATGTAAACAATGTTTACCCTTTCAGGAGGTAAAACATTAAATTTAGTGTGCAAGCTGAACAATGTGCTACTTACTACAAATTAGTGAACGTTTTTAAGCAACTAGTCATAAAGTATAGGTCAAAAAGAGGAATGATGTCGCTATGGAGAAAATTGAACAGTATTAATAAAACACAGAGAAGGTTTTATAAATATATATGTATATATAAGGAACTTCTAAGCTAACCCAGCCACTGGGGATGCACAAGCCAGTGCATTTCTTTGTGCTGGTCCCAAGCCCGGATAAATGGGGAGGGTTGTGTCAGGAAGGGCATCCGGCATAAAACTTGGCCAAATTATTCATGCCAACACCAGAAAAGATTTACATACCAGATCGGTTGAGGCCCAAGTTAACAATGACCGCCACCAGTACTGTTAGCCAACAAGGTACTGGTGGAATTTGGGCTACTGTTGGCTGGAGGAGGAGAGGAGGTGGAAGGCATGGCCGAAGGCAGGAAGAGAGGAGAAAGGCTAGGACTGTGGTAGTGAGGGTCAGAACTTTGAATGTTGGCAGTAAGACTGGTATAGGGAGAGAGCTAGCCGATATGATGGACAGAAGGAAGGTTGGTATATTGTGTGTGCAAGAGACCAGATGGAAGGGGAGTAAGGCTAGGTGTATCGGAGGTGGGTTCAAATTGTTTTATCATGGTGTGGATGGGAGGAGAAATGGCATAGGAGTTATCCTGAAGGAACAGTATGCTAAGACTGTTTTGGAGGTGAACAGATTGTCGGATAGAGTGATGTTTATGAAGCTGGAAATTGATGGTGTAATGATGAATGTTGTTAGTGCATATGCTCCACAAGTTGGGTGTGTGATGGACGAAAAAGAAAAATTTTGAAATGAGTTGGATGAAGTCATGATGACTGTACCCAAGGGTGAGAGAGTGGTGATTGGAGCAGATTTCAATGGGCATGTTGGTGAAGGGAACAGAGGGGATGAGGAAGTGATGGGTAGGTATGGTGTTAAACAAAGGAATGCAGAAGGTCAGATGGTAGTGGATTTAGTGAAAGGATGGACATGGCTATGGTGAATATGCATTTTAAAAAGAGGGAGGAACATAAGGTGACATACAAGAGTGGAGGAAGATGCACACAGGTGGATTATATCTTATGTAGGAGGGCCAGTTTGAAGGAGATTGGAGACTGTAAAGTGGTGACCGGGGAAAGTGTAGTTAGACAGCATAGGATGGCGGTTTGTAAGATGATGTTGGTGATCAAGAAGAGGAGGAGGAGTGTGAGGGCAGCACCATGGATCAAATGGTGGAAATTGAAAAAGGGTAATTGTGAGGTGGAGTTCAGGGAAGAGTTAAGGCATGCACTGGGTGGCAGTGAAGAGTTACCAAATAGCTGGGTAACTACAGCAGAGCTAGTAAGGGAGATGGTTATAAGGGTGCTTGGTATCACATCTGGACAGAGGAAGGACGACAAGGAGACATGGTGATGGAATGATGAAGTACAGGAGAGTATACAGAGAAAGAGGTTGGCAAAGAAGAAGTGGGATTGTCAGAGAGATGAAGAAAGTAGACAGGAGTATAAGGAGATGAGGTGCATGGCAAAGAGAGAGGTGGCAAAGGCTAAGGATAAGGCATATGAAGACTTGTATGAAAGTTGGACACTAAGGAGGGAGAAAAGGACCTGTACCGATTGGCTAGACAGGGGGACCAAGCTAGGAAAGATGTGCAGCAGGTAAAGGTGATAAAGGATAATGAGGGAAACATACTTACAAGCGAGGAGAGTGTGTTGAGCAGAGGGAAAGAGTACTTTGAGGGGTTGATGAATGAAGAGAATGAGAGTGAGAGAAGGTTGGATGATGTGGGGATAGTGAATCATGAAGTGCAATGGATTAGCAAGGAGGAGGTAAGGATAGCTATGAAAAGGATGAAGAATGGAAAGGCTGTTGGTCCAGATGACATACCTGTGGAAGCATGGAGGTGTTTAGGTGAAATGGCAGTGGAGTTTTTAACTGGATTGTTCAATGAAATTTTGGAAAGTGAGAGGATGCCTAAGGAATGGGGAAAAAGTGTTTTGGTACCGATTCTTAAGAATAAGGATGATGTGCAGAGCTGTAGTAACTACAGAGGGATTAAACTGATCAGTCACAGCATGAAGTTATGGGAAAGAGTAGTGGAAGCTAGGTTAAGAAGGGACGTGATGATTAGTGAGCAGCAGTATGGTTTCATGCTGGGAAAGAGCACTACAGATGCAATGTTTGCTCTGAGAGTGTTGATGGAGAAGTACAGAGAAGGTCAGAAGGAGTTGCATTCTGTTTTTATAGACTTAGAGAAAGCATATGACAGGATGCCTAGAGAGGAGTGGTATTGTATGAAGAAGTTGGGAGTGTCAGGAAAGTATGTAAGAGTGGTACAGGATATGTACGAGGGTAGTGTGACATTGGTGAGGTCTGCGGTGGGAGTGACAGATGCGTTTAAGGTGGAGGTGGGATTACATCAAGGATCAGCTCTGAGCCCTTTCTTATTTGCAATGGTGATGGACAGGTTGACAGATGAGATCAGACAGGAGTTCCTGTGGACTATGATGTTTGCAAATGACATTGTGATCAGTAGTGAGAGTAGGGAACAGGTGGAGGAGACCCTGGAGAGATGGAGATATGCTCTAGAGAGAAGAGGAATGAAGGTCAGCAGGACTAAGACAGAATATATATGTGTAAATGAGAGGGAGGATAGAGGAATGGTGAGGATGCAAGGAGTAGAGGTGGTGAAGGTGGATGAGTTTAAATACTTGGGATCAATAGTTCAGAGTAATGGTGAGTGTGGAAGAGAGGTGAAGAAGAGAGTACAGGCAGGATGGAGTGGGTGGAGAAAAGTGTCAGGAGTGATTTGTGACAGACAAGTACCAGTAAGAGTGAACGGGAAGGTATACAAGAGGGTAGTGAGACCAGCTATGTTATATGGGTTGGAGACAGTGGCATTGACAAAAAGGCAGGAGTTAGAGCTGGATGTGGCAGAGTTAAAGATGTTAAGATTTGCACTGGGTGTGACAAGGGTGGACAGGATTAGGAATAAGTATATTAGAGGGTCATCCCAGGTTGGAAGGTTTGGTGACAAAGCCAGAGAGGCAAGATAACATAGGTTTGGACATGTGCTGAGGAGGGATGCTGAGTATATTGGGAAAAGAATGCTAAGGATGAAGCTACCAGGTAACCGGAAAAGAGGAAGGTCTAAGATAAGGTTTATGGATGTGGAGAGAGAGGACATGCAGGTGGTTGGTGTGACAGTGCAAGAAGCAGAGGACAGGAAGAAATGGAAACAGATGATCCGCTCTGGCGACCCCTAATGGGAACAGCCGAAAGATGATGATGATGATGATAAGGAACTTCTTAGCTAAAGTGGAGAGCATACATTCCTATGCCATTTCTGCTGCCACTGCATCTGACTGAGGTGCCCAGCAGGCCCCTGCATTCCACTCTCCTGCCTTAGTCAACTCCAACATGATCAAGGTTGTTAACTCATCCAGGGTGAAAGTCAGGACTCTACCTGTCTATTCCACAGAAATTACTCCAATGGATACACTTTCTTAAGTGTATGCATGTTCAGCAACATTTCTGAACTATTCAGTAATCTGTGGGAAAGTAATTTCTCATACTTCTGTGAACTAAATTAATGTTAATAAAATTTCATATCTCTCTCATTTAAATATCTAACAACATATTAAAAATCTCCTACAGGCATGCAAATCTGAATGGGAAATGTATGCTGGTTTGAGTGTTGAACAATCCTCTTGGGAAACAGTTTGGCACCTTTTTTAGCTCTTTATATGATTAACATGCTCTGTATCACCTTTAAACTGTATGAGTATAAACAGATCTGTATAACAACCTTATCTCAGCAATATGTCAAGTTTTAGGATTATAGACCAAAATCAGGTCAAACTGTAATTTTTGAGATCTCAGAAAATATACTTTTAAGATCATTAAATTAAAATGTATGAGTAAATATCAAGGACTTGAAGCTGTTTAGGATATTTTTTCTAAAGGTATTGAAATATTTTGCTGAAATTTCTTTGTATTCTTTCCTTTTTGCTGTTAGTACTATTGAGAAGGAAGCTCAGTGGTTCACTGTATATCACAATCAACTGTGGCCTAAAACAACTGCAAATGTTTAGTTTGGAGTTAAAACCAGGTCCCATCATTCTATTTGCTTTAAATGTAATAGCACTAATATGATTATCAAATTTCAGCTTGTCATGTACCAGTGTATTTAAATCAGTTTATGTTATTGTGCTGTCCTGAGAATCCTGGCTTAAATGATATTTACTAGGCTTATAGGTTCATACAAAGCTAATGACCGCCAGGGTCTTTACAAGCCTAGCCATATAGCCTGACCCAGTTTTGTACAAGAGTTCCTAAAGCATCTATATAATGGGGCATGTTAGTAAGTAGGTAGCAAGGGGTTTTGTGTGTGTGTGTGTGTGTGTGTGTGTGTGTGTGTGTGTGTGTGTGTGTGTGTGTGTGTGTGTGTGTGTGTGTGGGGGTACGTTAGCTGGAAATTCATTTATTTACTTGTTGACCGCTGTCCATCAGAGATAAGGGGACAGGCCGGGGATGAATTTGCAATTTCCCAACCGATGTTCAAGGTTTCTTTGGAACAGGGTCAGGGATGAAGTCTGCATCACATATTGATAGGGAGCTTATTCCATAGCACTAGGATACTCCAAGAGTATTATAGGTTCATAGGTGCTTACCAGGCTTTTTATCCATGGCTATCTTTAGAAACCTATTCATAGATTCCCATGAAGTTTTTAGCCCTTATAAGTATGAATAACCCAGAGATGAACAGAATATTTACATGTTGACCCTATTCATGAGGGCTGGGATGGCAAACCAGGGGTGAAATTATTTTTATTCATCATTCATCCAGATTATGTTTGAATAGAGTTGAAGTTCTTTGATTTATGTGGAATGGAAGACAGTTCCAAAGAAGAGGTTTTAAACCATATTAGAGTCTCATTTGCCCACCTGTGAATATCATTTATATTATTTTACAACTGATATGATGAGAATAGTTCATTAACATTTGCAGCTTTAATGAGTAAATTGTTTGGAGTTTATATGAGTATTTTAGCCCCTTTTCTTATTATATCCTATATTTAGTCTACCATCTTGATCAACACAAGATTTCTTCCCTTCTCCAATAATTGTATTTTTCCATACAGTTTCAATCAATTTCTGATGGCCTTTACATTTAGAGATGGATCTTGTACTCCTGATATAGCTCAAGTTTTTGTTTGTTCTGAACTGGAAAATGATAATATTATATTACAACCAGTAATAAATACAAATAATATATGTAGATAGATATGTGAGCCATGCATCTTTTATTTACTATTCCAGCTGCTAGAAAGGCACTTCTACTAAGGTGTGCCTGCACAAATGTGCATACATCTCTGTGGATGCTGAAGTCTAAATTTCTAGAGCTCCTTACTGTTTTTTTAAGAATTCAACTAACAGTTGACACATGTTGCATGTTTAGAGATAAAAAAAACACACTATTACCCTAGCATATGTATAGCTATTATTGAGATTGAATTCACTATGACTGCAAAATCTGCAAATTATATAGGTTTACAAATCAATAACAGAACACAGAGGAGTAACTATTATCTACTAGAAAACAAGGTTTATACATATATTAACACATGCTACTGAGTAAGCAATCTCTTGCCACATTATTATCATCTATTTATCTAAGTTAATAAATAATAACATATAATCATGTCATGTTCCTGTAAGAGTTCCTTAAGGTCTTAGGTCCATCATAATGAGCCTCTCTCAAATGGCAGCACTGACACTGAACTTCTCTAAATATCAGAAAACATACTTTGGGAATCCCTAAAAAAGTGCTGTTCTATACAAAACAAGACCATCTCTCCAGTCCCACCACGAACACACACACACACACACACACAAAGAAATTTGGAATCAAATAGACATAAACATATCCATTATTATTTAACTATTTTTAAAGGTTCAAAATGTGAAATGTTTCTCTATAAGCAAATAAGGAAAGGGACTACTTTTTCTAAAAATAAAAACTACTAACTAAAAAATCCTTTAAAGTTTCAAAACAATAGAAAAAAGATGTCATTTGCTAAGTGATGTAATACTTCTGTTGTAGGCATTATAAGAAACAATGGTCCTTTCAAAGGCGCAGCAGCTCTCTGTCACCTATGTCTCGTCTCACACTATCCCTGAGTCATCCATTATTTTCCTATTATGCCCACATTATTGCTTCTTTAAAGTACAGTCGGGTATACATGCCCACATTATTGCTTCTTTAAAGTACAGTCGGGTATACATGCCCACATTATTGCCCACATTGCTGCTTATTTAAAGTGCAGTTGGGTATACATGCCCACATTATTGCTTTTTAAGTTGAGTATACTTGCAAAATTAATTTCCGGTTTTATTGTGTGCATGCATATGTATGTGTGATGTTAAGGGATTATAGTCTAATGCAGCTGTAAGATAGCTTTCCACTATTTTATTATTTGTAAATGTGTATCTGGCAGTGAAGATTACATTTCTGATATAAGCTGTCTAAAATACTTAGGAAATAGTTCCTTTCTGTTTTGCAATACGTGTGTGTGTACATTTCAGGATATAGCACTGAAAAAAGCACTGAAAAGAAGAAAACAATTGGTCTTGGTAGTAGATTATGAACTTAGATAGTTTTAAGACTACGTTTATATCAAGAATGATTATGAAGAAGTTATCTGGGCAGCTTAGATTTTTAAGAAATAGTGTCATTTGTGAATAGTGAGCCATAGTTACTTGAAAAACAATAGTGATATTGTATGGTAAGCGACTCTTCTCTTTTCCTTTGCAGCTGAGAGATAGGATACAATTTCAGAATAACATATACTATTCTGTAACAGAAACTGATGGACAAATCATAAAGACTGAAAATAATTGATTTAGGAACCATAGTAGATGACAATTCATCTTTGACATGTATGTGTCAAAAAGGATTAGGAAAGCATTTTCAGTAGCATTGGGATACTAACTGCAACAGTAAGCCCACACTCAGGAAATTATCATCTGATATATAACTCATTAATTTACCTCATCACTGAATGTATTACTGTATTTGAGGTGTTTGCACAGATTACTTAACTCAAAAAGTATAGCTATTCCTTATCAGAAAAAATAAAGTGGAAAAATGACTTACTAAAGATGGCTTCTAGCGATATCATCATACTCTGAAGTTTACAGACTTTTGAAAGCAAAAGTCTGTTTTGCTCTTGTTTGAAAATGTCTGCTTAGAGCTTTTAAAGTTAAGCATTAAAAGTAGCAAAAAGAAGGACAGGTGCATTACCTGATGATTCACAATCATGTGCCATAACCTTTCACTTAAAAATCAGGTTAAATTTAGCAGCAAAGATTAAGGCTATGTACTACTAATAAACTTCAACATGAAGTCCTGAATTTAATTCCCTTAGTCTTCATTTGCAAAGGCCTGCAATTCTGAGTGCGTCACTTAATCATAAAGCTATACGTTTAATAAATTTAAAAAGAAAAGTTCCTCAATAAATTTGTTCAAAAATCTGGAATTATACACACAAAACAGAAAACATGTACATAGTAGAGTGTGTGATGCCAGTCATGTTTCTTGAAGGCAAATAAATCATAAGCATAATAACATAAAGCTGAGGAACTGCAAGCGAGTTTTTTGTATATGTGAGATTTAAATATCTGCATTATTGCTCTAGGCTACTTGAAAGCAATACCAATAGATCATATTTCAGAATTAAAACTCTTTTAGATAATAATCTCAGGAAATTACATGGAATTCAATATCACTCATTGTTATAGAACTCAGGCCATGGCTACTATACAGAACACAACAATTACCTTAATAGATTCCTGTTTTTAAAATAATAAAATAATAGTGTTCAACACACAAACATAGTTTGATAAAATTATTAAAAAGCACTAGATTTTATTATCCAGCATAACATAGGAAAACTCATTCACTGCTCGTATGGGTTAACAACATTACGTATGTTTTAATAACCAATATTGTTTCCAAATATTTTCCTTCTACAATTCTCTTCTCATTACTAATACCACTCTATCATATCACTATGTTTACATCTAAGAACTGGTATCAACATATTCAGAAATTACGTATGACAAACAACACAAAGATAAACATACTCATTCTTAACACACAAGGAAAGAAAGTGCTAAATGACCCTCTTATTATACATTGTAAGATCTGCAGTAGTGGTAATGGCATTATTCAGTATTGTATCCAAAAATATATACTACTGAGATGTAAATATACTTGAACCCTACATTTATAGTGGGACTATAAAATCAATATACAACACATGAAAACAATATTTCACTTTCAAAAACAAAAATCAAACACATGTCAGACAATTATTATTTAAACCAGTTATTGGAAGCTCTTGCTAAGCTGGCCAAACCTCTGTGGTCCGTCCATGAAACCAGACTAACATTCAAAACAGAAGTCAACAAGGTGTTTTTTTTTTCAACTGACAGCATATACTCTGGAAGACAAATGATGTTACAATTTCAAACTAACATAAAACAAACAAAAAAATAACAAAAACTAATGTTATCAACACCAATGTCATGTGCCTATTAATATATCAGTCAGTTTCTTACAAAATATAAGGAAACGTCTACTTAACGCATGCATATTCATGAAATACATTTCTTATAATTGGACATGTTCTAAAAGTCATATATAGTGGTACCCATAGATAAGGGGTGCATTTCATTATGCCAAAACAATTAGAGCATTATATGTCACTTGTATTCTCTGGAGAATTATATAGGAAGTAATATCTGAGCTTAATTAAAATCTAACTTATGATGTTACCTCAACAAACTGAAGCCATTAAGGTTTTGTTAAGGAATGATGCTTCCTAGTTAATATATTGGTCTTTTTGGATAAATTAACAATTGACACGATGACAAAGAGACCTCAAACATGGTGCTTTCTGCAATTTTGTAAAAGCATTTGACACTAGATTCTAATGCCATTATATATAAATTCAAGGCTTAGAAGCAAAATAACTTGTTGAAGGGAAAAACTGGAATAATAAGAACAGAAAGATGCTTGTCTATGCCTGCTGAGATGTCCAGTGAAGTGTTTGAATGGTCATTGTTTGAATCATTCCCATTTAGCCTGTTTTCTTCTCAGGAATAGGACTTCAAGTGGTGAAGTGAGGTCATCAAACTAAACTAAATAGCAAACTCTTCATTTCAATTAAATCCAACCAGGAAGCAAAAATGTTTCAAGATGGTTTAAACAATATGAAATAATTACTGTTAATGCCAGTTAGAAGTACTGCCAGATGAATGAAAATTGGAATATACTTTGATTATAAAATCAATGGGTAGCCACTAAAAGTCGACAGTGAAACTAAAGTCCTTAAAATGTTCAGTGTGTATACATTAGGCTTTGATCACAGTGCTGAAACCAAAATCAGAAAGGCCCATTATGATGGACCTCTCATAATTCATAGCATAATCAGATCATGGGGAGTCATTGTACTCTTACATGCATCTTTGTTTAGTCCATTTATGGAAAGTAATGCTATACTCTCGAGTCTAACGGAAACCAAATGACTCAGATCCAGAAAGTTCAGATATTCTTAACCCATTTATTACTGTCCATTTCAAGAAGGAGGCTGCCCCAAACTACTTTATTTTGGCTATTTGTTTTCCCAGTATACAAAGGGGTTGTGTTTCCAAAGAAAAATTTCAGGTGACAACACTGGGATGCTGTGCTACAAAATATCAGATTATGTAAATAACTTCCATGTCAAATGAGCAGTAGCAGTTTTAATTTCATAGTATGATATTTTAACATAGTTTTTTTATGCCACGGCATTAAAAATGAAAATATTACATTTACATAGAAATGTGAAGTTCTTCTAGGACTTAGGAAAAACAATACTGTATTTTTATACATTTGATAGCCTCTGTATTTATTAAACTGAAGATAACTGTTAGCCATATTTTTATTTTAAAATGCCATGTTTGTAGATATTGCAGATTGTCAATTTCTAATTGTCATTTTGACTTAAATTAGCCCTTATGTATATGTCAAAATCTCTATGCTGATTCTTAATTTTCTTATACCATTTTCAGCACAAGACTCTGGATACTCAGCCTTCTACAACCAAATGCATGAACTAATTAGCTCTGCATGAAAACTGACAATGGCATCTTGAATGTTTACATATCTCTCTGGTCTTGTAAAATCTGTGCTTTTTGCCATAGGACTTAATGGCAAAATTCACTTTTCTGAAAAGTAAATATTATTTTTAGTTTTGATGGCATATGAGAGCTCTAAGTTTAAAACTCTGTTTGTCTGCAATAATTTTTGGGTTTTGTACAGTTAAGGTCTGTACATTTCCATTATCTTTTGAGTTGGTCTTATTATATTACAGTTTGCTGTATTTTAAATGTTGTTTTATTGCCAAGGTTTTTTCTTTGAGTCTTAGTTTTTGTCTAGGGTCAGTTGGGAAACATTCATTTTGCATATATTGACTGAATAGGTAACTAACTGAGGAGCTGAGAAACCATTTCCTTATTTAACATATTCATCTACATTCTG
This sequence comes from Protopterus annectens, assembly GCF_019279795.1. Classification (NCBI taxonomy): domain Eukaryota; kingdom Metazoa; phylum Chordata; order Ceratodontiformes; family Protopteridae; genus Protopterus; species Protopterus annectens. Next base: position 1,077,866,272 of record NC_056730.1, on the reverse strand, counting down.
TCCAGCTATAAAAGCACTGAGTTTAAAACTGATGGTTGATTGCATTTGATTTTTAGATTTTCTACACTTAAGGTATACATATTTCCATTACTTTTTTATTTTGGTCTTATCATACTACAGTTTGTTTTATTTTAAATTTTGCAAAGTTTTTTCTTGGAATCTTAAACTTTGTTGGTTTATTATTCATAGGTAAGTACTAGGCTAGCTGCCCTTGTGGTTTATTTTAAACCTAACCAATTTTCCTTGAAGATGATAATCTTACCATGTGATTTGTGTCTGTGAGGTAAATATTTTAATCCTTATGCCAACCCTTGACTTGTGTCAATTCGGAAACTTTCCTTTTGCATTTACTGACCAAATAAAAATTAGATCTAGCTAATTAGTGGGAGGGGCTAACAAACATTTTTCTTATTTAAGGTATTACATTCCTCTCCAGCTACAAGATCTCTGACTTTAAAGCTGCTGTTTGATTGCTCTTTTAGACTTGGTAGCTTTTTAGCTTCTTGCCCTTACTGCAAATTAAATGTTTGAACCACCTTTCAGTGTTAGTTCTACTGGACACTGATAGCCCACACTGTTAAGACACTCCCATTCAACTCTTAAAACTTGGGTTAGCCCCTGTTTCATATCGTCCCATTTTAATTGGTGTACAATATAATACTCGAGTGTTAATTTTAATTGCATATTGTTTTTCTGCATTTTCATTGTTTTAACCTAAAGTCAACTGCTTGAATTTTTAACTTGGTCTGGGGACCATAGTCTTGTAGTATCAGTCAGAACAGTGAGAGAACTGTGAATTGTTGCAGGATATGAGCCTCATTTGTTACATTTCTACTCCATTTTTACTGTTTGGATTTTACTTGGTCTGGAGATCTTTATATTGTAGTACCATTACAATAGTGAGAGAATTGGGAGTTGCTACATGATCTGAGCCTCACTTATTACATTTATACTGCATTTTACTGTTTGCATTTTACTTAGTCTGAGGACCTTGGGCTTGCAGTATTGCTCACAATAGCAAGAAAATTGTGAATTTCTGCAGGATCTGAACCTTATATACACGTATAATGCATTTTTAACCTGTGCTGAGCTGTGCAGCAGTGGTATAAGTGCTCTACATAGATACAGGCACCTAGAGTTGTAATTTCCATATAAAACATCCTCTGCTATTTTCTCAAGTATCTAGCTCAATGTACGACAGCTAGTTTGCCGGCTGAGAAGCATTACCCCAAAAGTGTTGTTTTAGATTAATCCTAAACATCCCCCCTCAGCCCAGTTTATTTAGTTACAAGCATCTCTTGCACCACCTGTTCAAAGATTGTAAAAAAGAGGATTTTCAGCCATAAAAGTCCACGTTCACTGTTTACTGACAGCCACTGTATTCTTAAGCAGACTGACACAGTATGTGAGAAATGTAATTACACTATGTCTTTAGAGGAAAAGCTCTCGCATAGAGAGACTGATACACCTACTATGGATCATATATATATATATATATATATATATATATATATATATACAATACATACTCACGTATTAGTCTGTTAAATGCAATCTACCAAAATCTCACAGGCCTCCCATAGGCTGCCCTCAGTGACCTTCCAAACCCTCTAAAAAGGCAATACTCCCTGGGGCATATGCAACCACATCTCACAATGTGGCAACCATTAAGTTCTTAAGGCAGACTACCACACAACCCAATATATTGGTCATTGGAGACTCTAATCTGAGACACACTGATGCCCCACTCACCAGACTGAGCAAGAACATCCTGTTAAAAAAATAGGAAGGACTATGCTCAACAGACATAAATCTCCCTCATCTGTCTCAACAAGCAACTCAGGGGACTAATCAAGTCTATCAAAGCCAACTTGGAGGCACAAATAGCCTCCCAGGCTAAGGATAATGATAAAGCATTTTTCAGTTAGGTATGAAACCTTAAGGGAAACACTGAACAATATGCTTAACTAATAGTAAATGGAACCCCTATACTGAACCAAAGTATACACCAAGTTTGCTGGATGATAAATGTAGCCCCAATTTCACCCCATATAACCCACAGTTATCCCCAGGAAATACCTCTACCATTTCTCCCTCAACTATCACTAAAGAACAGATCTTCACTGCACTATCCAAAGCTAAAATCATTACTTCGATGGATCCTGATAATATACCAGGATTCCTCCTAAATAGCTTGAAACATAACCTGTCAGGCCTACTAGAATCTCTGTTCAAACACAACCTCCAGACAAGCTTCACCCATAGGGAATCGAGGACTGCAATGGTCATCTGTCTACACAAAGGGGGATCATCATTAGACCCAGGAAATTACAGTCCCATAGGTTTAATTAATCTATATGTAAGGCCATGTAAAGAATTATCGTGGTCCTGATAATCAAAGACACAGGAAATCTTTAAATACTGGATCCATTTTTATTTGGTTTTGTCACTGGCAGGTCATGCCTACTAAATCTTGTGGACTTCTTTGAGAAGGTCACTAGGGCCATGGATGAGGGCAAAACAGTGCATACTGCCTACCTTGACTAGGAAAAGATGTTTGCTACAATACCTCATTCATTTCTTATAGACAAATTCACAAATTTAGGCAGAAATCTTCATATCACATGACAGATAGCCAAATGACTCACAGATAGGACACATGAAGTTAGGGTGGTGGAATCCACCTCCACCAAGAGACCCGTTACTAGTGGTGTCCTACAGGACACAGTATTAGGACCTATCCTGCTCAGAATATACTTCTCTGAATTCAAGAAAAATGTAGAGAGCTTTTAGTTAACCAAATGTGCTGACAACTACAAGCTGGGTGTAATCATTAAATCCCCCAGAGATGTTGATATCCTCCAGGAGAGTCAGACACAGACAAATAACTAATGAGAGAGGCATGGCCTAAAACTCAATGTGAAAAATGCATAACTATTCCATTTAGAAAAATGAACACTCTGCCAATTACAACACTCATAGCACTACCCTAACAGTAGACCTAGTGGTAAGGGACTTGGGAACTCAGGTTGACATTAACCTGAACTTTGATCACCATGTTTCCATGTGGTGAGAAAATTCTTCTATATAGCACAACTTATAAGTAAGGACATGACATTAAGACCTAAGGAGATCATAGTGCTGCTATACTCAGCCCTTCATTAGACCAGTAATTGAGTACAATGCATCCTTTGGCATATACTTGACCATGCATTTGCAATAGCTGGAGTGACCACAGAGCTTCCTCACTAATAGAATACAAGGTATAAATAACATGTCATGTAAGAACCGCATCAAAGCCCTGTCACTATATCTCGTCTTCCACAGACTACAGAGAGGTTACCTATGCCTTAACTATAAGGCATACACCAATCCAGCCATGATGGATTGTCTAAACATTTGCAAAACAAGGAACAGTAGAATTACCTGATCTAAACATCCTAACCTCATCTGTGGCATAAACAAAACATGTTTACCCCTTCTCTGAAACAGACTCCCCATTCCTATGAAGCAGAGTTCTTCCCTAAGCCACTTCAAACACAATTTCCCAATGGATGGGAAATTGCAAATTCACCCTGGCTTGCTGCCTGTGTCCCTTTTGGACAGTATCAGTTTATATGAATCCTGAGGCAGAGGCATATACCAAAGCTATTCTAGTTCATGGGTATTGATAATTGGGAAAATTGGGACATGAATGCCAAGACTTACAAAGGCTATTAGCTTATTAACCTCCTATGGTCCTATGACTCTATAAGCAATTAAGAGTCTAGCATTTATTGTATTCTCCATCCTTTACAACTATCATACATATTTTGTTTGTTTTGAACCAATGACAATGATAGGGCAACATAATGGTAATGTAGGTTTAGTGGAGATGCCTTCCAGTATACGGTCATATATGTGAAAGCATTTGAAATTTTCCAAGCAATTTCTTACAAAAAATGTTTCATGACGTTTAGCTACAGAATACAATTAGCTGGTGATTTCAACTATGAAAACACATATAAAACATAACTTGAACTGTTACAGAACAGATCAGGGACCAATAAAAAGAATACAAATACTTATGAGGAAATTGCGGTGTTAGTGGTTGTCTTGCCTAAGGACAGATACCTACTTTCTGCTTTAAAAAGCCAATCTAACTGATTAGTAATTTGTTTACTAGATACCAAGATGGATGACATAACGGGGAGTGATATGAAAATTCTGAAGAAGTAGAATTGCATAAGTACTAATCTTCAACAAGTTTTAATGAACAGGATGACAGAAACATATTTCAATACTGCTAGGGAAATTACTACACACTTTTGAGGAACACATGTTGAAGGCAATTTTTTCAAGCATTTATCTGTGGTCAGTTAGTTAAAGGAACATTATTAAGAAAACAACTATAGCAAATATATACACTGTTAATACCTTTACAATCACAAGAACTGATCTGTTGGTCCATTTTACATTATAAGAGACAAGCAACAGTGATTTGGAAAAGATGAATTGCATGTCAATATTACAGGGAAGAGAATCCTGCCATATCATTTTTATGAAATGATAAATTTGATCATTGAGCCGTATTTTTATGTCAGGATATGGAAGTGGCATAAATCGCACAAATCATTAGAAACTAAATATTCATCTCAGAAATGCAAATAGCTTAAGTAATAAACTAGCTTTTTCGAACTGATAGATAGGATATTGAACTAAGCATTCTTATGTTGACCTGGTGGAAGACAGAAGATTAAATGAATAAACAGATGTCTGGAAGATAAGTTGCTTAAGTCTTATATATCCATGTAAGTATTAATATTCATTTAAAGCTATCACAAGTGGTCAGTTGCAATTAATTTCCACAACTCCACTTTCAAAACTGACTGTGCGGTAATTATTTTACATATACTGAAAGTTAAAGTCTCAGGTATAGGCATTTATTACTCACCAGAATTTTTACTCTGTGACTTTTCTGAATTTATTGGTACTTTAGATAATACTACCAAGTTACACTTTTGATACAGTATTGTAACAGTTAGTTACAAGACTAAAACTGGATACCTTTTATATAAATGACTGTTAACTTCAAAAGCTAGGCTTATCATTGTAACCAATAGGCTTGATAACAAACCGGCTATGAGATAGTGTTGTGTTGAACAACAACATTTTCATTTAATATATTTTAATAATATTAAAGTTGGAAAGATAACATCTTGTCAAAATTATGTTCATGTGCTTTCAACAAACATAGGATATGATTGCATTATTGGCAATAACTAATGATACAAAATCACTACAAACAAAATTAAATGTATGCTTTTTAACACAGAATTGGTTATATTCTATTATTATAATATCCCAAGCAGGACTGAAAATACTGGCACCTATAATTATTTGGGTACCCCGTTAAATTACAAATTCAGCTTTTGAGACTGAATAGACTACTAATGTTATGTTATGTTATGTTATGTTATGATAGTTATAGAGTAGTGAAATTAATGTTTTAAGCATCCAGAACTTTATTTCTGCATTGTGAGATGAAAATTGGAGCATGGTTACTCACTCTAGACTCCTATTGGCAATATGTACAAATATAAATATAAAACCAAACGGGTACACAATTCTGAGCAATGTTTTCTTTTATTTTCTTTGAATGTGTCTAATGCTTGAAAGCACCACTTTTAGGGGAAATAAACAAGGGTTTAGATTTTACAGTACAATACAAAACAATTATGATTTTTATGTGATATGTAATATGCAGTTAATCTTATGAGATAACAAAAAATGTACTTACTTGTAGCAGTGTGAATCTAATGAGATTTGTTGTAACCATGGAATCAAACTGTGACGATTAGGGAGAAATGGGTGAAGGCTGCCAGCCCAGTTAAATAGAATTTGATATATAATTCTGGGATTTGTAAATAAATGTAAAATACAGGCATGTTTTCTTGAGTGTAAAAGAAGACTCTGAAATGTGTAACTGCAAAATATGTGACAACATTGCACTCTACTGGCCCAGTGAAGCATGTTGTGACCCTTTCATGTTAGAATTCGGCTCCAGTTCATCTGGATGAAAGTTTCACGCCCATTGTTTTAAGGCTAAAGTTTATGACCAGAATTTAGATGTGGAATGCGCTTTATTGCTCTGGTTTCTGTTAGAATATACATGTGAAATGTCTTCTATTGTTGTAAGTTCTGAGCAGTTGTTAGATTGCTAAATAATGCAGTTTGTGGCCTGAGAACCAGGTGTTAAGATGATGCAATATGAATACTGGGAAAACCTAAGTGTCAAAAATGATGTAATTTGGGAGGGCCTTAAAGACATGTTTGTTAGTAATGTTTAAATACTATTTCTCTCAAGAGACAGTGAAGCATTTTGATCTTGGATATCTAACTCAGCACTCTGCCTTATGCTCACATGTAAGTTTCTAGCACTGTGATTTCTTGTAGGAATAGTTAAAGCTAGTAAAGATTAATTGGGTATTTTTCTTTGAAATCAGACCTGTCCTACTGTATTATTTTAAGTTTCTGTGTGATCTCTGTACTCTTAGATACCTCTGTGGTGTAGTAGTTTTGTATTGTGTTTAATTAGTTATCATTAAATATTTTTAAAACCTTCTGCCTATGGCTGGTTTGTGTAGAGATAAGCTCTAGAGTACATTTCATATTTATAGAGATTATTGTAATAGGCCACTCTAAAGTAAGCCTTGACTGTTAGTCATACTACCATTGGATAATAATATTGCACAGTAATAATTGGACACCCTTTTAAGGGCCTTTTAGTAGATGATATTATTAGCTGGGTGGTGGCAGGGATTACTACCGTATGGTCTAGGTAAAGGGGGCACAGTTGGAGAATCTGTGTCAGCCTTTCCCAGGAGTGTCTGTGAAATTGTATACATAATTATTTCAAAGTGTGTGTGTGTGTGTGTGTGTGTGTGTGTGTGTGTGTGTGTGTGTGTGTGTGTGTGTGTGTGTGTTTGTGTATTGTGTCAGCTACTTGGCAGGGACACGAAGCAATGGCTGGACAGAGAGGGTACTGGAGGTTCTAGCTTGCCCAGCTAGGCTGGGACCTGGACCCTATAGCTGTGCCAGTGGGGAGTCTTATTGGGGACCTGGTGAGCAAAGGAGCAACCAGCCCCAGACTGACTGTGATCTCTGTGTGCACTTAAGGGAAATTGTACTTTACTGTGTGTATTAGTTATCCTTTCCTCTCTTATATGAGACAATCTCCCTGGTGTTAGTGGTGAGGCTTGAGGCTGCTCCTTGATTGCTGGGCCAGGGCACGGTTGTCACAAGTGTTTGGCAGTGGTGGCATCTACTTCACATACTAATTGGCTTGTAGTGGTGTGGGTAGAGCGAATTCCTGTAGCTTATGTACAGTTATCTATAAAAGTGTTTTGTACTCTAAAACAGCCACACAGTGTATACTCAGAGTTCAGATCACAATTGTTTTATTTCTTTTGAAGCTTAGTGTTAGTCAGGGTGAGCAGGCAGTATGTCAGCAGAGGAGTATGGAAAGCTGACAAGGAACCAGCTGGTGGTGATGTGCCAGGCTAGGGGACTGGTGCATAGAAACCTGACTAAAGCAGACCTGATTGCAGCCTTGATTACAGCTGCATCAGAAAACAGCAGCCTGGAGGACAATCAGACAATCAGAGAATGGACAGCTCAACCTTTCTGCAGTGGACTTAAAAATCCAGCTGGAGCTAAAGAGACTTGAGTTGGAGGCCAGGCATATGGAACTAGAACAGCCGAGAAAATGAGGAGTCTACAAGCAGAGGAAAATGAACAACAGATGAGGCATGAGAGGAAAATGCTGACTCTTCGCTAGAGTCATGGAGGTAATGGGGAAGGGAGTAACTGGACCCCAGAAGCACAAAAGGTCAGTAAATTTCTTCCACAGTTTAAAGAGGGTGATAATTTTGATAGCTTCATTCATATGATTGAGCAGGTATGTAAACAGTATGAAGTTGACCAAGGGCTCTGAGTATGGTTCCTGACCCCCTTATTCCATGGTAAAGCTGTAACTTCTTTAGCAAAAATGCATGGCACTGACTGTTTTGATTATACTGCTGTAAAAAGACACTTGTTGGAATGTTTTAAGATAACACCTGAAATGTATAGGAAAAATTTCTTGAGCGTAGATGCAAGGCAGATGAAAATGTATGTGAATATGTTGCTAAACTGAGCACTTATTTTCATAGCTGGGTGAGTGGATGTCAGGTCACCACTTTTAAAGGGCTGGCAGACCTTTTGGTAAGGGAACAAGCACTTAGCACTTTGCCTGAGGACATGAGGATCTGGTTAGCTGATAGACAGTGTGCTAATTCAGAGGAGTTGGGAAAGAAGGGAGACCTATACCTAGAAAGCAGGGCAGCCCTGCCCAGGAAAGGGACCCCCAGTACTTGTCATGGGACTAAAGGAACAGCCCAGACTGCCCCAACAGAATCTGCCAGTAGCAGGGGAAGCCACTAGTCCAGGTACACATCCAGGAGCTAGGGTTAAATGTTTTGAATGCAACCAGTGGGCCATGTGGCATACAGGTGTCCACAGAGGCAAGGTGGCGAACCAAAGGTGAGGGAGCCAGTAAGTGGGAAAGACAAAATGCCAACAGTGGGTTGTCTTGAGACAACAGAGGTATGGAACTACCATCCTGCAGATGTCCTGAGAGGGAAGGATTTGAATGAGGCAGTACTATGTATGTATGCAGTTACATGCAGTGAGGCTAGGAGACAAGCATGTGGGTCTGGTAGCCTGGGGGAGACCCAGACATACTGCATACTTGCAGCCAGGACTGCTGAGGTGGTTACTTCAGGGAGTGATGCAGCAGCTGTGAGTTAAAGCCACAGCTTTCATGGGTACTGATGTTCCCTTGGACAGGGTAACTGCAAAGGTAGAGGTGAGTAGTAGTACCCAGGCTGACAGTGAGGCACTGCTGTCAGAAGATACCAGACTTCCTGTGGAAGGGGAGCTGAGAAGGGTTACAAGGAGAGAAGAGACTTGACACAGGTTCAGCTCTCAGACCCTACATTGCAAGGCCTGAGGCAGGTAGCTAGGGAGGCACCTGATTCTCAAGGGAAGGGGGAATATGTATACTGGAACAAAGGGTTACTCTATAGAGAGTGGACCCCTAAGGTAGGGCTAGAAGGTAAGATAGTACAGCAGTTGGTAGTGCCTAGAGCTTACCATCTGGCGCTTCTAGCCTATAGCCCATGATATTCCCTTTGCAGGTCATATGGGCATAAAATGTACAAATTGGCATATTATGCAAAACTTCTATTGGCCTGTAATTTCCAGAGGTGTTACAGGGTACTGCAGGACCTGTGAGCAGCGCCAAAAGGTAGGCAAGGTAGGAGACAAGGTGAGAGCTCCTTTGATGCCTTTGCCTGTGATTGAGGAGCCATTTCAGAGGGTAGCTATGGATATTGTGGGTCCTCTGAGTACCCCAAGTTCCACAGGGAAAAAGTGTATCCTAGTGATTGTAGATTATGATACACGATACCCTGAGGCAGTGGCTTTGTCCTCCATTGAGGCGGAGAAGGTGGCAAATGCTTTGCTAGAGATTTTCAGCAGGGTAGGTTTCCCAAAGGAAATACTGTCTGACAGAGGTGCCAATTTTATGTCAGACCTGCTGGCTTGTCTGTGGATGTCGTATGGGGTGAAGCACGTGAAGATCACCCCCTACCTTCCCAAACTAATGGTCTTGTTGAGAGGTTAAACTCTACAATCAAGTCCATGCTATGGGCATTTGCAGATCAGTTTAAGAGGGAGTGGGACAAATATTTGCCCCATCTGTTGTTTGCTTACAGAGCGGTTCCCCAGGAATCCACATGTTTTTCACTCTTTGAGTTGCTGTATGGGCATGGGATGAGGGGACCTCTAGATTTAATTTGAGATGAGTGTGAAGGTGAGTATGAGTCTCACAAGGAGTCTGTTGTGGCATATGTCCTGAACCTCAGGACAAGGCTCAGGAAACTCATGGGCCTGGCCCAGGAGAACCTCGCAGAAGCCCAACAACAGAAAAAGGTGTGGTATGACAGGAATGCTTGAGCTAGAGAGTATGCTGTAGGGCAGTAGGTGATGGTTCTCATTCCTGTCAGACACAACAAGTTGCAGGCAGCTTTGGAGGGACCCTACAAGGTGGTAAGAAAGGTAAGTGATGTTAACTACATGGTGGAAGTGCTAGACAGATGGCAGGGGCACAAATTGTACCATGTTAACATGATGAAACCTTACCATGATAGGGAGGGTCTTGTGCTGATCATTTGTAGTGGATTGCAGGAGGAGTCTGAGAGAGATCTTGTGACTGATCTCCTCAGTGATGCTCAGGCTGACACCTTGGTGGAAGGGGTAGCAATGTCCCAGCAGCTATCTCCTACCCAGGTTCAAGAAATCCAAGCAGTGTTGTAGGTATTTGGGGACATCTTCACTGGGAAACCAGGGTGCACCCACCTGGTGCAGCACCAGGTGGATACAGGACCCCAATGGCTATCAGGCATGCCCTTATAAGGTGCCTGAGAGAGTCAAACAGACTCTGAGGGAAGAGGTACAGGAGATGTTGGAACTAGGGATGATTCAAGAGTCCAACAGTCCCTGAGCCTCACCAGTGGTGTTGGTGCCAAAGATGGATGGCAGCAACATGTTCTGTGTGGATTACAGGAAATTACGTAGTCACACAGAGTCGGGTGCTTAGCCCATGCCTAGGACAGATGAGGCCCTAGAGCAGCTGGGTGGGGCTAAGTATCTTACAACCATTGATCTTACCAAGGGTTACTGGCAGGTGCCCTTGACTCCCAATGCTAGGGAGAAGTCAGCCTTTGTAACTCCTGTTGGCTTGTATGAGTTCACAAAGATGCCCTTTGGGATGAAGAATGCCCCAGCAACTTTCCAAAGGCTGGTAGATCATATCTTAGCAGGAGCAGGAGGGTTTGCCCTTGCTTACATGGATGATATTGCTATCTACAGCCATTCCTGGCAAGACCACCTTCGGCATGTTAGGGAGGTGTTGGGCAGACTACAGAGGGCAGGGTTGACCATTAATCCTAGCAAATGTCAGGTGGGTATGGCAGAGGTCTCCTACCTAGGACATAGAGTGGGGAGTGGTAAGATAAGGCCAGAACCTGCCAAAGTGGAAGCTATTCAGGCATGGCCTGCACGCCTGCTACCAAAAAGCAGGTGAGGGCATTCTTGGTGACAGCAGGGTACTACAGAAAGTTTGTTCCCAATTATAGTACCATAGCTGCTCCCCTCACAGACCTGACAAGGATGAACAGGCCAGAAAAAATAGTGTGGACCCCAGCATGTGAGCAGGCATTTCAGAAGCTTAAGGAAGCTTTGAGAGGACCCCCTGTGTTAGCCAGTCCAGACTACAGCAAATAATTTGTTGTGCAGGTGGATGCTTCAAATTATGGGATGGGGGCTGTACTTAGCCAGATTTGTTCAGAGGGAGAAGAGCACCCAGTGGTTTATCTCAGTCATAGGCTCCAACCCAGGAAGGAATGCTATGCAGTGGTAGAAAAGGAATGTCTAGTCATGGTGTGGGCACTACAAAAACTTCAGCCTTATCTGTATGGAAGAAAATTCACTGTGATGACAGATCACAACCCTCTAACATGGTTAAACAGAGCCAGCAAAATGGCAGGTTGCTAAGATGGAGTCTGGAGTTGCAAGCATATGATATGTCAGTGCAGCACTGCAGTGGGAGTAGCAATGCCAATGCAGATGGGCTCTCAAGACAGGGAATGGGGTGAGGTACACCCAGATAGACCTGACACTCTCAAGCGATGTTTCTCAAGGGGCACTTGAAAAACTTCCTTGAGTTACATGGGGGGGAAAGAGATGTGATGATTGGGGAGAGATGGGCGAAGCTGACAGCCTAGTCAAATAGAATTTGATATAGAATTCTGCCATTTGTAAATAAATTTAAAATACAGGCATGTTTACTTACATGTAAAAGAACACTGTGAAATGTGGAACTGCAAAACATGTGACAACATTGCACTCTACTGACCTAGTGAAGCATGTTGTGACCCATTCATGTTAGAATTCAGCTCCAGTGCATCTGGATTAAGGTTTCATGCCCACTGTTTTAAGCTTAAAGTTTTTGACCAGAATTTAGATGTGGAATGTGCTTTATTGCTCTGGTTTCTGTTAGAATATAAATGTGAAATGTCTTCTATTGTTGTAAGTTCTGAGCAGGTGTTAGATTGCTAAAAAATGCAGTTTGTGGCCTGAGAACTCAGACCAGGTGTTAAGATGATGCAATATGAATACTGGAAAAACCTAAGTGTCAAAAATGATGCAATTTGGGAGGGCCTTAGAGACACCCTTTTAAGGGCCTTTTAGTAACTGATATTAGCTGGGTGTTGGCAGGGATTACTACCGTATGGTCTGGGTAAAGGGGCACAGCTGGAGAATCTGTCAGCCTTTCCCAGGAGTGTCTGTGAAGTTGTATAAATACTTATCTCAAAGTGTGTGTGTGTTGTGTCAGCTAATTGGCAGGGACACAAAGCACTGATTGGAAAGAGAGGGTACTGGAGGTTCTATCTTGCCCAGCTAGGCTGAGACCTGGACCCTATAGCTGTGCCAGTGGGGAGTCCTATTGGGGTCCTGGTGAGCAAAGGAGCAACCAGCCCCAGACTGACTGTGATCTCTGTGTGCACTTAAGGGAAATTGTACTTTACTGTGTGTATTTGATATCTTTTCCTCTCTTCTAGAAGACGACCTCCCAGGTATTAGTGGTGAGGATTGAGTCTCTTTGATTGCTGGGCTAGGGCACAGTTGTCACAGAAACTAATAAGGCTAAAATACTAATAATGAAAGATGACATATAGGTATGAATTATTTCTTCAGTTCATCAAGAAATACTTCAAAATGCTAGGGTAAGGTCATTTTGCATATCGGCTCCTCCAAAAGGATATGCTCCTTCTGATAGGTTATACCCCTTTTGAATCTGAGTAATTCACATAAACTGTCTACAAGTAAGAACTGTGTACTTTTGCATACAGTTTTACCCCAAAACATTTACAGTGTCACTAACAAACCTGATTATTGACGCTTTGCTTTCATAAAACATGCACACACACACACACACACACACACACACACACACACACACACACATATGCACACGCACACACAGACATGTACACTGCCCCTGACAAGCAAAATCAACACTCGTTTTTCTTATATAAAGTGCCTGTCTCCCACTCCTGCAAAAAGGAAAAAAATCCTTTCTTTTTGGACTGGATATATCTCTTATGCTTGTATTGAGCTTTCACTTCCAATAAATACATATTCATGCATTGCCCTGACAAGCTAGAACAGTAATGAGTTCCTTTCACTTAGAAACTGCATTACTGAAAAAAAATAACCAATTTCTATTTGAGTACATCTTTAATGTTTTATTGTGGTCTAGGAAAATCAGTGCTAGCTATAGTAGTATAGTCCTCCTTGTTCACACAAAGTCTCTCACACACACACACACACACACACACACACACACACACACACACACACACAGATAAACACACACACAAGCAGTCACTGCTGTTGATAACAAAATTGCTATCTCATACAAACTGCTTCTCTTAACTCCCTCTCTGATAAATAACTACATGACTGCAATTAACTGAAATGAATTCTGACCACAGCAATGTACTGCAAGCTTGTTTCATGCAAACACAGCAATATATATATATATATATATATATATATATATATATATATATATATATATATATATACCACACCTCCCTACTTATATATTCTAACTCCGAGATCGCACAAACAGTAACACAAATGAATCTCACACACACACATCTTAGAATCCCTCAAACACTCACAACAGTCACAACTCACACTTACACACACTAAACCCCTAGCCAACATACTAACACACAGAAACGTACCGAAATAAAACCTAAACATCCACATTTCATACCAACGGAAGCCGAAATTCGAAATATCGGTCCTTCGGTATTTTGAATTTCGTGCTTCTGCCGGTTTCGGAAATGTGAGTGTTCGACTTTGTAAGTTCGAAATACTGAAATTCAGGATTTCAGTATATCGAAATTACAAAGTGGACCCACATATGTGTGTGTGTGTGTGTGTGTGTGTGTGTGTGTGTGTGTGTGTGTGTGTGTGTGTATGTATATACATATATATATATATATATATATATATATATATATATATGCATAACTGTACACAAATACACACACACACACACACACACACAGACTCATATACCCAAACAAAAACACACACATGCACACATGGTGCACGCACACACACACACACACACACACACACACACACACACACACACACACACACACACACACACACACACACACACTGGCCCTGATCAGCCAGATTGATAATTTCAAGCTTTCATGCACAAATGTTATCCACATTATCATTAGAAATAGTGACATTTCAGTGGGTACACTTCTAAACTTTGACTGTGATCAGGTGAGATAAATGACAGCCACAGTAATGCTTCTGAACTTGCTCCTCTCATAGACACACACAAACACACATAAATACAAAATGCATAATCAATTTCCCTCCTAAACAGACACTACTGATGATTATTTAACTGTGATAAAGTGACTTTATAGAATGGGTGACCTGTAGATCGCATGCTGATTGGAGAATGAACATTCGCCAGCAGGATGTTAATCTACACGTAATGCCCACTGAAAAATGACTCCACTATTTCATAACAGCATATCTACCTGCCATGGAGCTCAGACAGAAAATAACTTAACAGCCGCCATTATTTTATATTCACTAAGTGGCGCTTTTGCTGGTTAGCGAGTATAAAATATATATATAAAAAAAAAGAAAAGTAAAAAAGTGTTGGTCTGCTTATGTCTGCACGTGTGAGTGTATGTGTGCATGTGAGTGAGAGTGAGATCAATTGAGCCATTATTTTACACTCACTAAGCAGTGCTCTTGCTGGTTAGTAAGTGTAAAAACTAAATGAAACAGAAAAAAGTGTGTGTGTGTGTGTGTGTGTGTGTGTGTGTGTGTGTGTGTGTGTGTGTGTGTGTGTGTGTGTGTGGTGTTTATGTTTCGGTCTGTGAGCATGTGCATGTTTGCATGCATGAAAGCAGGGTGTGTATGAGTGGCAGAGAGAGAGAAAGAGAGAGAGAGGGAGTGAAGAGTGATTGAGCACTGGCAACAGCAGCTGTTAAGAGGCTTGCATACCTCTCGACCTCTTAGCTCAAGATATCTTGATAAAGCCTAAATTAAAGTGGGAACAAAGGCTCAAAATAGGAACATATTTTAAATATTGCTGCTATAAAAATGACAAAGTTGCTTGAATAATAAGACTGGTGTTAGCATGCGTTTTTTGAAGTGCAAGTGCTTATTTATATGAGAAAGAGTGCGAGATCGATAGACCACTGGCAGCAGCAGTAACGAGGTTTGCATACCCCTTGACCTTTAGCTCAAGTAATCTAGATAAAGCCTGAGATAAAGGGGGAAAAAAGTCTGAAAGTCAAATATATGTCATTATTTAGTGACTTCAAATACTAATGAATGGCAACAAACAGCACATTTTAGGAATAAAGAAGTAAATATATAGACAGTTATTTAAATTGTATATTTTGAATGTAAAATGCTTCCTCCAACACCATTTACATATACTTCAGCAACTTTGAAACATTAGGTTGAGGGGGGTCTATATTATATCCTTGAAGAGGCGTTCCATCGAAAGCCTTTTCATCGACCCTTAAAACGCGAACTCTCATAACAGTGAACGTCCACATCAGCAACTTCTTTCCCTGGGAAAGAAATCGCTTGCCCTAAAAAGAAGAACACATCACTACAAACATTACGAAGTGTTGCACCCCCCACATCCCCTAACTAAATATACCAACTCCGAGATTGCACTACAGTGGGGAAAATGGCAAACGAACAGGGATGGCCAAGCAATTTCTTTGGCCATTTGATGTTATGAGAGTTTGCGTTTTAAGGGTTGATGAAAAGTGTTTGACGGAACGTCTCTTCGAGGACATAATAAGGACCCAGTAGATGAACTGTTTTACATCAAAAATATATAAAAAATAATATAGTAATAATTAATAACTTTCTAAATGAATAAATAATTAATAAATAAGTCAGTAAAACACAACAATTTTGCAAACAGTCCATTCTCTAGGCTCAATAATGCCCTCCGGGGTGTGTGTTACTGGTGAAATGCCCTTCCATGGGTGTAGAAGCCCTCTGCCTGTAGCATCAGGCCTCAGAACACCCCTGGTAGGCATTATTTCCACAATAACACACATCCTGTTGGGCATTGTTACTTGTGTACAACCAGTTGCTTTTAAAAAGGAAATATCTCCCCAATGAAAAAAAAAAATTTCCTGATTGGTGTCCTCTAAAGTTTGACTTGGATCATTATTTAATGTCCCCGTAGGAGCAGCATTTGATGTTTGCTGTCCATATCTGATCACCAATGATTAAGGGAAAAAAACAGAGTTCGATCACTGTTATGAGTAGTGTCATTTTATACCACTGCCTAGAGGTTCCTCTTGTGTCCTGTAAGTATCTGCCAGAGCAAACCATTTTTGAAGACTGGAGCTTTTTTGAAGAACTGATGCCCTATAAGCTGTTTCTGAGTGATTCCTAGAGTTTTTAGGCTTGCACTAAGAAGCTGTGATCAGAACAGTGTAGCTTTCTATGAGGAATATGCAGGGTTTCATGAGGATGATGACTCTCAGAAGATAGTTTGAGGGGTGGGGAAAAAGTGAAAATATTCTGTTACAGAATATGAGCACCAGAGAACTCAACAGCAGTTTAGACATCTGAAGGACTGAGATACATTTATCTTTGGAAAGTATAGTGCTATACCTTTCAACCTGGATACATCAGAAATCTGGACAAAGGCCCATAAAAAATAGGGAAATCTGGCTCAAAAATATAGATGCTAATTAGCATAACAGGTATGCAAATTTATGCACATGCTAATATAGCCTTGTCCACTCAATAAGATTGTGGAATACTATCACTAAAAACACACAATGATATCATATTCATCAAAAAGAAAGAACAATAATCATGTCACTGAATGAAAGTTCATAATGTACAGAACATTTCATATAATAACCTGTCATCTTTTATATCCAAAGGCATTTCATATTAAGAATGCCTAAGGGAAGAGCCTAATCTAAACTGTTAATCAAAAATGGATGGCTGGCTTCTTTCCCAAACAAGAGCTGCGAGCAAGATATCTCATCATTGCCTTGGAGGCTATGTACTGACAGGTAAATAATTAACTGTACGGCATTCTGTAGATAAATGAAAGAGATGATTCATTTTCCATAAGATTAATATTGTGACTTGGACACTGTCTTTCTTGCATGAATCCACTTTTTAGAAGCCCCGTTAATACATTACTTCCCAATTAATTAAGTTGGATACTACTATAATTATGTTAAATATTTTGAATAGTACCTGCCTTTCATAAACTGAAATATTTGGAACATCATTAAAAAGGATATAAAACAAAAAGTTATGCTTTTTTTCAAAACATATAAATCTATAGTGTAGCCATTTATTAATACATAATTACACAGCTGTTTAGTCTTAACACAACTGTTATTGACTAAGTGTGTGTGTGTGTGTGTGTGTGTGTGTGTGTGTGTGTGTGTGTGTGTGTGTGTGTGTGTGTGTGTGTGTGTGGTGCTCCCTATCCCTAATGAAAGTCTATCTGGCTGTGTTATTTTTCGCAATCAATTTGAGTGGATTTGGATGATTACCTTCTCAATCTGGTTTTGGTTGTGTGTATTGGACTGCCTGGTGTTTCTGCTTTTCTGCTCTCCAATCCCTTCCCTTTACTTCTCCTTCGAATCCTGTATCTGATCTGATGATTCCTCCTTGCTGGTTCTTGCAACTACTGTGTTTTCTACTTTCCTTTCTGGCTTTCTGGACCATGTGTACTGCACTACCGAATATTGCTTCCTAAGTTCTTAGGTACACACTCTCCCACATCATGAACTTACTTCAGAGACATTTCAGTTTCAATGGCCTCCCTAAATTGTGTATGTCATTCTGCCATGGTCATGTGTATGGTGTCACACTTATGCAAGTCATATAGAAAAGTGCCTGGTATTTGTTTGGAGTCTGCACGAACGAGTTACTTTAGTTTAACTTCCAGGTCCCGCTGAGCTTGCTGTCAGTGCAGTCAGTTTGACATCATTATTTTCATTCGTGCACATTGATGATGCCACAGAGCATGACAACACTGCATGTTGACATCAGTAAACAAGTAGGAATTACAAAGAAAAATATACAATGAATTGGAATTTAAAGGGACCAGTCAAAAGTTTGTGGCACCCTCCAATTTTTTTTTGCCCCAATGGAAAATGTTCTGCCAAATTCAGGATAGTTCAAAGGTCTGCACAGTGCAGTGGTGTTCTCTAATGGAGACCAGAGAAATGAACCTGTAGATGTTACCTCTGATCATATAAATTATGATAGGAAAGCTGTACTTTAGATAAGTCCATAATCACTTTTTTTCCAATCACTGCTCTTCTTTCTAAGGAGATGAAATCTATAAGTGTACACCCTTCTAAGTGAATAGACAATACAAGCATAACTCATACCTTCTTACTTCTAATATTAGTTTTCATATTGATTTTCTTGCAGCTTTAAATACTGAGAAGGAGTCATAAAGGTTAGACTACGTGTACCTTAGTGCAATCTTTCTGAGTGAGGAGAAAGCAGTAAAAATGTGGTAGTGATGTTTCTGAATGCAGTTTGTGTACACTTAGTGTAGGTGTTATTGAATCTGGCCCATATCCTCATTTGTTCATATTAAGGACAAGCTTATTTTCACTCTGCCACTTGTAAAGGTTGGACAGATCTTATTCAAGTTCGTTCTTGACAAAAGAACAAAATGATTGGTAGCTGACTTAGGTCAGCTGGAATTTTGTTTTGAAGACTGAGTCTTACACTAGAGACAGGACAGACACATGGAGTAGCCCTTTATAGACTGGTTCTGCAGATGAGTAAGATAATGTCATTTGAATTTGGAAGCTTTCAGTTAAGAGTAAGTTTCTGAATACGTTTAGGGTGTTGCTGACAAATCCTGCAGAGATAAAGCAGTCAAGGAGGAAGAGATGCTCTACTGTATTAAAGGCTTTTGTTAGGTCAAACGACTACTCCAGTCAATAGGCTACTGACCATTTTTGCAAAATATCAGTGAGAATATATAGTGCTGTTCTACTTTGCCCTGACCATAACCTATGCTGCTAACAGGAGACTACAGCCTAATTTTAAGATATTCTGTGACTTGGGAGATGATACGATTTTCCAGCAGTTTGTTTTGAATAGAAAAACTTTAAATGATCCTGAAGTCATTGCTTGAAAGATGCTTATTTACTTTTGGCATGGATTTTGTTATGGCATACCTCTATACATCAGGCATGAAGTAAATCATGAGCCATAGGATGTATAGTTGGAGTATCTATCTAGATCTTGCCAAGGCTTTCAACACCATCCCCCACTCTGGAATTATAGATAAACTCACTAAACTAGGTATAAATCCCTATGTCACAAGATGGGTTGCCAACTGGCTCACTGACAGAACCCACACTGTGAAAGTAGCAGACTCCAAATCTGACTTCAGACCAGTGACAAGTGGAGTACCACAGGGTTCAGTCCTGGATCCTCTCCTGTTTGGTATCTACTTTTCTGAAGTACAGGCTAACACAGAAGGTCTTTGGCTAACAAAGTTCTCAGATGACTACAAACTAGACACCATAATTGAAACTCCTAACGATGTGGACATCCTACAAAAGGGCCTCACTGAGACAGATGCCTGGTGTCAAAGCCATGGCCTCAAGCTCAATGCCAAAAAGTGCATTGTCATCCCCTTTGGTAAAAACTCTGTTCCCATGAACTACAACATAGGTGGTAGTATACTTAACACCGAAAGTGTGATGAGACCTTGCGACACAGGTGGACAGTAGTCTCTCCTTTGATAATCACATTGCCACAGTAGTTAGGAAATCCTTCTACGTGGCACTCCTCATCACAAAACGTTTCTCATCCAGAAAAAAAGAGGTCATTGTTCCCCTCTATTCATCACTCATTAGACCCATTATAGAGTACAACACCCCTTTTGGTATGTATCTCACAAGACATCTACAACAACTGGAAAGGCCACAGAAATACCTCACAAAGAGGATTACCGGCCTCAAAAAGATGCTCTATGCAGACCATCTCAAAAAACTCCATCTTTACTCCATCACATATCACCTTCTCAGAGGTGTTCGCTGCCTAACATACAAAGCTATGTCAAACCCAGAGCTGCTGGACATGCTCCACTTAATGAAATCCCAATCCCACCGAGTTACACGTTCTAGGGACCTAAACTTTGTCACCACAATAAACAGAACATGCCGGAGGGATAGATTCCTGACCCAGAGACTTCCCATACTCTGGAATAAACGACCTATCTATATCAAACAAAGCTCCTCATTAGCACTCTTCAAGAAAAATCTTGATGATTGGATGGGAAATAGGAAATTCACCCCGGAGATCACCTCTTTGGCTCTGCTTGACAGTGGCACAGGAAAATAATTTTCTTGGCTGGCAAAAGCCAGGGTACCTCTTTGGCTGGGCTTGTATAGGCCCCAGGGCCAATAGCCTAGTACCTACCTATGAACCTAGCATAGCCCCCCACCCAGTACAGTTTAATATTCTCTAGTATTTTTTTATATTTTCCAGTCCCTATGAAAAGGGTAAGAAGTTTATGACCTAATATTCTCACTCTGAGATTGCACTACAGTGGGGGAAAAGGTCACTACATATATTGGTCACTACATATATTGACAAACTAGAGATAGCCACCATCCAAAACAGATGGGTTGTCATCAGGGCTTGCAGGGATTGACTGCAGTGTTTTTTTCTCAATATAGCCATAAGTGGAAGTGGGTGAGAGAGTTGGAAAATGAGGAGGGAAGACAGAATTTCTGCTGTGGTGAGGGTAGGGGAAGAAATTAGGGAGTATTCACTGATGAAATCTTCTGGTACTATGCAGTTGGTGTAACACTGGATGCTTATGGAGAGGGTCTTTATGTGTTGTCTCCTTGTAACCTGGATAAACAGACTAAAACCCTTTTTCTGATTGATGAGATACACATGATACTGCCATGTTTTAAGGTATCTAGCTACGGGGAAGTATTTATTTTGCAGAGTGAGTAGTACAGAAGTTAGAGTGGTAGCTGCAGTCGTAGGATCAGAAAGGAATGGGATGGTATACTATTGTATAGAGCTGAGTTCATCTATAAGGTGGGAGATATTTTATGTGTTTTCTGTTGAAATGTATGCAGAGTTTATGAAGGTTTACAGGAGATTGTCAGGATAAATGGGAAGGGACAGTCATTACTAATACAGGGTAGAAATGGAAGAAATATAGGAGAGGCTGTTGGTGATAATGAGGTTAAGAAGGTAATGCTTGTTAGATATGCAGTTTGGTCTACTGGATTCTAATGTTAGTTGCAGTATCCCTAGGAGACCAATACTGATATATCCAAGAATGGTGACAGTGTCGGTTGTCTTAACATTTTGAAGAATATTAATGATGAGTGTTTTCGAATTCTTGTGTTTGACAGGTGGAGAGAGGTATGCTATGGCTAAGAAAATGGGTGCTTTTTGTTGGAGTGGAGTTTAGGTATTACACAGTGAGGATATGAGTATAGGGACTGGAATTTTATGCTACTGGAGCATGGGAAATTTTTCTTTATAAGACGTAGTGCCCTTCTTCTCAGATCTGACCTGAATCTTAAAATATATTTGAAATTAGGGAAGTGACAGTTATTCAGCCTCTCTCTCTCTCTGCATATATATATATATATATATATATATATATATATATATATACATATATATATATATATATAGTATTTACAATTAGGTGTATGGATAAGATAATATTCACAGGAAGGAAAAGTTTGGGTACAGTAAAAAGAAATTATTTATATAAGAATGGTGATTCATAGGATTGTGATCTTTGGTTATAGGTAGTGCATTATTTAGTTAATCTACTGGCAAAATATGTGAATCCTGTTTAGTTTAAAAGTTTATAGGTGAGAAAGGTTAGGGATAAGTTGCACCTTTGTTTAATTGGAGACAATTTTGCCATTTGAAGAACATTTACAGTTATACTCTTGTTTGGGGCCAGAGAGAAGAAAATGCATCTATTGTTAGCTGTGGCTTGGAGAGAGGTGAGATGTTTCTTGGAAGTGCTTATTATTGCTAGCTAATAGTAATGGGAAGCCATATACTAGTTGCGTCATCAAAATATGTTTGCCTTTGGCTGCTGTGTTAGCAGGGAAAAGTATGTGGGAAACCTTTTTATCCTAGAAAAGGAGTGACTTGACTTTTAATTTTGTGGCAGAAATACAATGTTGAAAGTTTTGGTTTTGGGAAATCCAGATACCTACATATTTGAACCAAGTGATTTTTTCTGAGGGTAGTTGGCTACTAAGCTAAGTGGCCCACTGAGTGGGGGTGGTGGAAAGTTTTGTTTTATGTCTAAGATCACGTATTTTTGTTTTCTTGGTACTGAGTATATGTTTATTTTTGAGTAGCAATTTAAAGAGAAAGAAAAAGTCTTCTTTAAGTTGTGTTTTGATGGCAGAATAGTGAGAATGACTGTTCCATGGGAATATAATTAATAACTACATGGTTAAAGAATTAATAGCTACATGGGTATATAATTAATAATTACACAGCTATATAATTAATAACAACATGGGTATATAATTAATAACTACATGGGAATATAATTAACTACATGGATATATAATTAATAACTATGTGGGAATATAATTAATAACTACATGGGAATATAATTAATAACTACATGGGTATATAATTAATAACTGCATGGGAATATAATTAATAATTACATGGGTATATAATTAATAACTATATGGTTGTATAATTAAAAACTACATGGGAATATAATTAGCTACATGGGTATATAATTAATAACTACACATGTATATAATTAATAACTACATGGGAATATAATTAATAACTACCCAGGTATATAATTAATAAGTACATGGGCATATAATTAATAACTACATGAGTATATAATTAATAACTATGCAGGTATATAATTAATAACTACATGGGAATATAGTTAATAACTACATGGGGATATAATTAATAAATACATGAGTATATAATTAATAACTACATGGGTGTATAATTAACTACGGAAAAGCACAGTGAGATAAGATGTATACATGAGGTACTGCTTTAATTAGAAGTAAAGAGGGAGACAGAGTGAGGATTAAATGTGAAGTTTAACGTTTCTTCTCTACAAGATATTTCTGAATCACCAAATAAACCCTCAGCTTATTCCAACTGAGATAAATCCAGCTTAATCGAAGATGATGGTGCCTCAAGTGAAAGACTTTTTGTAAGGTCGATGAAGATAGCACCTGTTAAAAGTCCCTTGCCCATGTTCATTAGGGTAACATATTTTTGGGTATATAGGGTCTGTCATTGTACTATAGCCAGCCTGCAAGCCATGCTGCTGTGGTGAAAGGTAATCTTTTTAGTTATATTCCATAAGATGGGTGAAGACTAGTTTTCCACAGATTTTGCCTAGAGTGGGCAGTACTGAGACAGGCTTAAAGCCTTTGGAGCTTTCAGGTTTGGGTTGCTTAGGTATCAGTTTTATTACTGCTTTCCGTAGGGAAGGCATTGTGTTGAAAGAGAGAGAAAGGGTTGTCTCAACAGAAAAGAGCAAGAAACATAATCTTTGCATTGTACAATAAACCATGGTAGAAGCCTACTGTACATGTCGGTACATTTGGAGGGATTTTGTCAATGTAGTTCTCATGTTTTTATTTTATTTGTTATTTTATTATTATTTTTTTAAGTAAGACGTATGGGTGAATGGATGGTTCAATTTAAAGACTGTGAGTCTATGTCATGTGTGGGGAGGATACCTAGGTAAAGAATTCATTAAGAAAATCTATTGTTATAAAATTGTTGAAGAGGGTGTGGATAGTTTCTTTCATGATGAATGTTATGTGGAGTGCATCCCATGAGGCCATTATGTTTTCCCAGGCTAAAATCTGAGTGGAGTGGAGGAAGTTAGTTTCTAGTTGTTTTTTATCCAGTTCTCTAGGGGATAAAAAGTTGCCTCTGGCTCAGAGGGTGGACATTTTTTTCCATTTAAGCCAGGCTTTGTCAGTCAATATGAATAAAGCTTTAAGTTCATTTGTGAACCATTTATTATGCATGTGTCTAAATAACTGGGTTACTCTGGAGAAATATTTGTTTTGCAGATTTATGAGTGAGGCAATTTGGTGGACTGAAGGCTTTTGGGTTTCTGTTTTGAAAGAAATATTGCCAGTTAATTTTTAATAATTATTTTATCCAGGCTACAGTATTCTTGACAGTCTTGGATTGGAAAGTGGTAAGTTTGGGAGGGGGGACTTGCACTGTACAATTGTTGGGTACAATAAAAGGTCAGTGATCACTAAAGTGAGGGAGTAATATTGTGGGCTGCTGCTTAATTAGTTTAGCAAGGCCACGGTCAGTGAGATATTCAATTGCTTCAAAGTTAACAGACTTGAGGGGCTGCAGATGACATTGCTGCAGTTGATAATTTCATTATGATTACTAATTTGTGGAGAGTTTTGATTAAGTAGGTATTTGAATTTTGTGACATTTGGGGGAGGGAGGTATGTTAAAGCAAGGATTAGTTAGTTATGCTTGTTAATGTATAGTTGTTTCATTTCCCAGCATGAGACATAGTCATCTATGGAAGTGTTCTGGGTTAGGAGAGAATCTTTGATGTTTTGTTTTATAAGTATTAAAGAAGTTTCACCCACTCCTGTTCTTCACCTGCTGTTGAGTTAGGTAGCAGCAGTTGAGAAAGTGATAATTAAGATGGGGTTTGTCAGTTTTTCACCAGGATTCCATGACACATCCTAAATCAGAGCCATGGGTGTTAAGAAAGGAGACCGTATGTTCCATTTTATTCCTAAGTCTACCTGTATTAAGTAAAGCTATTGAGATTTTCTTTTGGTAATAGTTAAGCAATAGGTAGCCTTTGAGGACAGGGTGGTTTTAGTGCAAATTTAAACTAGATGGATATTTATTAGCGGAGTAAGTCAGATGGTAAATTTAGGAATTACATTTTTTGGGAGGGGGTCAACTGGAGAATGGGTAGTGGAAGGTATTTAGGTTGTACTATGAGATAGATTAAGGGATCTGTATGGGAGGAGGGAGAGGAGATGGGTATCAAGTGTTAGATTATTGTTGAGGAATTGAGATGTAATAAGAAAAAAAGTATGGCTGATGGGTGTGAGGGAATGGATGTATTGGTGGGAAGGTGAGTAAGAAAATGGAGTAGTATAGTTAAAATAAGGGGCTGGTATGGTGGATTGATGAAAATGGATTAACAGGCAAAAGAATAGAATTAAGGGGTGAGTACCAAGAGGCAGAAGAATATCTGAGAGAAAACATTAATGAGGGTATTACAATATAAGATGAGAGGGCAGAAGCTCATTGAGTATATTAATTCATAGCCTGGAGTAAGGGGCAGAAAGAATGAGGTGCGTTGACTTCTCTAACAAGATCTGAAAAGTACTGTTCATAGTTATCATCAGTGAAGGTCGAAAAAATGCCATTAATTATGGGTTGTTGGCAACACTGACTGTGATGTAGCAGGCTCAGGCTGAAAGAAAGATGGGCTCCTTGAAGACAGCAATAATTTAGGAAAATAAAACTAGAGGCAGTTGACTGGGATGGGTTTAGATGGTTTGGTCATCAGAGGTTTAATAAAGAGAAAGTGTGAGCATGTTTGGCGATAGTAATTGATCTTGATGGCAGGGTTACTATATTTTCTTGAGGTTGGAGAACTGATATTAATGGGGTTTTGAGGAGGATCTTAAATTGAAATGGAATTGAAAATGAACGTAAGTTTGAGGATTGTAATGGAAGGGTGTCTCACTGGAGTAGAGGAACTGGAATTAGTGATCTACTCTCTGCTGCAGCAAGCTAAACAGAAGTTGAACTCTATGAAAGGAGACAGCTGATACTTAATGCCACCAAGTGAGATGGATAGCAAAGAGGTATCTGCTCTCTGCTGTGACCAGGTAAAACAGATGTTGACATGAAAGGAAATAAGAGAGGTGGCACCTGCTGCTTTCAGGTAAGATGTGTAGCAATGAGAGATGTGTTCTCTGCTACTGAAAGTAGAGGAGAACGCTGAACCTTGCTGCTACCAGGGAAGAAGGAAGAATGGGTAGAAAGAGAAGAGTGATTAGGGTATGATGCCATGAGTAAAGCTTTACTGTGGCTTGACTGTTTGAACAGCTTGAGGTTTTGTTTTATAAGTATTAAGGGCAACAGTATAAGTGGAGGATGGAGTAGGTTGGGAAAGTAATTCCCTTGCTGCTTATATATATATATATATATATATATATATATATATATATATATATATATATATATATATATACCTCAAATTATTGAATCCCATTTCAGTGAACCTCATTTCAATGACTCTCATTATATGAAAGTCCCAGAGCTCTGAAAAGGAATCCCCAGGAAAGGAAACAGTCATCCACCATAAAGAACTCTGCCCTTACTCTACTGTAGTGTGATCTCGAAGTTGGTATATGTAGTTAGGGATATGTGTGGAGCAAAGCCCCCCCCACTCAGAGGGTTTTTAGTTTTTCTGTTTGTTGTTTTTGTCCTGGTGGTTGAATGGTTCCTTTCCTGGGGTTTCCTTTTTATAGCTCTGGGAGTTTGATATAATGGAAGTCGAGGAAATGAGGTTCGCTGAAATGGGATTCCATAAAGTGAGTTTTTTATAATTTGATGTAAATCCATATAAATATATATATATATATATATATATATATATATATATATATATATATATATATATATAAAATAAAAAATTTAAAATAACACACAACTTCTTTATATACAAGTGCTTAAAATAAATGATAGATATCATATGATAAGAAACAAAATCACATGATGTAACGAAAAATTAAAACTTATACAGTTACTCAGAGTCTTAACCCTTTTTTTTTTAACACATCAGAAAGACTAATCTGTTTTTCAAACCAGGTGGAAAACAAGCATTCAGTCTTGTTTGTCAGCAATATTCTTGCCACCCTAATTCCTCCTGTATATTAAATAAATTCTGAACATTATGCAGTGATTCAAGCACTATAAACTTAAAATCTACCTTACACGAACCACTTTTAAAGTGCTTGCTCAAGGCATTTCTTTCATGACTGGTTTGTATTGCATATTTATGCTCATAAATTCTTCTGTTGAGCTCTCTTGTTGTCCTACCTACATAGTACGATTTGCATGTTACGCAGAAAACTAAATAAACCACATTTTTTGACTTACATGTAAATAGACCTTTTATACTAATTTTATTACTTCCTATTATTAATTCTTCTGATTCTGTATATAAAAAACAACACATATTACAGTTATATCATCTAACTATCCCTTTCTTCCCTGACATATATCTAGGTTTATTTAATTTTCCTTGAAAAAAATGTTTATAACACTTAGCTCTCTTCTGTGTAAATGCAGGTCTAGTTACTATTTTTTCAACTATGTCTGGATATGCATCAAATATCTCCCAATTTTTGGTTACTATATTCCTAACAGTTTGAGCATCTAAACTATTCATAACTTGCAAAACCATTCTATTATTTTTATTGCCAACCTTATTTTTCTTGATACTACCATCTTTTTCCATTTGTTCAAACACCTGTGATTTACATACCATAATTTCTTCCATAGGATAATATCTTGACAGCATTCTTTTACAAAAATTATCAACTTCCTCTTGAAAGACTACTTCATCCTTGGTCAAATTATTAATCCATTCTTTTACAAAAATTA